>NC_057718.1:88331354-88375790 GCF_004010195.1 Chiloscyllium plagiosum
TCTCTCGCGCACTCTCTCTCGCGCACTCTCTCTCGCGCACTCTCTCTCGCGCACTCTCTCTCGAGCACTCTCTCTGTGGCACACTCTCTCACTCTCTCGCTCACTCTCGCGCACACTCTCTCGCACTCTCTCTCGCACTCTCTCTCGCACTCTCTCTCGCACTCTCTCTCTCGCTCTCTCTCTCGCTCTCTCTCTCTCTCACCTGTTGGACTAAAACCTCATGTTGTGTGATTTTTATCTTCAGAGGAGCGCAGGTATTTACCAGAATGTTGAGGCATGGAGGGATGTGTAATCTAAACTGACCTTATAAAGTAGAGTCATAGTCAAACTAGGAGTAAACATAGATCACCAAGCACAGGTACACAGGGCTGGATGCAAGTTGCAATGAGTTTTGAATGCAGTTAATGTTATAGAGGGTGCAAAATTATACACTGACCTTGAGAATATTGAAATGTGAAGAAAAACAGGATTGAGGGTTTTCGTAGCAGAAGGACTGAGGTGGGGCAAAGATGGTAGATGTCATGCAGAAATAAACTGTCTGTTTTCCTAGCAATCTGCCCAGGTGTTACTCACTGCTTGAGAGTTGGCAATTTTGATACAAGATCGTTCACGTGATCAAATTGTGACAGAAATTTATGTGTGAGACCTGCATGATGTAACTAGCATAATATATATAAACCTTTTTGATACATGATGGACCTTGTTATGGTCTTATTGAATATTGAATAAACACTGGTATGTGCTAGCTATTACTCCATAGATTGAGAGTGTGATAAGTGACATTCATAGAAATTAACTTTCTGTGGACCTCCCTTAACCTTCCCTTGCTGTAAAGGAGGGTGATCTTAATTTCTCTCATTTTTCTATGCATACATTGTACTTATTGCTTTTCTTTAGTGAAGGTAAAGAAATTTGGTATTTAATGTTTTAAGGAAGCTAATGATCTGTTGTAAATTGTTTGGCACATAAAATCTTCAATCTCTGCAAGTGACCGTATCCTCTGACTTGAGTTCAAAACAATAGAGAGCATTTTAAATGAATTATGCTTTTCATTTTTAGCTAAAACTGGGGTTCCTGTTAAAACAAAACAATTACAATGAAATATTGTAAATGACTTTCCTTTATCTAATCAGGATATAGATTTGTATATGCTGATCCTAACTAATGTTTAGCAGTTCTCCTCATCATCATGCTAAAGAATCTGAATTTGTGCATTATGAAATCCATTGTGAATCCATGGAGCTAACTTTGACCAAAGGAAGCATTGAGTTTTTCTCCAGGTTCTTTGTTCACAATCTAGTCCATTCAGCTTCTCCCTCAAGTATTCTGACCAGCCCACCCAAGTTTATTATCCAACTGCATTTGAATCACCTGACCCTCTTTGACTTCACTCCATCATTAATAGTTGTTACCAATGTTTCTCAGAGCAGAATTTCATAATGTCCTGAATAATGTGGGCTATTGTGAAATCTGCAAGAATTCTATGAGAAATCCAGCAAGACCTTACTCTGCCTCTGAAACAACAAGCTGCATTTTCCAGCAGAGTTCTGGATATCAAGACAAGATTCTCACTCATGAGCAGCGAGATGTCTATTGGCAAGTATTATTGCTTGTTATCGCCTTCATTAGCACTGAATCTTCCCTGTAGGTTTCTATTCTACCATGTGTCAGGTAGAAACTACATGCTGAGAATTCCTGATACTATTGGGCGGCACGGTGGCACAGTGATTAGCACTGCTGCCTCACAGCGCCAGAGACCCGGGTTCAATTCCCGCCTCAGGCGACTCTCTGTGTGGAGTTTGCACGTGCTCCCGTGTCTGCGTGGGTTTCCACCGGGTGCTCCGGTTTCCTCCCACAGTCACAAAGATGTGCAGGTTAGGTGAATTGACCATGCTAAATTGCCCGTAGTGTTAGGTTAGGGGTAAATGTCGGGGTATGGGTATGGGTGGGTTGCGCTTAGGTGGGTCAGTGTGGACTTGTTGGGCCGAAGGGCCTGTTTCCACACTGTAATGTAATCTAATCTAATCTACTGGACCAATATCTTGGATATCCTAAAGGGGCAACTTTTTCATGCAGAGGGTGGTACATGTGTGGAGTGGGCTGCCAGAGGAAGTGTGGAGGCTAGTACAATTGCAACATTTAAAAGACATATGGATTGGTTTTGGGGGAAATGGGCCGGGTACTGGCAGGTGGAACTAGATTGGGTTGGGATATCTGGTCAGTCTGGATGAGTTGGATCGAAGGGTCAGTTTCTGTGCTGTATATCTCTATGACTCTGTAACATTACCAACATTTTGGGCATAATCTAGGGCAACAGTCACATGCTTTACACATCCACATCCCATGGCATTAGATAATGCTAGCCTGTCTGCACTATCGTGGCACATCTCCAGTCCCTTTAAAATCTGTTTCTGCACACTTTGAAGCTGATAGCAACTCTCATTGCAGTACTGCTGCAAGGACACCTTGTGCCTACTTGAATGCATTTCTGCATTGCCTTTAATGCAGACACAAACCCAGCAATTCGCCATGCTTGTCAGTGCTAATCAATTGACATGAACATGTTGCTGCATCTCACCACACTACATTAACATCATATCAGCCAACAGCTTCATGGTAACTGCTTCAACCAAATGGCCATGTCTTAAAGTTGGAGTGGCGACAGCCTCCTATTGGGATATCATTGCACAGTAACTCAAGGGCAACCTTTGATATTAATCAACGGGGTTGGGTCTAGTCAGGACCCTCTAGGTGTAGGGGGTGAGGAGCTGAAAGTTATTCACTAGCATCACTTGTAGTGGTTTTTTCTCTCTTATGGATTGTTTTCTTCTGGATGTGAGAGAGAGAGAGAGATCAAATGAGATGCAAGTGGCTGGCTACTACGATTGGGGGAAAGATGTAAAATGAATCTGGGGATTTATTGGGAGTATATTATTGAATATCATTGCAAGGTGGTTAGATTTATCTGAATGGGAGCACTATTCATTTTCAGGTCTTTGCTTATATTTCTCAAGTGAAACCTTTGTCCTCATCCTGTTTTACCTATAATCCTAGGTAAATCATATAATCATAGCTTCAACTGTCCAATCCCCAAGCTCTGAAATCCACTCCCTAAATCTCCCTAACTCTGAGACCTCCTTTAAAAATGCTTTTAAAAATGCTTGTTTTTCAAAGCTTTTGATCACCTGTAATAATATTATCTAATAGGTATTAGCACCAAGTGGTATCTGATAATATTCCAGTGAAGTATCTTGGGACCTATTATTCTGTTAAAGGTGCTATATAAATATAACCTGCTGCTGTGGTTCTGTTCGCCGAGCTGGAAGTTTTTGTTGCAAACGTTTCGTCCCCTGTCTAGGTGACATCCTCAGTGCTTGGGAGCCTCCTGTGAAGCGCTTCTGTGGTGTTTCCTCCGGCATTTACAGGAAACATGACAGAAGCGCTTCACAGGAGGCTCCCAAGCACTGAGGATGTCACCTAGACAGGAGACGAAACGTTTGCAACAAAAACTTCCAGCTCGGCGAACAGAACCACAGCAATGAGCACCCGAGCTACAAATCTTCTCACAAACTTTGAATAAATATAACCTTTTGCTTTTGTTCTGTGCACTTCAATTTGTGTATATTGCTACTGGTAAGAGCAGAAACACAACTTGGGATGCTAACCAATCCATTAGAATGTCCCAGTATAATTTTTAGACCTGTGCTGCCCTACTGCTCTAGATATACATTAGCAACGTTTTCAAACTGGGCTGTCTACTTTGTCTGGACATTGAAAACTTATTGATATTCTGAAGTCACCCTGTGCTAATTCTGTTCTTTTAATTGCTTTGGTAGTTGTTCATTCCTTCTCCCAATGTGTCCCAATTAGCATGTCAGGATTGGATTTAATTCTTTTTCAGGTAACTGAACACAATTCCTTTCCCAAATTGTGACTGCAACCACTATGCTATGGCACTCTGTTTTAGTGTTTGTTGGCCTTTGGCTTCCTTCTCTCAGTTGCATGTGTCTTTGACAAAAACAATCCCATACATTGATACAGTACTTCCTTGGTCTGATTTGTAGAGGATTTCATGGCATCATTTGAAAAAGAGCAGGGGCACGCTTCTTAAAGTCCTTGATAATACTTATCCCTCAAACAATACTTCAAACAAAACCGGTGTTCTGGTCATTATCATATTTTCTGTTTGTGAGGCTTCCCTGCATTACAGCAGTGACTTCACTCAAAGTACTTCATTTTGCATTGGGATATCCTGAGGTTGTGGATTATACTACGAAGACTCAAATATTTCTTCTTCTAAAACAAAGACACAAAAGTTAGTGGAGAAAGTGATTGATGATTATTCTGCCAGCTGCACCTTACCATTGCTATTACATTGGTGAATCCATGTAACTTGTAGTCTTAGTGTCACTGCATGAGATATACATTCTACTTTTGTCTACTGCTGTCATACTTTTCCAAAGTACATATAAACACTAATTTATGTAATCTATACATTACCATTTGTATCTAGAGATTCTGATTGACTAACCTGTACAATTTGAAGTTTGAGATCTGGTTGTCAGAGTTGTATCCATTTAGCTGTGACATGCTGATGTAAAGTTGGTTTGTTTTCAAAAGGGACAAAACAAATGGACCAACTTGAACATTGTTGGTGCAATGTAGAGTGGACCATGAAAGGCTTGGTGATAATTTAAACCTGTTAATGAGACAAATGTTTGTGATAACATTTGAGTGGAAACTGGTGGACCATAATTCATAAGCTGGGCTATTTTCCCTGGAGCATCAGAGGCTGAGGGTTGACCTTAGAGGTGTATAAAATCATGTGGATCATGGCTAGGGTGGATAGCCAAGGTCTTTTCCTCAGGGTAGTGGAGTCCAAAACTAGCCTGCATAGGTTTACTGTGAGAGGGGAAAGATTTAAAGGGGCCCGAAGGGACAACATTTGATGAACGCTGGTACAATTACGACATTTAAAAGGCACCTGGATGGATATATGAATAGGAAGGGTTTAGCGGAATATGGGCCAAATGCTAGCAAGTAAGACTAGATTATTTAGGATACCTGATAAGGGGTATCATGGACGAGTTGGACTGAAGGGTCTGTTTCCAAGCTGTACATCCCTATGACTATCTTGTATGTGGCTCAAGATAAGTGATAAGATAACAATTCATCATTCCCAGATTTATTTGATGTTGGAGTTGATTTTACCATTGCTGCGACGTTAACAAATTGTACCTTGGCAAATGTAGACTTAAAGTATATGCCACTGAGGAATGAAGATGATTATTGTAGAAGAATTCTGGAGTTTGGTTAAATTATTTGTTCTGAACTAAATAGTGGAGTCCCTTGACAGACATTGTACATTGTTTACACAACCTTAAAGCTTGCTTAGTTTTTCAAAGGAATTGGAAAAGGTCAAATTAAACATTTTCAGTAAGCTTTCAAAGTAGCATGCAGTTAGATAGTCAGCTGAATTTGTGTGTGTGTGTGTGTTGTGTGTGTTGTGTGTGTTGTGTGTGTTGTGTGTGTTGTGTGTGTACGTGTACACGCGCGCATACTAATAATTTAAAACAAACATCTCTTGTAAACTAAACTTCATTTAAATTCAGGGAATTGTACTCGATAAGATATTATCATTCATTTTAAAGGAATATTGCTTGTTCCTTTATAAAGTCCTAACTTTCAGTGTTGTTCTCTGGTTTACAATGCACAAGAATAATTTATTTACGTATAGACCATATTCTGATAGAGATCCAAAACACTGTTAGGAATTGGAAAGTTAGAATTGGCCTTCAGCTAAATGAAAGTTGAGTTGAATGCTGATCAACTGATTCCTCATCATAGTTCATGCCCCTAAGAATCCAGTTCTGAGAGTGTTATACTGCGTTTGGGAAAGGGAAAAGGAACTGTTGCTTAATACATATAATAACAAGTCTGTTTAGCTGGTAACAGTTTTTAGCTTGTGCCAATCTATTGTGGTGGTAATAGCCAAATATAGGGAAAGGAGAACAGAATTTCTCCGGCAGTTTGATCACTGACCACGTTTGGCTTTAACAGACACCGTAAATTCACCATGGTTTGTAATGCAAACATATAAAGCCTTTTAACTTGTTCAGTGTGAAGCTATAACTTGGAATGGTTACCTTTCAAAACCAGAAGAGTTCAATGTGGGTGAGAAGTAATCAGTTTTCTTTATGCATTCAAGACAATTAATGTACAGAAGGAGGAATGTTTAAGGCGTTTCTGGTCATTCTGAACACATGACTCCGGATGGAATCAAACAGTTGGGAGTCATTGGATTAATTCATAATTGGGATGTTTCAAATTGATTTGTGTTCGTGTGGATGAATGTTTATGGGTGAAGAATGTGAACCATTGAGAGCTCTGAAAGCTGGTGGTAGAAAAAGGGGAAATTTAGAGGATTAGTGGGTGAAGAGGGAATTAAGGAATTTAACTAATAGTCATGAGCCAAAACAAATGTTTCCTTCATTTCAGATTTAATGAAAAACATCTGTATGCAAATATTATCCAATGGTGCACAAAATAAACTTCCTAATTCTAATAGCAACATCAATGAGCATCTCTAGGGTTAACTAGATAACACAAAGCACTTAATGACACTGGACAAGCAATGCTTTCTTCTCTCTAAGTGACAGTTTGACTCTTTGATGGCACTGTCCCCTT
The DNA here is from genome assembly GCF_004010195.1 of Chiloscyllium plagiosum. Classification (NCBI taxonomy): domain Eukaryota; kingdom Metazoa; phylum Chordata; class Chondrichthyes; order Orectolobiformes; family Hemiscylliidae; genus Chiloscyllium; species Chiloscyllium plagiosum. Next base: position 88,338,042 of record NC_057718.1, read on the forward strand.
CATGTTATAATGTTAGACTCAAGTCCCACTACCAAGGTTTGAAAATATAATCCAGGCTGACATTTCAATACAATGCAGAGAGTGCTTATTGAATTTTGACGTTCAGATGACAAGTTAAACTGAGACCTAATCAGCCCTTCATGGACATAAAGTCGCTATTACTGGCAAAATTCAATTAGAAATATGCCAGTACTTTATGCACAGTGCAATCCTCCAAATAACAATGTGATTAAAGACTACATCATCTGTGTTGGTTAAAGGCAAGGCACAAGATAACACTTTTTCTTTCCCCCCACAGGGCTACTTTTGAGATTTTCTTAGCTACGTTTTGGTTTTCAGAGGCTCCTTTTTCATTCTAACTAACTCCTTTATTAGGTGATGCAGCTACATAGTGGCCCATTTTTGATGGATATGGGATATTTAGATTTACACAAAAGCAGAAATAGAATTCATTAATATTCTCAATTATTAACTATCATTCAAATTAAATCTACAACATGCAAGAGAGAATTCATTTCCTCAATACCAAAGTATATAAATTGGTACAATGCAGCAGGCTTAGATTGACACCAAAACCTTTTCTAAACTAACTGACACTTGTGTCCACATACAAAAAGTCTTGACCCTAAACACAACCTTACCACACCACACCACATCGCACCTCACCCCGAACAAAAATCTGGCAAGAGTTCTTACTGGAGTTTGAGTGACGAAGTGGTTTTATTGCCTGTCAAAGCAGTGCGGAGAATTGCCGGCTTAAACCACTGGCTAGTCCTTGACTACAGTTATGTCTAGCATTTGAAGAGTTAAGTTTAACATAAACCTAGCCAAGCAACTCCCACACAGTCTGACCTTTTTTTGACAATATGAGGTTACTTCTCTTGGTGTCTGCAGTACAAGGCAGTGAGTAATCTTTTCTCCAGGAAGTAAGAAAAGGCTCATGCTGAGGTATTCTATTCTGCTCTGGGTGTCTATCTTGGAAGTGGATCGTGTACAGTTTCTGTACCTCATTAGAATCTCTAGTTTGCGTGGACAAAGTTTGTAGCGGCAACTAAATTTTTATGTTGTAATCCACCAAAGCCTCATTAAGTAGGCAATAAAGCTTGCTTAAGCAATCTGTCCGATACTTTACTAATTATGTGGCCTTTTTACTTGTATCCTGTATTCCCATTAATGATCAAAATATAATGAACTGCAGATGGTATTGAACCAGTGCCCTGTTTCAGTCTGAATCTCTGAGCATAATAGACACAGTACCCTTCATGAGGTGACAGAGGAATTATCAAGGAAAAAAGCATGTCTTTGACTTGTGGTGCCCTATTGTTTTATTTTTTTTCTGTTCGGTATTTTTCTTCTTGACAATTGCTGCAAAGATATTTCTGTGAATGGTAACCACCTTTTTTGTTTCTTTCTACCAATATCATGTACAAAATGTTACCCGTGGCTGAGTTGGTGGAACACAGTGCTAGAAAATGGTTATAAAGTCCTAACTGATGGTCAGTACTGCATTTGAAAAGGAGTGCTGAACTGTCAGGAGTATCATCTTCAAGATGAGCTGTTCTATTTTCACTCGTGGGACATGGGGATCACTGGCTGGATTTCTCACCCCTAATGGTCTTTAAGAAGGTGATAGTGAGCTGCCTTCTTGAACCGTTGCAGTCAATGTGCTGGAGGTAGATCCACGATGCCGAGAGGCAGGGACTTCTAGGATTTTGACCCATTGATACTGAAGGAACAGAAGTAGATTTCCAAATTGGTGGTGAATTCCTTGGAGGGGAACTCTCAGGTGGTACCGTTCCCATGTATCTGCTACCCTTGTCTTTCTAGTTGGAAGTGGTTGTGTGTTTGAAAGATGCTGCCTAAGGAGCCTTGGTGAATTACTGCAGTGCATCTTGTATATGATACACACTGCTGCTACTGAGCATTGGTAGTAGAGAGAGTGAATGCTTGTGGATGGCAATCAGGTGGACTGCTTTATCCTGGATGATGTCAAAGTTCTTAAGTGTTGTAGGACCTGCAGTTATCCAGGCAAACATGTTGAAACAAGGTTAAGCCTGTCCCATCAGGTGGGCATAAAATATCCCAGGACAGTTATCGCAAAAGGGAGCAGGTGAATATTCCTGTTGTCCTTGTCAATATTTATTCCGAGAACTAATTATCTGATATTGTTCACATAAGTGTATGGAAGAGCTGTGCTTGTGAACCACAGAAATTTTGCTGTGCCATTGAGATGTCTAGAAATTGTGAAGAGTGCTATATATGGAGCTCTTCTTTCGATTTAAAATTTTTATTAATTTTTCCATGGTTTATCATACAGAGTTCCATGTTTAGAGCATCTGTGGTTAGCTCAATGGAATTGTTTGGAGAAACCAAAACAAACCAAAATCCCAGGTGGGTTTTTGAATCAAAACTACACTTAAAATTCCACACTTAATTTTTTATGTCGCACCTCATGATGTATTTTGAAATGGGAGGGGTATTTAATTGGCCAACGTGGTAGGTTGCCTTGACCCCTCTGTACCAGAATTAACTTGAGGCACGAAAGACCATAGTTGGACTTCCTGTCCTGTCACCAATTGAGGCTTCAAATAGACAATGCCCACTTGGGGGGTCTCACTGACCAGTCAGTGCAGCCTACCTGTGCTGTTGCAGAGAGCAGGGCTGGGGCCCCTTGTTCAAATGCCTGATTGAGGAACAGGACATAAGGAAGAGTGGGAGAGTTGCTGAGAGCCATCCTTGCCATAGAGACCTATTCCCCACGTGCTCATAACTCTTCACGCGACAGATATCCAACAAAACCCCTTCTGTCATAACTCACCAGTGGGCTAAGTTGCTCCTCAATCCTGGGCCTCAGCCACAGTCAAAACCTGTCGAGTGGCACTGTAGTTCAAAAGAACTGCCAGCCTCTGGGCCAGGTGCTCTCAGTTAGCAGAATTTTCTCCCTGGGATATTTGATCCATGGAAAAGCCTGCTACTGGCTAGAGTGATGCTTAATATTGCCAGGATTTCCCAGAGGTGGCAATGCTAGCTTTTTGCAAAGTCTCCATAAAATCAAAATCCGGATACTTTCTACCATAAAATCAGATTAGGCTGTCAATAAAAAATATTTTGGATGTTTTGTTTACAAACATTGCTAAACTTGCTAAACATTGCAGATAGTTGATAGGTATCTTATTGTATTAGTGATGAGTCATATTTTGAATGGTATTTTTGAACTTGTATGTTAGTTAAGTCTTTACAGATTAATACTTTCTGGTGACAATGTCATGTATTCATAAATACTTTATGGCTTTGTGAAATGCTTTGGCTCATTAGGAAAAATGGTGGAGAGGTGACCAAAACTTTGGGCAAGGAGGAGGATTTTGAGGAGGGGCAAATGAGAGAATTCCAGATGTTGTAGCCTGACAGGTGAAGTCAGAGCCATTTTGCTAAAGTGACTAAAATTGGGGATATATAAGAGACTAATTAGAGGAGCACAAATGGGAGGTTACAAAGTTAAGGAATGGTGAGACCAATAAGAGAATTGGAAACAAGTTAGAATTTTAACATCAAGGTGCTGCTGGGCCAAGAGATAACGAGCTAATAATGGTCAGGAACACAAGTGGTGGGCATTTATATAAATACAAGTTTGTTCATTCTTATTACAAACAATTAATGTCTTGCTACCATCCATTTCATGATCTTCGCCAGTTATCTAACGTGATAACTGAAATTCCTCATCCTTGGTATTTGGAGAGACGAGAGGAGCTGCAATAGTTGCCCGCCTGCAGAAATGTTTGCTGACGATGTAGTGGAGGTATTCAAAATCATCAGTAGTTGGAGGCAGAGTCGTAGACATTGTGTAAGTGGACTTTAGTAAAACCTTCAAAGTTCTGCATGGTAAACTGATAAATAAGGTTAATCACATGAGATCAAAGGAGAGCTAACCACTTGCATACTAAATTGGTTTGGTGCTAGGAAACAGAGGGTTGTGGTACAGGGTGGTTGTTCAGACTGGAGGCCTGTAAACAGCAGTGTGCTGCAAAGATTGGTGCTGGGTCCTCTCTTTATTTTATATAAAATAATGTCGATGAGGTTATCTGCAGCATGGTTAGTATGTTTGTGGATGACACCAAAATTATAGTGAACGGTGAAGAAGGTAAGAGTACAACAGGATTTGATCAACTGGGCCAGTGGGCCGAGGAATGACAGATGGGGTTTAATTCAGATAAATGTGAGGTGTTGCGATTTGGTAAGACAAACCAGGACAGGACTTAGACAGTTAATGGTAGGGCCCTGTGGGATGTTGTCAGAAAGAAAGACCTTGGGGTGCAGGTACATAGTTCTTTGAAAGTGGCTTTATCAGTAGAAATGGTGATGAGCACGTTGTTTGGCACGCTTACCTTCATCATCGGAGCATAGGAGTTGAGTTGTCATTTTATGGCTGTACAAGACGTTGGTAAGGCCACATTTGGAGCATTCTGTTCAATTCTGGTCACCCTGTTATAGGGGAATATTACCAAGACTGGAGGGTTTGGATTATAAGGAGAGGCTGGATAGGCTGGGCTTCTTTCCCTGGAGCAGAGGAGGCTAAGTGCTGAGATATTTGTATCATTGATAGTCACAGGTGAGGTGCCAGAAGACTGGAGATTGGCTAATGTGGTGCTACTGTTTAAGAAGGGTGGTAAGGACAAGCCAGGGAACTGTAGACCAGTGAGCCTGATATCGGTGATGGGTAAGTTGTTGGAGGGAATCCTGAGGGACAGGATGTACACATATTTGGAAAGGCAAGGACTGATTGGCGATAGTCAACATGGCTTTGTGCATGCAAAATTATAGTTCGTGAACTTGATTGAGTTTTTTGAAGAAGTAACAAAGAGGATTGATGAGGGCAGAGCGGTAGATGTGATCTATATGGCCTTCAATAAGGCATTCAACTTTCCCCATGGGAGACTGGTTAATAAGTTTAGATCTCACAGAATACAGAGAGAACTAGCCATTACGAAACAGAACTGGCTCAAAGGCAGAAGACAGAGGGTGGTGGTGGAGGGTTGTATTTCAGACTGGTTGACAATTTGAGCTACAGGGAGAGGCTGATCATGCTGAGGTTGTTTTCCCTGGAGTGTAGGAGGCTGAGGGGTGACCTTAGAGGTTTACAAAATTATGAGGGGCATAAATAGGATAAATAGACAAAGTCTTTTCCCTGGGGTGGGGGAGTCCAGAACTAGAGGGCATAGGTTTGGGGTGAGAGGGGAAAGATATAAAAGGGACCTGAGGGGCAGCTTTTTTATGCGGAGGGTGGAATGTGTATGGAATGAAATGGTAGAGGAAGTGGTGGAGGCTGGTATAATTGCGACATTTAAAAGGCATTTGGATGGGTATATGAATAGGAAGGATATGGGCCACGTGCTGGCAGGTCGGACTAGATTGGGTTGGGATATCTGGTCGGCGTGGACAAGTTGGACCAAAGGGTCTGTTTCCATGCTGTACATCTCTATCACTCTATGTTGACCTTTTAGAGATCAATGAAATAATGACTGACAATGGGTAAGGTGAATAGCCAACATATTTTCCCACGGTATGGGAGTTCAAAAATCGAGGGCATACGTATAAGGTGAGGAAGGAAAAATTTAAAAGGAACCTAAGGGACAATTTTTCACCCTGTTTGGTGTGTTTATGGAACATGCTGTCAGAAAAAGTGGTAGACGCAAGTACAATTATAACATTGAAAAGACATTTGGACAGGTACATGGATAGGGACGGTTTCGAGGGATGTGAGCCAAACTAGTTCAATGGGACTAGTTCAATTTAGGCTACCTCGTCGACATGGACGAGTTGGACCAAAGGGTCTGTTTCAGTGTTGTGAGACCCTACGATAAGAGTAAATTGAAAGAAACTGTTACCATTGACAGAGGGGTCAATAATTAAATGTCAGAGATTTAAGATGTTTGGCAAACATTATTGTGAATACGATGAGTTTTTATTAGAATGCATTGCTGGAGGCACAGGAACAAGATTCAATCATAACTTTCAAAGAGAAGGATATATATATTTAGAAAGGAAATGTTTCAGAATTGTGGGAAACGAATAGGGCTGATAGCTCTTTCACAGGATGGCCCAGTGAACTGAATGGCTTCTTCGTGTTGTGATGAGTTTCTGTGTTTCAACCTAGGGTAAATGGATGTTGTTGCAGTTATTTTGCAAAGAACAGAACTCTTGTGATTGTTCTAATTTAATTTGATAGGATTTTTTGAGTTTTGTGTACAAGTCTGTAAACAGGAACTCACAAGATGTGTCCTGTGAATTTTGTAAAGTTAGACAAAGTAACACTCCATAGCACCCCCAAGTCATGGGAAAAAATTTTAGGTGCAGATTTCAGTCCAATCATTTGATTTTTTTTTTATTAGGTTGGAATGTCTAATTCAATGCAAGCAGTGTCCTTTTAACACAATAAACTGCATTGCTGTTCAGTGATGAGCATGAAAGCCTATCAAATGACCTGCAGACTTCTGTTCAGTCAGCAAATAGTAAGCAAACAATTCCCTCACAACTGGCTTGTAATGTAGAATGTTAAATGGTAATATTGGAAGTAATATCAAATCACACTATTTGTGTGTGATGGGAATGACTCCCTGTATGCCAAGAGTTGCATTACATAGTCAATCATTGCATTACTCAGACAAGTTTCTACAGCACTCACCTCTGATTGAGGCTGCCAAGCTAAAAGCTGCAGGCTTTGCACTTCCCAGATTCAGTTGGACCTTGAAAGTGCTTCTTTACTGTCACTAAAGATTGCTTCTCATCACTAACCACATGAATAGAGCAATAACAAGTCTTTTCTCGAGGGAGAATGGGAATTCTGCTCTTGATTCGACTAACCTTCCTTCTGCTAGATTGAGACATATACTGGATTATTTTGAAACCCAGCATCCAACAATAACGTGCCAGATGCTTTATGTTCACACCAACAACTTGGGCTCTTGTTTCAGTCTGGTGCTGATTTGAGGTTGAATGAAGATATCAGCTAGGTTTTCAGATGTTCACAGACAAACTATTTAGAATCACCATTTTTGAGCTGCTTTCTCTTCCTCACTTGATTTTCTGCACCATTTTTGGCATTCTAGTTTTCTGTGTTATTTGCTGATTTGCTCATTCTTTGTCTGGCTTCCTGTGGTTTATTTCATGCCTGGACCCAGTTGTCCTTTGTTCCTATTACTCCAACATAACAGTGCGAAAGCTAGTGCTTCCAAATAAACCTGTTGGTCTATAATCTGGTGTTGTGATTTCTAACTTTATACACCCCAGTTCAACACCAGCATCTCCAAATCATGACCTCAGATGAAGAGTTCCATCCTTGTGTTTGAATTCTTCCATGTCCTTGTTCTTTGCTATCTCATGAACCTCTAATCCTGCAGTATCTGAACTCTCCAGTTCTCTGGTTCTGGCCTCTTGTGCTCCTTGCATCCAGATAAGTAGCAATGGACTTCTGCCATCCATGCTGTATGATCTGTAATTCTTTCTCTGATCATCTGGGCCAGTCCTCTTTTTATATTTAAAACCCATCTGTTTGACCACATTTTGGATTCATTCCTAATCTGTCTTCCCTTGGCTTAACATTTTTTTTCTTTACCTTTGTTTTCATTTTCTTTGCTAATGCAAGTTTTGTTCCAGTATTTTGTGTCATTGGGTTAACTAGATTATAAATACAAGAAAAGAATCTTAACATCTCAAGAGAGTTTGCAGAATACATCTTCATGGATTTCATGTTGTTTTTTGAGCTTGTGTGAATAGGAATCTAGAGCCTTTGTGCAAATTTGTTAAAGTGCCACTCTTGAGCTCTTTTGTGGTTAATTATCAGCCCAGGTGGGGGAGTATGTCTGTCAGGATAAGGGTATATGCATTGAAATACAATTTTATGAACACTATTTTAAGCTTTAGCAACTTGCATATAGATAACAACTTGACCATAAAATTTCTTAAGGCACTTAGGTGATATCAATGCTTGATCAGCAAGATAGACCAGGAGAAGATTAGAAGTAGAGATCTCAGATTTGCAAACCAGAATAAGAATTTTGTTCAGGAGCCAATATCTTGCATCGAACGTGATTGATGGGTACTTGGTGTTATGGGTACTTGGTGTTAGTTGGGAGATGGGAATTATTTTGGATGAATTTAAGTTGATGATAGATATAAAGTAGCCCTAAAAATATACAAGGGCAGCGGGTTCATCCAGATCTGAAAGTCTGCAAATCATTTGGGGAAAGTTCACTCCCAGGAATGACCAGATTGTGAACAGAATGGGAGGGAAGTGAGGAACTGCTGCTACAATCACTGGTTGGATCTTTTTCTGTTTGCCACTGAGCCTATCAGCAGCAAGCAAGGATGAGATGTGCTGATAGTGAAGGAGTCACTGGGGTGTTGGAGCTGGGTCGTCCATGCAGTTGTGGTGATCCTGAAGTTGAAACGAATAAGTTATTTAGAAAAGGCAGGCATGAGCAAATCAGAGAACAAAGTAACTCTGAAGAGTTAAACTGCTTTTATTTCTATGCAAGGGGTGTTACAGGTAAGGCAGATAAAAGTGTGACTGGGATTATTACAGAAACATGACTGAGGAAAGGACAGGACGAGCAGCTCAATGTTCTGGGGTTTCAATACTATTGGAAAGATAGAAAGGCAGACAAAAAATGAAGGGGAGTGGTGTTTTTGTTTAAGGAAACATTACCGCTGTACTTTATGAAGATATTTCTGAGTTAAACACATATAGCTTCATTGGACGATCCCTCACAAAGAAGGGGATAATCAGAATTATTGATGATTGTTAGAATTAAAAACTGATAAATCTCCAGATCCCAATAATCTACATCCCAAGATACTTAAGCAAGTGGCCCTAAAAATAGTGCATGCATTGTTGCATTGTATTTTAAGGTTTTGTAGATTCTCAAACAGTTCCTATGGATTGAAGGACAGCTAATGTAACCTCACGTTTTAAAAAAAAAAGGAGGTTGAGAAAAATTACAAAATTGTAGACCAGTTCGCCTGATGTCAGTAGTGAGGAAAATGCTGGAGACCAGAGTTTGAAAAATGTGGTGCTGGAAAAACACAGCAGGCCAGACAGCATCCGAGGAGCAGGAGAATCGACGTTTCGGGCATAAGCTCTTCTTCAGGAATGAAGGCTTCCTGAAGAAGGGCTTATGCCCAAAATGTCGATTCTCCTTGGATATTGTCTGGCCTGCTGTGTTTTTCCAGCACATTTTTCAACAATAATTATTTTATGCCTTGGTCCAAGGTAGGAAGCCTGTCAAATTTAAGAGGTTCGTCCCAAGGTCAATTAGAATGCCACATTTGTTAACTGTCTGGAGTCAGTTCTGGGGGAATGGATTATGTGGTGGGCAACCAAAGATTATGGCGATACTTAATGAAATACCGTAGTCTCCATCTCACTCCGCTCATTAGAAAAGCTGATATTGGGTCCCGCAGCTATTTAACACTGGGAGCTGTGTGAATTTGTTTGACATAGGACTTCAACCCTGATCAAGAGGAAATCCCACTTTATGGAGATGGTAGTCAGTAAGCTAAAAAGTCTGAAGACCTAGCTGTGCCACTAGGATTGTTTGCTCTCAACTATGTTACACCAAGGAGCCCAGATAAGTTTGGGGTGTCTTTGAGTGCACGTTAGCAGGCACCAGTTAGGAATGATTTTAGAGACCAGAATAGTTTGTTAGGGAGCTGCAGGGTTTTCTATTGAGAGATTGCCTTTGGGCCTAAATATGGCCCCTCAAAGATTCCAGTTTCCCTCACAAACTGCTGAATTTCTCGACTGCTGTGGGCCTTTTCTGTGACTGGTACAGAAAAGATTACAGATTCTAGTCAACATGTGTGGTGATGGTGTTGCACATTTCTGAAGTAAGTAGGACTTGAACTGGGCCTTCTGGCTCAGAAGGACACTACCACTGAGCCACAAGAGTCACCATCACAAACCCCCTCCACTGGGATAACACTGGCAGTAGAATGAGGCCCTTAAGTGGACAATAATTGACCACTTGACAGGCTTAATAGGCTTGACGAGTGGCTTCCTTGGCATTGCCTCTGTTTAATTTCTGAAGGCCTAGGGACGGGTGGGAAGGTGGTGGAAATGGCACTTGTTGGATTTTATGTGCTACACTACCTTCATACCACCAAGATGGGAGTATGTACGTGGCCCATTGGTCTCAGTATCCCTAATACTTAATTGGAGACTTCTTTTTTCTTATTAATTTGAAATATGGGTATTGCTGGCTGAGCCCAGCAGCACTTATTGCCCACCCTTAATTGCCTTTGAAAAGTGGTTGCGAAGTGCCATCTGAATCGCTGCAGTCCATTTGCTGTATGTTGATCCACAATGCTGTTAGGGAGGGAATTCCAGTAGTACTGAAGGAATAACAATATATTTCCAAATCTGGATGGTGATTGGCTTGGAGAGGTCACCCAATAAACACAATGTTTATTGTTTATGACTCTAATAGAGTGAGATGGATGTAGGTGAGTTCAAAATGATGAGCCACACATCTCACTTGCCGTTTTATGGCAGCCTTATGTTCATAATCTTAACTTTTGACATTTTTTATCAGTTTAAATTGCATTTACTCTCAACAGTGCAGTAATTACAATCACATATTAGAAGAACAGTTATTCCTCTTTTAGCCTGGTTTGTTATTGAAACTTTTTATTCTGTGTTTTCAACTGAAAGCAGATTTAAAGGGATAGAAATTAGCATAAAACAGTATTTTTTTTTGTGGTATAGCAAGTTAGTGATTTTGACAGTGAGCTATGAACCCAGAGGCCATGATTTCTATTCCCGCCACTGCAAATTGTAAAGTTGAATTCATTAATTCTTTGTAGATGGCAGCAGGAACATTTAGCATGAAGCTGTCACATCATTATATAAACCCATTTGGTTCACAGCTTTCCTTTAGGGAGGGGTTTGCTATCCTTACCAGGAATGTCTATTTGATTGTGGACCCATATTTTCCGGATCTGCTGAGTTTCTCTAGCAATTTCTGTCTTAGCTTCAGGTTTTTATGACAATTGATAGAGACATGCTCACCATTAATGATACCACCATTTTATTCCAGATTTATTTAACAGAATTAAAATGTAGGATTTGAACTCATGTATATGTTCATTAGTTTAGGCCTTTAGATTTATAATTCAGTACGTAAATAGTATGGTATGGTTCCCATAACCTAACTTATATGACCAATGTGTGGGGGAGGAAAAACCCCAAAGAACCGGATGCTGGCAATCCGAAACAAAAACAGAACTTGTTGCAAAAGCTCAGCAAGTCTAGCAGCATCCATGGAAAGAAAACCGAGTTATTGTTTCGCATTCTGGAAAAGGGTCACTGAACCTGAAACTTTGCTTTCTCTCTATACATGTTATCAGACCTGCTGAGTTTTCCCAGTAATTTTGTTTTTGTGCCCTATAAGTGACTCCAGTCCTACACCAGTTGCTTTTTAACTGCCCTTTGAAATGGCCATGCCATTCGCACCCATTCTCTGGGCAATTAGGTGGAGGCAATAAATGGCAACCTTGGCAATGGTACCCACATCTCACAGGTGAATGAAAAATATGATATTGTCAGAGGTTGCAAGATACAGTTTTAGTCATTTGGAAGGCTGGTGGTGCAGGGAAGTGCCATGGATTTCTTCTATTATTTTTAATTTGAAACGATTTTTTGAAGCTGTGCGATTCTTGTGCTTTTTACCTTGTGGTCCCGTAACTGTCAAAATTTTAATGGATTTCATGAGTTATTGCCCATTCTGGTGCTACCGCCCTAATTAAAAGTCTGATTTACAGTGTTTTTCTTCTGTCGCACTACTTTAAATTCAGGTGGAGTAGCTGTGCAGCAAATCTTGTCAGTACTGCAGTGTAAGATCCGAATTAGAGTTCACGAAAGCAACTCTGCATTATTGCCCTTCTTCCCTGCTATCTTTGCCCTGCTTCTCTTGCCTCTGCTGCCAATGCTGAAGAATCTTAAGTTCATTCTGGAAAAGCAGTGCACCTTGTTACTGTAAGAAAGCAAGAACTGTACTCTGAAATATGTAATCTTTGCAACCCAGAAATAGACCATTCCACCTAACTGATCCAATTTCAGACTGCAAACAGCCCTCCACCCAGCTTCATTCATTGAGATAAAGTTATTGCATTCCTTTATCCTTCATCTGTCACTGATCACTACAGAATTCTAACATTTTCTGAACTTGGAGTCTCAAGTCCCACTTGCTCCAGAAGTGTGCGATTTCATTACTGAACGGGTTAATTAGAAAATATATTAAATTATGCAAACTTCCTAATTATGAGCAGATAAGGTAAATTGACAAGGTCTTTTCCCTGGTTAAAAATCACACAATACCAGGTTATAGTCCAACAGGTTTAATTCTAAGCACATTAGCTTTTGGAGCGTGAAGGAGCGGCGCTCCAAAAGCTAGTGTGCTTCCAATTAAACCTTTGGACTATAACCTGGTGTTGTGATTTTTAACTTTGTACACCCTAGTCCAACACCAGCATCTCCAAATCTTCTTTTCCCTGAGGTTGGGAGTTGAGAACTGGAGGGCATAGGTTTAGGGTGAAAGGGGAAAGATTTAAAAGGGACCTAACGGGCACCGTTTTCACCCAGAGGGTGATTCGTGTATGGTGTGAGCTGCCAGAGGAAGTGGAGGCTGGTACAATTACAGCATTGAAAGGGCATCTGGATGGGTATATGAATAGGAAGGGTTTGGAGGGATGTGGGCCGGGTGCTGGCAGGTGGGACGAGATTGGGTTTGGGATATCTGGTCGGCATGGACAGGTTGGACCGAAGGGTCTGTTTCCGTGCTGTACATCTCTATGACTCTAGATCAAACATAGATAAAGAAAACACGTGCTCGTTACCACCTCTGCATTCCCGTCAGCTAATAAATCAATTCAATCCTCCATGTTGAACATCACTTGAAAGAAGCATTGAGGATAGCAAAGGTGCAAAATGTCCTCTGGTTCGGGATCTCCTATATCCATTACCAAGACTGGCTCAGTGGCACCACTACTAACTGAGATGGATATGTCCTAAATAACATAGCTTCTAGTCTGAAGCTGTAGTGAGGGAACCAACAGGAGGGAGAAATCTACTTCACTTTTTTCTCACCAATCTATCTGTCGCTGATGCATCTATACGTTATGGTATCCGTGGGAGTGGCCACTGCACATCCCTTGTGAAAACTGTCCCATCTTTGAGGGTATCCTGCATTGCATTACGTGGCACTCCATATTACTAAATGGGACAGATTTCAAAAGGTGTAACAGTTCAAAATTGGTTATCCTTGAGTTGCTGTGGGCCACCTGCTTACCTTACTTATCGAATACCTTACTGAAGTCCATAAAGAGCATGTCCACCACTCTGCCCTCATCAATCCTCTTTGTTACTTCTTCAAAATACTCAATCAAGTTTGAGAGACATTTCCCAAGCACAAAGCCATGTTGACCATCCCTGATGCCTTTGAAAGTACATGTAAATCCTGTCCCTCAGGATTCCCCCCAGCAACTTGCCCAAGTGGCGATGGAGTTTAATTTAGATAAATGCGAGGTACTGCATTTTGGAAAAGCAAATCAGAGCAGGACTTGTACACTTAATGGGAATGTCCTAGGGAGTGTTGCTGAACAAAGAGACCTTGGAGAGCAGATTCATAACTCCTTGAAAATAAAGTCGCAGGTAAGGAAGGGTAGTGAAGAAGGTGTTTGGTATGCTTTCCTTTATTGGTAAGAGTATTGAGTATAGGACTTGGGAGGTCATGTTGTGGCTGTACAGGATGTTGGTTAGGCCTCATTTGGAATATTTCGTGCAATTCTGATCTCCTTCCTAATGAAACTTGAAAGAGTTCAGAAAAGATTAACAAGGATGTTGCCAGGGTCAGAGGATTTGAGTTATAGGGAGAGGCTGAAAAGGCTAGGGCTGTTTTCCCTGGAGCATCGGAGGCTGAGGGGTGACCTTATAGAGGTTTATAAAATCATGAGGGGCAAGGGTAGGATAAATAGACAAGGTCTTTTCCCTGGGTTGTGGGAGTCCAGAACTAGAGAAAATATGTTCAAAGTGAGAGGGAGAAGATATAAAAGAGGCCTAAGGGGCAACATTTTCACACACTGTGGTGTGTGTATGGAATGAGCTGCCAAAGGAAGTGGTGGAGGCTGGTACAACTGCAACATTTAAAAGGCATATGGCTGGGTGTATGAATAAGAAAGGTTTAGAGGGATGCAGGCCAAGTGCTGGCAAATGGGACTAGATTAGTTTGGGATATCTGGTCGGCATGGATGAGTTGGACTGAAGGTTCTGTTTTCCTGCTGTATATCTCTGTGACTCTACGGCACAATCAAGGAGTCCTGGATGACCGATATAAACAGGAGTGTCGGGGGTTCTACTCCCTCTCTACACGGCTCTTGAGAAAGCTGGGTCTGGTGTTATGTACTATGCACATGTAAATAAAGGGTGATTTTAGGAGGGGGTACCGACCTTAATGGAATAATTTCAGCTGTACAAGCATCGGTGGTGGAGGGAATGGACACTTGTGGATGCAGTGCCAATTAAACAAGCTGCTTTGTCCTGGATAATGTCAAGCTTCTTGAACAGTGTAGTTCCAACAACACTCCAGGCAACTGGGAAATATTCAATCACAGTCCTGACTTGTGTTTTGTTATTGGTGGACAGGCTCTGGGGAGTCAGGAAGTGAATTACTCGCCTCACTATTCCTAGACACTTCACCATAAATGGTCCTGCCCTCTCGGGTTTGCCCCTCACCTGAGGTGTGGTAACCCTCAGGTCAACCCATCATTGGTCCCCTCTGTCTCATGAGAGAGCAATCTGTGGTCTTCTGGGACTCTGGCAACTTTGCCTTTATTTTGGTACCAGTATTTTGAATGAAAAATTGTGGATTTGTTTGTGAATGAATTGATTTGAAGATTGTAAGTTCATCCATTTCAACCAAACCTGTTCAACCAAACAGGTTTGGTGGGTGGCACGGTGGCACAGTGGTTAGCACTGCTGCCTCACAGCGCCAGAGACCCGGGTTCAATTCCCGCCTCAGGCGACTGACTGTGTGGAGTTTGCATGTTCTCCCCGTGTCTGCGTGGGTTTCCTCCGGGTGCTCCGGTTTCCTCCCACAGTCCAAAAGATGTGCAGGGTCAGGTGAATTGACCATACTAAATTGCCCGTAGTGTTAGGTAAAGGGTAAACGTAGGGGTATGGGTGGGTTTCGCTTCAGCGGGTCGGTGTGGAGTTGTTGGGCCGAAGGGCCTGTTTCCACACTGTAATCTAATCTAATTATGCTGGGAAGGAAGATATAAGGGTTTCTTGAATCTCCAGACCTGTGAAATCACTTAGCAGTATTTCTTTAGGGACCCTGCCAGCTTGAGAGCGCTTCCTTAAGGGTGAGTACAGTATTGCAGTAATTGTGTTTTCATTTTATCATGATTTGGAGATGCCGATATTGTACTGAGGTGTACAAGGTTTAAAAATCACAGAACACCAGGTTTAGTCCAACAGGTTTGATTGGAAGCACTAGCTTTCAGAGCACTGCTTCTTCATCAGGTAGTTGTGGAGTAGGCACGGTAGTTTGGGTGGCACGGTGGCACAGTGGTTAGCACTGCTGCCTCACAGCGCCAGAAATCCGGGTTCAATTCCCGCCTCAGGCGACTGATTTTGTGGAGTTTGCACGTTCTCCCCGTGTCTGCGTGGGTTTCCTCCGGGTGCTCCGGTTTCCTCCCACAGTCCAAAGATGTGCAGGTCAGGTGAATTGGCCATGCTAAATTGCCCATAGTGTTAGGTAAGGGGTAAATGTAGGGGTATGGGTGGGTTGCGCTTCGGCGGGTTGGTGTGGACTTGTTGGGCCGAAGGGCCTGTTTCCACACTGTAATGTAATCTAACCTAAATCATAGAAGTCTTTTTGAGTGTTCTTGTGCCTGTCTTCACAGTGGAGTATGAAGTTTGTAAAAATGGCACCTGTCCTAGCATATGACAGCATAAATGGCTTTTCTTAATGCTATGAATGTTTTGATATATATTTTGTTATTGCTTTTATTTCAGTCTTGTTTGTCTTTATTTCAGTTTTTTGTTTACTTTTGATTCCTTACAGATGAGCACCATGCCAGGATTGCCCACTCGGTCCTGTTTTTATGACATTGACATTGATTCAGACACTGAGCAAATCAGTGGATTGTTCTAAAGGTATGACTCTTTGAAGTATTGCTTTCCTCTCTCTCCTTGCCAGACTGACACAATATTCTGCTTTGTATCTAAAAACCTTGAAGTACTACAGATTTTACTTCTCTTACCTTAAGTTTAGCGATAGAGATTTTTGTAAGGTTAAAATTAAAGAGAATTGGGGTACAGTTTGACCATGATTTAGTTGAATTGCCGAGCAGGCTGGAGGTCAAAAATGGTCTTTTCCCCAGTCTATAATCCAGACATGAGAGGCAACTTTCTAATAGCTGACTGCATCATCTACTATAACAGAAAATAACCCCTACTTCAGTTATAATTGGTAGCAGCAGTTAGCAAGCCTGAAGAATTGTGGAACATGAGGGAAAATGATACATTTAAAAATCTCCAATTTTACATGGTGTTGTACTGTTTGCAATTCACACAACCCTGCAAGATTTATTTCAAATCATTCATATTCTGGCTCTTCTTTCTTATCCCTTATTAGAGTCATGAGAACAGATCTTTCAGTCCAACTTTGTTCATGCCTACCAAGTTTCCCAAACTAAACTAGTTCCATTTACCTGCACTTGACCCATATCCCTTTAAACCTTTCCTATTCATGTACCTGTCCACAATTGTAGAGTACAGTTTTGATTTATGTTAGAATGTAAAGTTTCATCCAATCAATTACAGCGCAGTATAGAAATTTGTACGTACAGATTTGGAGCGATGTTTGTTGTGAAACATAGGATAAGACTGGTGGGTACTGCAGTGGACTCTTGCATCCCATGGATTTGTCCCTGTTGGCTTCTGTTTTTTAATGTGTGCATCATGTTCCTGTCGTTTGCCTTGAAAATTTGAACTCCTCTCCATCATGATTGAAAGGAAAAGATGGGTGTGATTACCAGACCAGTTTTTGCTGATCAGATTATCATTACCTGTAACTATCACTGATTCAGGAAAAAGTTAAAAATCACACAACACCAGGTTATAGTCCAACATGTTTAATTGGAAGCAGCTGATGAAGGAGCGTTGCTCCGAAAGCTAGTGTGCTTCCAATATTGTGTGATTTTTAACTTTGTACACCCCAGTCCAACACCGGCATCTCCAAATCATGATTCAGGAAAGGGTAATTATGAATATGATAGATTTCAAAATTGAGTGTGCAAAGCAAGATATTGATAAGTAGCAGTAAAATGAAAAGGGGAATGAGCTTGCATTTATATAACCTTAGGAGGTGTCGAAGTGCTCTCAAGCTCATTGAAAACTGTTTAATTACAATCATTGTTGTAGTATAGGGAACACAGCAGCCAATTTATACACCTCAATGTCCTTTCAATAACAAAGAGGTAATGACCAGGCCATTACTTGGTGTTAGTTGAGAGATGTATATCAACCAGATGATCAACGAAAAGGTTTCCTTGCTTTTTATTGAAAGAATGTCACAGTCTTGGAATGCCACGCCTGACAGTGTTGCTTACCCTCCGTAAACGCTGTGAATATCAGTTTTAATGATAAATTCAATTTCGAGAATGGGACTTGATCCCACAACTCTCAGAACAAGTGAGAGTACTACCAACTAAACTCTGGTTCATGCAAAAAGAGGAAAGTTACAGTGGCTGGGGGAAGGTGGCATTCATCTCAATTGTTCAGACAGCTAGGCATATTTTTCAGATGAAAACTAACAGGGTTTGAGTCTTATTCTGAAATAGACTCAGACTCAGACTCAGACTCAGGAGAACCTGCTTGTTTACCTTATCCAAAATAAAGAATTGACAGCACTTTGTTGTGATTCAGCAAATAATTGGCAACGGATCTGCCTTCATGCGAGAACTGAAGACGTTTAACAATAGTTTAGGGTAGGTTAACTGCAGAAAGTATAATTACGTGTTTTCATTTGTATTGTAACTTTTTGCAGTTGTGCTCACCAGGGCAGTCACAGTTAGCTATGTTTTTGTCTGTTATGTGTAATGTAAAACCTAGTTGAGTTAAAGGCAAGTTCAGGGTTGAGTTTGTGTTCCACCACAGAACACATAACACATTTGCATGAAGAAATTCAATCCTGGTTGGACCTGATGTTGGTTTCAATCAGTTATTTCAGTCTCAGCTCAGTGATAAAACACTCCTGTGAAAGATGGTGATTTGAAGCCTGGCTCTAATTACTTGAGCACAAAATGCAAGCTGGCACTCCCATGCAACCTTTCTGATTGTGTAATGTGGAAGGTCTCTGCTTTAAGACTCTCCTTAAAACTTCCTATTTTAGTCATCTGTCCTAATACTTCACTCCATTCCAACGTTTTGTTTGATAACTCTTGTACACCTTTACTACATTAAAGAAGCTATGTAAATACATGTTGTTATTTTTGTTTAGATCAGAGTGGTGCTGAAATGTTATTTTTGTTGACAACACTGCCAGTTGTATCAAGCAGATGCCTCCCAATTAGGAGTTTGAGAGTTGTAATAGCTATTGTGTGTGAACCTGAGTCTTTGTTACACAAAGGTCCAGAGTGCAGTCGATGAACAGGCACATGGTAACCTATTCAATGTGGAAGAGGAGGAGGAGAGGAATGGTTTATAAAATGCCCGTTAAATTGTATCTTGCTTCATTTTCTTTGTCTTTCAGATTGCCCAGAAATATCTTGTCCTATTTCCTGAATTGAACAAATGTAATCTCTGATTGCATATTAAAGAATCTATGGGAAAATAATGGACTCAAGGTTCTCTCAACCTCTCCTGAGAGATTCTGAGGAGTGTAACCAGTTCATGTGATTCTTTATTTCCTCGATCGATCCACTTTGTGTGCTTTGATAGATTAAATCCAGATTTTGAAACCCACCCAATGGATCTATTGAATTTTATACACAATTTTTTCAGCAATTGTTAGAAGTATTTAATTTTTTAAACAATTAATATTAAATGACTTGTTTCAATGTTGCATCTCCATATTTCAGTAATCTTAAGATTTTTGAAACTGAAATGCCTTTGCAATACCTTGTTACATCAACCAAATGTACCTTGAAGGGTAGCAAGTGTTGTGCATCTATCTTGTATACCAGAGTCCATGAAATAATTGACCAAGGAATCTCAGGCAAACTAAAAATGATGTATGGTACTAACACCTAAGTTGAAACTTTATTGCTGGAACAGCACAGCAGGTCAGGCAGCATCCAGGGAACAGGAGATTCGACGTTTCGGGCACAGGCCCTTCTTCAGGAATGAGCAGAGAGTGTTCAGCAGGAGAAGATAAAAGGTAGGGAGGAGGGACTTGGAGGAGGGGCGTTGGAAATGTGATAGGTGGAAAGAGGTCAAGGTGAGGGTGATAGGTCGGAGTAGGATGGAGGCGGAGAGGTCAAGAAGAAGACTGCAGGCCAGGAAGGCGGTGCCGGGCGGGAGGGATCCGGCTGAGACAAGGGGGGGGGAGGGGGATGAAGAAACTGGTGAAGTCCAAGTTCATCCCCTGCGGTTGGAGGGATCCCAGTCGGAAGATAAGACGCTCCTCCTCCGACCGTCGCGTTGTTGTGGTTTGGCGGTGGATGAGTCCAATGACCTGCATATCCTCGGTGGAGTGGGAGGGGGAGTGGAAATGCTGTGCTACAGGGTGATTGGGTTGGCCCAGAGGTGCTCTCTGACGGTCCAGCCCGGCACCGCCTTCCTGTCCTGCAGTCTTCTTCTTGTCCTCTCCGCCTCCATCCTACTCCGACCTATCACCCTCCCCTTGACCTCTTTCCACCTATCCCATTTCCCACGCCCCTCCTCCAAGTCCCTCCTCCCTACCTTTTATCTTCTCCTGCTGAACACTCTCTGCTCATTCCTGAAGAAGGGCCTGTGCCCGAAACGTCGAATCTCCTGTTCCCTGGATGCTGCCTGACCTGCTGTGCTGTTCCAGTAATAAAGTTTCAACTTTGATCTCCAACATCTGCAGACCTCACTTTCTCCACTAACACCTAAGCAAAGCCAAGTATTTGTTAGTTATGAAGACCTATGATTTTGAGGTATTTTCAACCATTTTTCTTTACAAACCCCACAGTTATTTCTTGGCTTATATATATTTCTCACTATAAATACAATCAAAATATATTCCATGCAAAGCCATGCTAGTGTTTACAAGGTTTTCTTTCAAATTTATCAGCTCTGCATCACATGAGTATTATTAGGTAATTTTCTATTTGATTCATCAACATTTTTAGGAAAAAATTAAGGAAAATTTCAAATGATGTTAAAACTTATTGTGTTTGATTGAAAGGAATTATACTGAGGTAAGAATTATACTAATGTTGGTTTAACCTCTTTGATGCATGAAGCTACCTGATCCCTCACTGAAGTGTCTGTTTGAATTTGTTTTTTTATGTTTTCATGCTTTTCTGAATCCCTCATTGACTGCTTTCTGGAACAGTGACTGCAGTTTTAACATCTATTCCTCTTCTAACAGTGTCCTCTCTGAGCACCTTCAGGTGCTGGAGTTCAGTGATGATGAAGGGATTCTGGGAACAATGTTGGTGAATTCTGTACACTTTATTCCTTTTACTTGTGGTGGGGTCAGTTCGTGTGTCTGTGTCTTTGATAAGTGATTAATGATTAATTTGTTAATGTTTCTTCTTTGTTCTCTGGCTGTATTCCAATGATCACTAATTTATCTGTGTTTTGTTCTATTTTGTTTCTAATGAGTATTGAAATACTTTGCAATCCATGTTTACAAGCTAATAAAAATCATGCAAATGTTATTTCAAACTGACATCACATTATCTCTACGGAATCTTTTGTGTGTGGTTATTTAAATGTACAGTTCAAAAACAGGCCATTTAACCCAACTGGTCCACACCAGTATTTAAGGCTCATAAGTCTCCTCCCACTGTATTTCATCTCACCTTATCAGCATTCCCTATTATTCCATTCTCTCTTGTGTTTATCTGGCTTCTTAAATGTATATAGGCTGTTCATCTCAACTATTTTCTGTTCTGATTTATAATTCCATGTTGTCACCATGTTTTGGATGAAGAATTTATTCTTGAATAACTTTTTGGATTTATTTGTGTTTATCTTAATTTTTATGGGCCCTAGTTTTGTGTTTGCCACAAGTGGAGAAACATTTTTATTACTACTATCTGCAGAATTGTAAGGACTTGTTAGGTCATTGTTTAACCTTTTTCTAGAGAAATAGACCCCAGATTGTTCAGTTTTGTGGTCGTTATAATCCCAATCCTAATATCTCTCCTTTTTTTGACATGGACAACCACAACATGACCTCCCAATGCCTATAGAACAATAAAGGTAAGCAGACCAAATGCTGCCTTCACTATCCTGTCCACCTATGGTTGCACTTTTTCAAGGAACTATGAATTTGCACTCCAAGGTCTCTTTGTTCAGCAACATTCCCCAGGATCCTACCATCAAGCGTATAAGTCCTGCCCAGATTTGCCTTTCCAAACTGCAGCACCTCTGATATTCAGTAGTGACCTAGTAGAAATTTTCTCTCAATTGGGAAAACTGAAGCCATTGTTTTCTGTCCTTGCTCCAAATTTCATTTCTGAGCTGCTGACTCTATCCATCTCTTTGGGAACACTGAGATTAAGCCAACTGATCGTAATCTTGGTGTCACATTTGATCCCAAAATGACCTTGTGATGACCTGTGCATACCAACACTAAGTTCATTGCTAACACCATAACATCACCCTTCTTTGTCCTTCTCATCTGCTGCTAAAAACCTCGTTCATATCGTTCTTAGCTCTCGATTTGACAGTCCCAGTGTACAGCTGGTTTATCTCCTATCTTGCACCCTGCATAAAACTAAGAGCATCTAAACATTCAAAACCTTCACCATCTGCATCTTAAGATGTACGATGTCCTGTTAGCCCATTAACCCTGACCTTGCTTACCTACATCGTCTCCCAATCAAGCATCATTCAAATTTTAAAATTTTCATCTTTGTTTTCAAATCCCTCCATGGCCTTGCCCCACACCATCTTTAAAATGTCTTCAAGCCCCTTGAGATAAAAGTTCTAATTCTGGTTCCTTGTGTCTCAGATTTTAAATGGTAGCTGTGTTTTAAGTTACCTGGGTCCTACATTCTGGAAGCCCTTCCTAAACCTCTTTGCCTTTCTAACTCGCCTTCACTTAAAGCTCCTTAAAATTTACCTTTCTGACTAAGGTTTTTATTGGCTCTCGGTATGTTACTTGGTGTCATATTTTGTTTTATAATTTGGAGGTGCCGGTATTGAACTGGGGTGTACAAAGTTAAAAATCTCATAACATCAGGTTATAGTCCAACAGGTTTATTTGGAAGCACCAGCTTTCGGAGCGCTGCTTCTTCCTGGCAACCACCTGATGAAGGAGCAGCGGTCCAAAAGCTAGTGCTTCCAAATAAACCATGATTTGGAGATGCCGGTGTTGGATTGGGGTGTACAAAGTTTAAAAATCACAACACCAGGAACCGTTGGACTATAACCAAATAAACCAGTTGGACTATAACCTGGTGTTGTGTGATTGTTAACTTTGTTTTATAATGTTCCCAAAAGTCTTGAACGCAGTGACTTAGTGGGTTAAAATGCATGTCCAGTAAAGATCAGATCCTGAGTTAAAACCTAAGGGGTGTCTGTCCGAGTCTGTTCCATTATTCCTTGGAATGAGATTCAATGCTACAAAAATATCAGTTGGTCACCTGAATAGTTCCCACTACAAAATAGTTTCCCTTTTATGTCACTCAATAAAACCTGGAATCTAAACAAAGCCTTTAAAAATTGATGTTTTAAGCAATGGAAGCAGCTGACCAAATTTCTCACTCAAAGATCTCATGTATTTGGACTTCAGGCAAACGGCTTGGTTTCACCCTTGCAGTGGAAGAGCCCAAAACAGTTCCTTTCAATCTTTTTTTTTTGGTTTGGCCCAAAAATTGGCTCTTTGTTAATTTGAGATACTTTCTCACCTGGACTTCAGATTATGCTACAGGTGATTGACCCTGTCTAGACAAAGGGTCAAACTGTCACTAACTGATGAATCATAAAATCTTACAGCATGGGGAGGCGTTTGACCCTTTCTGCTGTGCCATCCTTTTGAAGGAGCTATCTAATTTCATATCTCACCCTAGGTTTTTCGGGACTGCCTTGCAAATTCCAGAAGTCCTGCTATTCGTAACTCTGAAGTCAAGTCCTCTGGGGTGGGGTAGGTTCCTGTGGGAAGGGACAGCCTGTGTGCATTCCATATTGAACAGGAAAAAAAAATGTGGTTGGATGTCAGGATGGGATCGATTTGACTCTGATTCAACATGAAATCTGGATCAGACTGACTTCAGTTTGACCTTAGGACTGGATTACACTGGCCATAGTTTGACATTAGCATTGGATCAGACATGACTCTGGGTCAGCTTCGGATTGAATCAGACTGACTCAGTTTTGACATTGAGACTGGTTTGAAATGACTCTGGCTCAAATATAGGATTGGATCAAAGCAAGTCCAGATCAGCATTAGGATTATATCGGAATAACCCTAGTTTATCATTAGGAGTAGATCAGATAAACCACAGTTTGTCGTAAGGACTAAATCGGATTGACTCTGCTTAAACTTTAGGTCTAGCTTAGCTATAATGATCTGCATTCACTTGTGCTAAAATTTCCATGAAGTCGTTTAATTCTCTACATGCCGAATGATTCAAATACCATCATGTGAACATTTGTAACTCTCGTCCAGGCTACTGGAAACTTATGCAGCTCCTAAATATCTTTACATTCCAATTTGAAAACCGAATACAGCAAATGTTGGAAATCTAAGTGACTTGGCATTTTAATTGTTTTAGTTTCAGTCATTTAGTGAATTATTGCCTTGGGGCAAAGATGTCTGAAGACCACATCCTAATTTCATCCTGAAAAATCATCAACCCTATTTGTCACAGGATGCTATCATCTTGTTTTTATTCCCCAAATAGTTTGGTTCCATTTCTTTCATGTGCTACTTGGCTGTCAAGTTTGACAGTGTAGCTATATGTACTAGTCAATTGAAGCACTTTCAGTTGGAACTGACTCTAAGTTTTTATGGGCAAGAGATGCTTTGCTAATTTGTATCAGATCACTGTAGTATCCAAAGTAGGCCTTCGTTTTCTTCTTTAACATTGTGTTGGTGGCTGGTTTTATTTCTATAGAAATGCGCTTATGTACTGTATGTAGTCTAATGTTACCATGTCAAAAGTGGGCCTCATCTTGCATAAGAATGTTACAAAGAATTACATTGTCACTTTGATCTTCGAGTTTGATCTGTCATTCAACAAGGCTAACTATCCTCTACCTCAGCCCTATCTTCTCATTCTATTTCCGTGTCTCTTAACTTGTTTAGTGAGAATAAATAAGCATTGATTTTTGTCCTGAATATTCTCAAAAAGTGATCATCTGCCATACATTCTTGGTCTTTTACCTGTGGATTTAAACAGTCACTGGTTAGACAATAGCTATCAGACACTCTGACCTTGGGATTTGGCAGAGTAGAATTATTCTTTTTGCGGCCAAGCTGCCACCATTCTTCTCAGCCCCTATTCCATGGCACCATTAGTGATATAGTGTGATGGCTACTAACACATGCAATGAGTTCTGAATCTATCAATGTTCTCATTACCCTGCCTCTGACAATAGCTGCTATCCCAGGTCTAAGTGTCTTCATCTATTCTATAATCAACAGAACACTGTGCATCCAAATCCATGATTTGGAGATGTACTATCATGGTATTCGAACAGATGAAAGACTCAACAAACAATCAAGGTATTTTTCAATGTGTCATTTCAATTACATCACACTGTAAACTTTTGCTATAAATTCTGTGTCTTACAATTGTGTCCTCCACAACCACCTGATGAAGGAGCAACGCTCTGAAAGCTAGTGCTTCCAATTAAACCTGTTGGACTATAACCTGGTGTTGTGTGATTTTTTAACATTCTAATCCAGTGATACATGAATAGTATGCTTGTCATTTTGTTAAATTTAGGTATTTGTCCTTTGAAACTGTGTCACTGCTTGGCTCAGGAACCAATCTCAGAGCCCAACCTTTGAGCTGTACATGGCCATCTTGGGAAGATACTGGAAATCTTAGCCGCTGTACCCAGATCATTCTCAAACATTGTTTAGTATAAATCTCTGTGACATATAAATCTTTGGTTCTGGAAGGAGTGAGAAAACCGGAAACTATGGGCCAATATCTTAACATATGTCATAGGGAAGACGTCAGCACCTATGATTAAACTTGTCAGAGCAGGGCACTTAAAGTTCAAAGTAATAAGGCAGAGTCAACATGGTCTTGTGAAAGAAAAATCATGTTCAGCCAATTTATTGGATTTCTTTGAAGAAGTAACGTACATGGATAAAGGGGAATCAGTGGATAGACTATTCTTGGATTTCCAGAAGGTGGTTAACAAGCAAGGTTGGTGTAGAAAACAAAAGCACATGGTGCAGGGCATAACATATTGACGTGGATAGGAGATTGACTGACACTGCCATAAAAGGGATGTAATTGATGGTGTTACATATGATTCAATAGTGAAGCCTCAACCTTTCACAATTTTTACAAATGGATGAAGTGATCAAAGGTACATTAGCTAAATTTGTTGTGGAGCAGACATGAGGCTATAAACGAATATAGACAGATAGGTAGATACCTCACAAGTGGTGTATATTGTATGAAAATATAAAATTGTCTATTTCATCAAGAATTTATAAAAATATATTTATATATAATCTAAATAGTCATAGCGAAGTACAGCATGGAAATGGACCCTTCAGTCCAACTCGTCCATGCTGACCAGATATCCTAACCTAATCTAGTCCCATTTGCCAGCACTGGCCCGTAACCTCCTAAACCTTTCCTATTCACATACCCATCCAGGTGCCTTTTAAATGCTGCAATTGTACCAGCCTCCTCCACTTCTTCTGGTAGTTCATTGCATACACGCACCACACTCTGCGTGAAAAAGTTGCCCCTTAGGTCCTTTTTATATCTTTCGCCTCTCACTCTAAACCTATGCCCTCGATTTCTGAACTTCCCCCACCCCAAGGAAAAGATTTTGTCTATTTATCCTATCCATGCCTCTCATGATTTTTTCAACCTCTCTAAGGTCACCCCTCAGCCTCCAATGCTCCAGGAAAAACAGCCCTAGCCTATTCAGCCTCTCCATATAGCTCAAATCCTCCCAAGCTTGGCAACATGCTTGTAAATCTTTATGAACACAACATCCTTCCAATGGGACGGAGACCAGAATTGCATGCATTATTCTAAAAGTGGCCTAACCAACGTCCTGGAAGCCACAACATGACCTCCCAACTCCTGTATTCAATGCTTTGACCAATAAAGGAAAACATACCAAACGCTGCCTTCATTATCCTATCTGCCTGTGACTCTACTTTCAAGGAGTTATGAACCTGCTCTCCAAGGTCTCTTTGTTCAGCAACACTCCCAAGGACCTTCCCATTAAGTGTATAAGTCCTGCTAAAATTTGTTTTTCCAAAATGCAGCACCTCGCATTTATCCAAATTAAACTCCTTCTGCCACTCCTCAGCCCATTGGCCCATCTGATCAAGAGCCCATTGTAATCTGAGGTAACCTTCTTCTCTGTCCACTGCACCTCCAATTTTGGTGTGATCTGCAAACTTACTAATGATACCTCTTATGTTCACATCCAAATCATTTATGTAAATGACAAAAAGTAGTGGACACAGCATTGCTCCTTGAGGCACTCTACTGGTCACAGGCCTCCAGTCTGAAAAACAGCCCTCCATCACCACCCTCTGTCTTCTACATTCGAGCCAGTTCTATATCTAAAAGGCTAGTTCTCTCTGTATTCCATGAGCTCTAACCTTGCTAACCAGTCTCCCATAGGGAACCTTGTTGAACACCTTACTGAAGTCCATATAGATCACGTATGTGGCTCTGCCCTCATCAATCCTCTTTGTTACTCAATCCAGTTTGTGACACATGATTTCCCACAGACAAAGCCATGATGACTGTCCTTAATTGGTTCTTGCCTTTCCAAGTACATGTGAATTCTGTTCTTCAGGATTCCCTCCAACAACTTGCCCACAACCAATGTCAGGCTCGCAAGTCTATAGTTTCCTGACTTGTCCTTACCACCTTTCTTAAATAGTGGCACCACATTAGCCAATCTCCAATCATCCGGTCCTCACTTATGACTATCGATGATACCACTTTTAAAAATTTGTTTTTTGGGTGACATGGCGCAGTGGTTAGCACTGCTGCCTCACAGTGCCAGGGACTGGGTTCAATTCCAGCCTCGGGCACTGTCTCTGTGGAGTTTGTGCAAACTCCCCGTGTCTGCATGGCTTTCCTCCAGGTGCTCTGGTTTCCTTCCACAGTCTGAAGATGTGCAGGTTAGGTGGATTGGCCATGCTAAATTGCCCATAGTGTACAGGGATGTGTAGGTTAGGCGCATTAGTCAGAGGTAAAATGTGGAGTAATGCGGTAGGGGAATGGGTCTGGGTGGGTTGCTCTTAGGAGGGTTGGTCTAGACTTGTTGGGCCGAAGGGCCTGTTTCCGCATTGTAGGAATTCTATGATTCTATGAAATATCTCAACAAGGCGCCCAGCAATCACTTCCCTAGCTTCCCACAGAGTTCTGGGGTACACCTGATCAGGTCCTGGGGATTTATCCACTTTTATGGATAATGTAATATGGGCATTTTTTCAATATGTCACCATCCATTTCCCCACATTCTATATCTTCCATGTCCTTCTCCACTGTAAACACTGATGCAAAATACTCGTTTAGTATCTTCCCCCATCTCCTGCAGCTTCACACATAGGCTGCCTTGTTGACCTTTGAGAGACCCTATTTTCTCCCTAGTTACCCTTTTGTTCTTAATGTATTTATAAAAACCCTTTGGATTCTCCTTAACCAAAGCTATCTCATGTCCCCTTTATGCCCTCCTGATTTTCCACTTACATATCCTCCTACTGTCTTTATGCTCTTCTAAGGATTCTCTCGATCTCTCCTGTCTATACCTGATATATGCTTTCTTCTTTTTCTTAAACAAAACCTCCGGTCATCCAGCATTCCCTACACCTACCAGCCTTTCCTTTCACCCTAACAGGAATATATTGTCTCTGGACTCTTGTTATCTCGTTTTTGAAGGCTTCCCATTTTCTAGCCATTCCTTTACCTGTGAACAACTGCCCCCCCAGTCAGCTTTTGAAATTGCTTGCCTAATACCGTCAGAGTTAGGCTTCCTCCAATTTAGAACTTCAACTGTTCGATCTGGTCCATCCTTTTCCTTCACGATTTTAAAACTAATAGGATTATGGTCGCTGGCCCCAAAGTGCTCCACCACTGACACCTCAGTCACCTGCCCTGCATTTTTTCCCAAGACTGGGTCAAGGTTTGCACTTTCTGTAGTAGGAACATCCGCATATTGAATCAGAAAACTTTGTTGTAGACACTTAACAAATTCCTCTCCACCTAAACCCAGTCCTCTGCTTTGTCACTGCCTGCCCTGACTGTTTGAGTCGCTATCTTTCTCAACTGTACCAGTCTCAGATGATCTTTTTCCTCATTATTTCCCTGTCCCGCCCCAACCCTACTAGTTTAAATCCTCCTGAGCAGTTTTAGCAAATCTCCCTGCCAGTATATTAGTCCCCTTCCAATTCAGGTGCAATCCGTCCTCCTTGTACAGGTCACTTCTACCTCAGAAGAGATTTCAATAATCCACAAACGTGAACCCTTCTCCCACACACCAGCTCCTTAGCCACACATTGATCTGCTCTATCCTCCTATTCATACCCTCACTAGCTCATAGCACTGGGAGTAATTCAGATATTACTACCCTTGAGGACCTGCTTTTTAAATTCCTGCCTAGCTTTCTATATTCTCCCTTCAGAATTTCATCCTTTTCCCTTCCTATGCCGTTGGTTCCAATGTGTACAATGACCTGCTGGTCCCTCTTCCCCCCCCCTCCCCCTTGAGAACATATTGCACCCTCTCTGAGACTATCTTGATCCTGGCAACAGGGAGGCAAAACACCATTCTGAATTTTTGCTGCTGGCCACAGAAATGACTGACTGTGCCTCTGACTAGAGAGTGCCCCATCACAATTGATCGCTTGGAATCCAACATACCCCTCATTACATTAGAACCTGTTTTGATACCAGAAGCTTCTCTGTTCATGCTACGTTTCCCTGAGAGTCCATCACCCCCTACATTTTCCATAACAGCATACGTATTTGAAATGGGGATAGCTACAGAAGACTCCTGCACTACCTGCCTACCTCTCCCACCTTTCCTGGACCCATCTTTGCTCTTCATTCCTGATGAAGGGCTTATGCCCGAAATGTCGATTCTTTTGGTCCTCGGATGCTGCCTGACCCGCTGTGCTTTTTCAGCACCACATTCTCGTCTGATCTCCAGCATCTGCAGTCCTCACATTCTCCTACCTGACTGCATCTGTGGCTTTTCTCCCTTCCTATAATTGTCATCCATCACACCCCCCAGCTCTTGTAAATTTCTCATTGCCTCTACCTGTTCCAACTGATCCATTCGATCTGATAGGAGTCACGACTAAAGACACTTCCTGCAGACACAATTCTCAGTAACATAAACTCTCCGTAAACTCCCACATCCAACAAGAAGAGCAAATCACTCTACTAAAGGACATTTTGCACCTTCACAATCTATAGACCCAGAAAATAGCACCATCGTTTTGCTCTTAAAAACGAATACTGCTCCAAGCTAACTTTGTACTTACAGTTTATATTTTTAAAATTTAATAAAATGGTGAGAGTTCGGAGATGTCCTAGTGCATGAATCACAAAAGGTTAGTACATATGTACAGCAGATAATTAGAAAACTAATATAATTTTCTTGTTTATCGTGAGGGAAATTGGGTATAAAAATAGGGAGGTCATGCATCAATTATTGTCATCAGCAATTACTCACTGATGAACAGTATTATACACTTAAGAGGTTCCATATCACTGGTCATGGGTTCTGTGACTCCTAGTGTGGCCAATGAGCTCAATCCTAGAGCCATATCTCCAATCGCACATTTGGTCAGTGTTTCCAGGAAGTGCGATTAGTCCTTGGCCTCAAGCTCACTGGCATGCCTTTCTCCAGTTCCTTTTCCATACTTCCTTTTAGAGTCATAGAGTCCTACAGCAAGGAGACAGGCCCTTTGGCCCAAACTGGTCCATGCCGACCAAAATGTACATCCATGCTAACCACAAATCTCTGCACTTGGCAGTATCCTTCTAAACCTTTCCTATCCGTATATTTATCCAAATACCTTTTCAATCTTGTTAATGTATCTGCCTCAACCACTTCCGCTGGCCGTTCATTCCATAAGCATACCACCCTCTGTTTTAAAAAAAAGTTGCCCCTCCGGTTCCTTTTTACTCTTTTTCCCTCCAACCTTAAACTGATGCCCTCAATTCCCCAACCATAGGAAAAAGATTGAGTGTGTTCACTCTATCCATGCCACTCGAGATCTTATACCCCTCTATAAGGTCCTCCCTCAGTTTTCTACTCTCTAAAGAAAAAGGTCCTAACTTGTCCAACCTCTCCCTATAACTCAGGCCATTGAGTCCTGGCAACATCCTTATAAACTTCTTCTGCACTCTTTCCAGTTTAATAACATCCTTCCTATAGTAAGGTGACCAAAATCGAATACAATAGATTAGATTACATTACAGTGTGGAAACAGGCCCTTCAGCCCAACAAGTCCACACCGACCCGCCGAAGCGCAACCCACCCATACCCCTACATTTACTCCTTACCTAACACTATGGGCAATTTAGCCTGGCCAATTCACCTGACCTGCACATCTTTGGACTGTGGGAGGAAACCGGAGCACCCGGAGGAAACCCACGCTGACACAGGGAGAATGTGCAAACTCCACACAGTCAGTCGCCTGAGGCGGGAATTGAACCCGGGTCTCAGGCGCTGTGAGGCAGCAGTGCTAACCACTGTGCCACCGTGCCGCCCAGGAGCGGTCTCACTAATGTCCTGTATAACTGCAACATAACTTCCCAACTTTTGTACTCAATGCCCTGACTGATGAAGGCCAGTGTGCCAAAAGCCACCTTCACGGCCCTGTCTACCAAGTGACTGCACTTTGAGAGAACTGTGAACCTGAATTCCAAGATCCCTCTGTTCCACTACATCCCATGAAGCTCCTACCATGATTTGATTTTCTAAAATGCAAGACCTCACACTTATCTATATTAAACTACATTTGCCATTTTTCAGCCCACTTCCCCAGCTGATCAAGGTCCTGCTGCAATTTCTGATCACCTTCCTCACTGTCCATGATACTGCCTATTTTAGTGTCATCTGCAAACTTACTAATAGTGCCTTGTACAGTCTCATCCAAATCATTGATATAGATAAAAACAGCAATGGGCCCAGCACCGACCCTGAGGCACTCCACTAGTCACAGACCTCCAGTATGACGATTACCTCCGCTTCCTACCATCAAGCTATTTGTGTATCCAATTTGCCAGCTTCCCCTGGATTTCATGTGATCTAACCTTCCAGAGCAGCCTATGATGTGGAACCTTATTAAAGGTCTTACTGAAATCCATATAGACTATGTTTATTGCCCTGCCCTCACAAACCTTCCTGATCACTTCATTAAAGAACTCTAACAAATTTGTGAGGGATGATCTCCCACTCAAAGCTATGCTGACTACTCCTAATCTAATCCAGTCTTTCCAAATGCACATACATCTTAGCTCTCAGAATCTTCTTAAGTAATTGTCCTCCACAGATGTTAGGCTCACTGGTCTGTAGTTCCCAGGCTTTTCTTTGCAGCTCTTGTTGAAAAAGGGCACAACATTCGCTACCCTCCAGTCTTCATCAATGGCTAGTGAGGTCCCCGCAATTTCTTCTCTAGCCTCTTGCAGTGTTCTTGGATATATTTGGTCAGGATCAGGAGATTTGTTCACCTTCATACATTTTAATACATCCAACACCACCTATACTGTGAGATGGACTGTCCCCAAGGTATTGCCACTAACTTCACCAAGTTCCCAAGTCTTTCATGACTTTCTCCATGGTAAACACAGAGGAGAAATAGTCCTTGATGACACCCATCTCCTCCGGTTCTATATGTACATGTCCACTTTAGTCCTATTTCCTCTCCAGTTATTCTTTTTCCTTTAATATACTTAAAATGCCTCTTTGGATTCACCCTAATCTTCTCAGCCAAGGTTATCTTGTGCCCCCTTTTTGCCCTCCTGATTTCCTTCAGTAAATTCCTGTATTCCCTGTATGCCTTTAGGAGTTCATTTGATCTGCCATGCCTCCTTTTTTCTGGTCAAAGCCTCAATATCTCTTGTCATCCAGGGTTCCCTATTCCTGCCAACCTTCTCCTTCACCCTTACAGGAGCATATAGACCTTAAACTCGAGCTAACTCACACTTACAGGCCTCCCACCTGCCAGAGGTCCCTTTGCCTGGAAACAAACTAATCCAATCAACCCTTACAAGCTCCTGTCTACTTTCATCAAAATTCGCCTTGCCCCAATGTAGAACTTGAACCTGTGGACCAGTTTTGTCCCTATCTGTAACTATTTTAAAATTAAAACTATGGTCATTGTTCCCAAAATGCTCCCCTACTGTCTCCTCAGTCACCTGTCCTGCCCTATTTCCCAATATAGGTCGAGTTTTGCCCCTTCCTGAATAGGACCCTCTATATACTGCTTAAGGAAACTTTCCTGAATGCATTTAACAAATTCCACCACATCTAAGCTTCGGCGGGGTGGTGTGAACTTGTTGGGCCGAAGGGCCTGTTTCCACACTGTAAGTAATCTAATCTAATCTAAGTTCTTAATGCTCTGGCAGTCCCAGTCTGTTTTAGGAAAATTAAAGTCCTCTGCTGTGACAACCTTATTGTTCCTGCAAGTCTTCCCAATCTCCCTGCATATTTGTTTCTCTAATTCCCATTGACTATTTTGGGGTGTAAGTACAACCCCAATAACGTCATCATCCCCTTCTTAGCTCCACCCACAAAACCTCACTGGATGGTCTTTCAATTATTTCATCTCTGACTATTACTGTGATACTTGCCTTAATCAAAAATGCAACTCCCACTACCAACTTTCCACCACCTCTGTTCTGCCTAAAGTACCTATACCCTGGCACATTAAGCTATCAGTCCTGTCGCTCCCTTAGCCATGCTTTTGTAATGGCTATAATGTCCCAATCCCACGTACCTATCTACGCCCTGAGTTTATCGGCCTTACCTGTCAGCACTCTAGCATTGAAATAGATGCAATTTATTCCAACAGGCATTCCTTGTTTCCTGTTGTGTTGTAGCCTGACCTGTCTCTTCAACTTACTATTTCTGATTAGTGTGTCTCCTTCCAGCCTCGCACTTGTGTTCCTGCTGTTGAGCATCTCTCCCCACCCCACCCCCCCAGCAAATCTGGCCACCAACATATTGGTTCTCCTCAGGTTCAGATGTAATCCATCCTTTTTGAACAGGTCACCTCTGCTTCAGAAAAGATCCCAAAGATCTAAAAATCTGAATCTCTGCCCCCTGCACCAATTCTTTGGCCACACATTTATGTGCCATTTCACTCATTTTTCCAATGAGTGTTCTTGAAAACTTGTGTCCCTTCATACAGGCGATTCCTCCAAGTTAGTTTCTTCTGAGCAAGTTGTCCTGGGTATTAATGTCTATGTTTCATTTCTTGAGAGGAACCTTCAAAGTCTTTCAAGTGCTTCCTTGATCCTCTGCTCCTTCAAGTGTCTTTCTTGAGCTGAGCGAAGACTATTTGCTTTGGTAGTCAGAACTTGGACATCCTTAGCACCTGGCTGGCCCAGCAGAGTTGGTTTCACATGTTCATGGCCTCAATGCTGGTGCTACTGGTTACTTAAAGAACAAATGTGATGTTCGTGTACCTGTTCTCCCAGCTGATACAGAGAATTCAACCACCTTTTAATCTTTTATACTCAAGGGAATACAAACTTCGTTTCTGCAATCTCCCTTTGTAATTTAACCATTTTACCCTATTTTTTCCTGAGGAACCTGTTCAGAGAATGTTGGTGAATTTACACTGACACACAGTTCCAAATCCAATTTATCCTCCTTGAGTTGCACTGCCAGAAGTGAGCATAGTACTTCCAGTTCGTTCTGATCAGAGCTTTCTATAACTTACCAACTACCAGTAGTAACATGGGTCATTTCCACATTTTTCATGCTGACATGCTCTGTTACACTGCTGGTTGTCAGCTTCCCAAGTTAGCAGAGCTCTCGATCTGAAATCTTGCTTTCCCACCAAATTTCAACATTTTTCTTAAAAGAATCTCCTCCACCAGCATGACAAATATTATAAGCAAGATTCCAGGCTAAACTGCTGTCCAATTAGAAGTTGTGCCAACAATTCCTACCCTTAGCTTTCTATGAAATAGCCAATTTAGCATCCAGTTTACAATTTCCTCTTAAATCCTATGGGACTTTTGCCTTTGCTACTGACCTTGTTCTGATTTCTCCCAACAGTCATTCAACAGTCCAGTTTCAAGTTGAACTAGTGCCATCAGTTTCTTGACCTGCCTCTCAAAGGCCAAACTGACTTGGAACTATTTCCTTTGAACTCAGTAAACGTCTTTGAAGGGGCTGCCTTAGTAAAAATATTCCAATGTTTTCTCACACACTGTTAGGTGTAATCTTGAATAGGTTCTGTACTTCCCAGAAAACCTGGTTTCTGAAAAATGAAGCAAGCGCAGCAATTTTCTCGGACTAGTTTTCTGGTTATTGAACTGCCAAAAATTTCAGCTACAATTCTCCACTCTTGTTTAACAGAATGGTGGCCTGTCCACTGCTGTTCCAAGCGAAAATGTTGGTTGGGCATCTGACCCTCACAATACTGTTGTTTATCCTGTAAAACCTTGTTATTGCTTTCCTTTCCATTCTGTTCTGTACCTCTCTTATCTTACAGGAAATCTGCTTGCAGTTACACACAGGCAGTGGCTGTATAACAATTTCCAGGGACCGGGCGGCCATCTGTGAGTGGGCAAAGGGGAAACTGAGGACAGGGAAGAATGGAGCACAAACGTGAGGAGGAATTCACAAAAGGGCAAACAGAGATCGGAGGAATTCATAAAAGGGCAAGCAGAGATCGGAGGAACTTTCAATGCTCACCCACTGACATTGCATAAATAGCTGCTAATAACACTAATTGCTAATACCTGTTCTTGTGGCATTGTGTACAAGAGCTGCAACTTATTGCCAATCCTCCATTACTCTTGAGAAGGTGAATAGAACTTCTCCTGGAACTGATACAGCTGATGTGGTGAAGGTACTTGCACTGTCCTGGTAGCGAGGGAGTTCCAGGACTTTGTTCAAGTGCCAGTGAAGGAATGGCAATTATATTTCCAATCTGGTGTTGCCATGCATCTACAGCCCACTGTTCTTCTAGGTGCTGGAACTTAGGGTTTTTGGAGGTTCTGTCAAAGGAGCTTTGGTTCATTGATGCAACACAACTTTTATGCACCGTGGCCACAGTATACCAACAGTAAAAGAAAATAGCGATGTGGCTCAAAACACCAATGAAAGATTCAGAAGCTTGAGCACATGCTCCAGCAGGTTAAAGAACAACTTCTTCCTTGCCATTATTAGACTGGTGAATGGACTCCCTAACTTCAACTAATGCTGATCTTATTAATGCTGATCTGGTGAGCACTTGGTGTAACTTGTATGCTTTACTCTGCCCAAGTTTTTATTTCACCCTATGATCTGCATGTCTTTATAGAGTCATAGAGATGTACAGCATGGAAACGGACCCTTTGGTCCAACCTGTCCATGCCAACCAGATATCCCAACCCAATCTCGTCCCACCTGCTAGCACTCGGCCCATATCCCTCCAAACCCTTCCTATTCATATACCCATCCAAATGCCTCTTAAATGTTGCAATTGTACCAGCCTCCACCACACCTTCTGGCAGCTCATTCCATACACGTACCACCCTCTGCGTGAAAATATTGCCCCTTAGGTCTCTTTTATATCTTTCCCCTCTCACCTAAACCTACTCAAATCCTCCAACCCTGGCAACATCCTTGTAAATCTTTTCTGAACCCTTTCAAGTTTCACAACATCATTCTGATAGGAAGGAGACCAGAATTGCACGCAATATTCCAACAGTGGCCTAACCAATGTCCTGTACAGCTGTAACATGACCTCCCAACCCCTGTACTCAATACTCTGACCAATAAAGGAAAGCATACCAAATGCCTTCCTCACTATCCTATCTGTGTGATTCCACTTTCAAGGAGCTATGAACCTGCACTCAAAGGTCTCTTTGTTCAGTAACACTCCCTAGGACCTTACCATTAAGTGTATAAGTCCTGCTAAGATTTGCTTTCCCAAATTACAACACCTCGCATTTATCTGAATTAAATTCCATCTGCCACTTCTCAGCCCATTGGACCATCTGATCAAGATCCTGTTGCAATCTGAGGTAACCTTCTTCGCTGTCCACTACATCTCCAATTTTGGTGTCATCTGCAAACTTACGAACTGTACCTCTTATGCTCGCATCCAAATCATTTATGTAAATGACAAAAAGTAGAGAACCCAGCACCAATTCTTGTGGCACGCCACTGGTCGCTGGCCTCCAGTCTGAAAAACAACCCTCCACTACCACCCTCTGTCTTTTACCTTTGAGCCAGTTCTGTATTCAAATGGCTAGTTCTTCCTGTATTCCATGAGATCTAACCTTGCGAATCAGTCTCCCATGGGGAACCTTGTCGAACGCCATACTGAAGTCCATATAGATCACATCTACTACTCTGCCCTCATCAATCTTCTTTGTTACCTCTTCAAAAAACTCAATCAAGTTTGTAAGACATGATTTCCCACGTACAAAGCCATGTTGACTATCCCTAATCAGTCCTTGCCTTTCCACATACATATACATCATGTCCCTCAGGTTTCCCTCCAACAACTTGCCCACCACTGAGGTCAGGCTCACCGGTCTTTAGTTCCCTGGCTTGTCTTTACCACCCTTCTTAAACAGTGGCACCACATTTGCCAACCTCCAGTCTTCCAGGACCTCACCTACGACTATCGATGATACCAATATCTCAGCCAGATTCCCAGCAATCACTTCCCTAGCTTCCCACAGAGTTCTAGGATACACCTGATCATGTCCTGGGGATTTGTCCACCTTTAACCATTTCAAGACATCCAGCACTTCCTCCTCTGTAATCTGGACATTTTGCAAGATGTCGCCATCTATTTCCCTACGGTCTATATCTTCCATATCCTTTTCCACAGTAAATACTGATGCAAAATATTCATTTAGTATCTCTCCCATTTTCTGTCTTGCTGATCTTTGAGGGGCCCTATTCTCTCCCTAGTTACCCTTTTGTCCTTAATATATTTGTAATAACCCTTTGGAATCGCCTTAATTCTATTTGCCAAAGCTACCTCATGTCCCCGTTTTGCCCTCCTGATTTCCCTCTTAAGTATACTCCTACTTCCTTTATACTCTTCTAAGGATTCACTCGGTCTATCCTGTCTATACCTGACATATGCTTCCTTATTTTTCTTAACCAAACCCTCAATTGCTTTAGTCATCCAGCATTCCC
>NC_057718.1:88375995-88431283 GCF_004010195.1 Chiloscyllium plagiosum
CTGAATCAGAAAATTGTCTTGTACACACTTAAGAAATTCCTCTCCATCTAAACCTTTAACACTATGGCAGTCCCTGTTGATGTTTGGAAAGTTAAAATCCCCCACCATCACTACCCTGTTATTCTTACAGATAGCTGAGATCTCCTTACAAGTTTGATTCTCAATTTCCCTCTGACTATTGGGGGGTCTGTAATACAATCCCAATAAGGTGATCATCTCTTTCTTATTTCTCAGTTCCACCCAAATAACTTCCCTGGATGTATTTCTGGGAATATCCTCCCTTAGCACAGCTGTAATGTTATCCCTTATCAAAAATGCCACTCCCCCTCCTCTCTTGCCTCCCTTTATATCCTTCCTGTAGCAGTTGTATCCTGAAACATTCAGCTGCCAGTTCTGTCCCTCCCTGAGCCATATTTCTGTAATTGCTATGATATCCCAGTCCCATGTTCCTAACCATGTCCTGAGTTCATCTGCCTTCCCTGTTAGGCCCCTTGCATTGAAATAAATGCAGTTTAATTTATTAGTCCTGCCTTGTCCCTGCCTGCCCTGACTGTTTGACTCACTTCTGTTCTCAGCTGTACCTGTCTCAGGATTCCCTCCAACAACTTGCCCACCACTGAGGTCAGGCTCCGGTCTATAGTTCCCTGGCTTGTCTATAGCTCAAATCCTCCAACCCTGGCAACATTCTTGTAAATCTTTTCTGAATCCTTTCAAGTTTTGCCACATCTTTCTGATAGGAAGGAGACCAGAATTGCAAGCAATATTCCAAAAAATGGCCTAACCAATGTCCTGTACAGCCACAACATGACCTCCCAACTCCTGTACTCAATACTCTTAAGTGTATAAGTCCTGCTAAGATTTGCTTTTCCAAAATGCAGCATCTCTCATTTATCTAAATTAAACTCCATCTGCCACTTCTCAGTCCATTGTCCCATCTGATTATAATCCCGTTGTAATTTGAGGTAATCTTTGCTGTCCACTACACCTCCAATTTTGATGTCATCTGCAAACTTACTAACTACACCTCTTATGCTTACATCCAAATAATCTATATAAATGATGAAAAGTAGTGGACCCAGCACCGATCCTTGTGTCACAGGCCTCCAGTCTGAAAAACAACCCTCCACCATCACCATCTGTCTTCTACCTTTCAGCCAGTTCTGTATTCAAATGGCTAGTTCTCCTTGTATTCCATGAGATCTAACCTTGCTAATCAGTCTCCCATGGGGAACTTTGTCGAAAGCCTTAATGAAGTCAATTTAGATCACATCTACCTCTCTGCCCTCATCAATCCTCTTTGTTACTTCTTCAAAAATCTCAATCAAGTTTGTGAGACATGATTTCCCACACACAAAGCCATGTTGACTATCCCTAATCAGCCCTTGCCTTTCCAAATACATGTACATCCTGTCCCTTAGGATTCCCTCCAACAATTTGCCCACCACCAACATCAGGCTCACTGGTCTATAGCTCCCTGGCTTGTCCTTACCACCTTTCTTAAACAGTATCACCACGTCAGCCAACCTCCAGTCTCCCGGCACCTCACCTGTGACTATCGATGATACAAATGTCTCAGCAAGGGGTTCAGCAATCACTTCCCTCGCTACCCACAGAGTTCTCGGGTACACCTGATCTGGCTTACTGTGATCTGCCTGTACTGCTCACAAGTGAAGCTTTTCACTTACGTGATAACAAATCAAATCAAATCAAATCAAACTGATACATTGGCAGAAGATGGTAAACATTATTACGTACCCCCCAGAACAAGATTTAAACTGTCTAAATATTCCAAACGCTGAACCCAATGAAAGTACCAACATGAACATGAATTC
This sequence comes from Chiloscyllium plagiosum, assembly GCF_004010195.1. NCBI lineage: Eukaryota > Metazoa > Chordata > Chondrichthyes > Orectolobiformes > Hemiscylliidae > Chiloscyllium > Chiloscyllium plagiosum. The sequence goes on from NC_057718.1 coordinate 88,377,828, forward strand.
ATGCTAATACCTAGACTCACTTGTTCCACTGCTTTAGTTGGTGGTTGTTTCTATGTTTGGCAGTGGAAGTAAATGAGAACTTGTGTTCCCTCATTGTCCTGCTGCACGCCTCCATTTTTCATCTACCTATGTGTATATGCTCATGATTTGCTAGTGTTCCATGGAAGGGGATGTTGTCATCACATCCTGGCAATTTAACATTGACTGTACAAATACATCCTGTGGCAGCTGAGCCTTTGAGCTTGTGTCATGCTCCTTGGATAAAACGGATCAGACCTTGTGCCCTACAGGAAGCCTGGATCAGCACACATTTATTTCCTCTCTCTCCGAAGAAAACATATTTAAGTGTTTTCAGCACAAGCCAACTCTATCACAACAAATTACAAACAAAGCTAAGGATTCAAATCTCTAATTGAAGTTGGAGCAGGCTTCACATGTTGTGAACCATTCTGCTAATGGTTCTAATGGACCATGACTTCTAATGAAATAATTGCATCTTTCCAATCATCTGATTTTTTTACTTGTCACAAGATGGTCGCCATGTGACTGCACTTTGTCAGCAAGATTCAGGCCAGTTTTTCCAAACCTTTGGACTTTTTGCAAATGAATCCCCAAATGAGAAGACAAGGGAGTAGCCAATTCCTCAGCCTTTCTGTTCAGGTTTTATACTCTTGAGGACTTTTTTTTTCTCAGCAATGAATAGTTCAGCACTTTTGAGTATGTTCCACTGTTCCATCAGAGGCTAATTTTCTACTTCAGCACCATCTTCTCACAGAATCCTCAAGTTCTTTGAATGCCTTAGTGATTATCAATCTTTGCCTTGTATGTGCCTAATGGCTGGGCATCCGCAGCTCACTGGGGTCCAGTGTTCCAAAGATTTGCAACTCTTTAAGAAATCCCTCATTAGTTCGGACCACATAAGGCCTGCCCCTTATTCTGAGATGATGGCCTGGTCCTCCCAGCTGGCAAAAACCTTGTCAAGCCCGCTAAAATGTTTCAGTGAGATTTCCATAGATTTTTGGAAGAGTGAGAGGCAGAGATGCCTGTTCCACCCTATCTCTCCACATTGAAAATCCCACTATCCTTGCAATCAGCCTACTGAACCTTTGTTGCAGTCCCTCTAAATGAATCATTTTTCACAACTACATCGTAGGATCTCAAAGGAAGTGGCTACAGAGATAGTAGATACATTGGTTGTAATCTTTCAATATTTGCTGGATTCTGCGAAGATCTCAATTGATTGGAAAATCCACACGTAACACTATTATTCAAGAAATGACGGAGACTGAAACTAGGCTGTCTAGTCCAACATTGGGAAAATACTGGAATCCTTCGTTAAAGTGATAGTTGCAGGAATTTTAGAAGCTCTTAATACATTCCAATACAGTCAAAATGGTTATGTGAGACAGAAATTGCATTTGACGGATTTATTAGAATTCTTTGACTATGTGACAAGCAGGATGGATATAAGGAAACCAGGAGATGGAATCTGTTTGGATTTCCAAAACACTTTGCTACATTACACCATAAAGTAGTGTTGGGGAAGATATATTCACATGGAGGCATGATGGCTGACTAATAGGAAATAGAGAGTCAACACAAATTTGTCATTTTCTAATTGACATCCTGTTAGCGATGGGAGTGCCACAGAGACCACTGATGTGGCCTCAATTAGATACAATCTATAGTCATGATTTGGATGGAGGGACCAACTGTATGACACTGCAAATGGATGTGGATAAGGTGAGAGAGTAATAAATGGTTAGCAGACATAATATTCTGTGGGAAAATGTGACGCTGTCCACTTTGGAAGGTAGAACATTATTAAAGGGAGAGAGAGGCTGGTCTCTCATCATGTGGGATTTATCCATCCAAATCAGTCAGAGGAGAGAGAAGCAGGGTCCATGTCACAGAGTGGTTATCAGAGCTCACCACAGTGGGAGCAAAGCAAGTCAGCATGGGTTTAGTAAGGGGAGTCCATGCCTGACAAACCTGTTAGAATTCTTTGAAGAGGTAACAAGTAGGATAGACCAGAGAAACTCAGTGGATGTTGTCTATCTAGACTTCCAAAAGGCCTTTGATAAGGTGCCTAACAGGAGGATGCTGAGTAAGGCGAGAACCCATGGTGTTCGAGGTGAGCTACTGGCATGGATTGAGGATTGGCTGTCTGACAGAAGGTAGAGAATTGAGATAAAAGATTCTTTTTTGGAATGGCAGCTAGTGACAAGTGGTGTCCCACAGGGTTCAGTGTTGGGACTGCAGCTGTTCACTTTATATCTTAATGATCTGGATGAAGGAACTGGGGGCATTCTGGCTAAGTTCACCGATGATACGAAGTTGGTAGACAGGCAGGTAGTTCTGAGGAGATGGGGAGGATACAGAAAGATTTAGACAGTTTAGGAGAGTGGTCCAAGAAATGGCTGATGAAATTCAACGAGAGCAAATGTGAGATCTTGCACTTCGGAAACAAGAATTCAGGGACAGACTATTTTCTAAACGGTGAGAAAATTCCTAAAGCCAAAGTACAAAGGGGTCTGGAAGTGATAGTCCATGATTCTCTAAAGGTTGACTTGCAGGTTGAGTCCGTGGTTAAGAAAGTGAATGTCATGTTGTCATTTATTTCAAGAGGGTTGGAATGTAAAAGCAGTGATGTGCTACTAAGACTTTATAAAGCTCTGGTTAGGCCCCATTTAGAATACTGTGTCCAGTTTGGGGCCCCACACCTCAGGAAAGACATGCTGGCACTGGAGCATGTCCAGTGGAGATTCACATGGATGATCTCTGGAAAGAGCTGGAAATGTGTTGCTGGAAAAGCGCAGCAGGTCAGGCAGCATCCAGGGAACAGGAGAATCGACGTTTCGGGCATAAGCCCTTCTTCCTGAAGAAGGGCTTATGCCCGAAACGTCGATTCTCCTGTTCCCTGGATGCTGCCTGACCTACTGCGCTTTTCCAGCAACACATTTCCAGCTCTGATCTCCAGCATCTGCAGACCTCACTTTCTCCTCAATGATCTCTGGAAAGGCAGACCTAATATACGATGAATGGCTGAGGATCCTGGCATTGTATTCATTAGAGTTTAGAAGGTTGAGGGAAGATCTAATAGAAGCTTACAAGATAATGCATGGCTTAGAAAGGGTGGACACAAGGAATTTGTTTCTGTCAGGCAGAGAGACTAGGACGTGTGGGCACAGCCTTTGAATTAGAGGGAGTCAATTTAGAATGGAAATGAGGAGACATTTCTTCAGCCAGAGAGTGGTGAGCCTGTGGAATTCATTGCCACAGAGAGCAGTGGAAGCCTGACATTAAATGTCTTCAAGCTAGAGATTGCTAAATTCTTAATCTCACAAGGAATTAAGGGATATGGGGAGAGTGCGAGTAAGTGGTGTTGAAATGCCCATCAGCCATGATTGAATGGCGGAGTGGACACTATGGGCCAAATGGCCTTACTTCCACTCCTATGTCTTATCGTCTTACGGTCTTAAAACTGGGAAGTTACTTGCGAAGGTTGGAGACAGCACACAGCGATGCAGAGAGAGCGTAATGCTGAAGGGGGTCAACTCAGTGGGAGAGAGATGATAATATATTGGAGGACATGTGTTACAGTGGAGTGTGAGGGGGTTGCCAGGGGGGAGGCGATGGTATAGCCACCCTGGCAACAGTAGAAGGGCAGTGCAGCACCATGGTCAACATGAGTATGCTGTAGGAATTTGGCTCAGGAGGTAATGTTGGAAGATGAAGATGTAAATTGAAGAGGTGCGTGGGAATGGGGTGGCACACTGGCTCAGTGGTTAGCACTGCTGCTTCACAGTGCCAGGGACCTAAGTTCGACTCCACCTTTGGGCAACTGTCTGGGTAGAGTTTGCACATTCACCCCGTGTCTGCATGGGTTCTCTGTGGGTTCTCTGGTTTCCTCTCACTGTCCAAAGATGTGCAGGTTAGGTGGAGTGGCCATACTAAATTGTACATAGTGTCCAGGAATATGTATGTTAGGTAGATGAGCCATGGGAGATGCAGGGCTATAGTGTAGGGGGGTGGGATGCTCTTAGACTGGTTGATGGGCTGGATGGCCTGCTTCTAGATTGTAGGGGCTCGAAATATTTATCTAAAGCATGTGTGGAAGCTCAGTCTTGATGTTGGTGCCCACAGTGAGTGCAAGCAACAAACGTTCCTTTAGATTCACAGGGGACCTATGCAGCTTTATCAAACTTTAGAGAGGCCACACTTGGAGTATTGTGCACACGTCTGGTCACCCACACTACCTGAAGGATGTGGAAGCTTTGGAGAAGGTACAGAAAAGGTTTATGGGTCTGATACGTGAAATTGTAGCTCTGAAGAAAGGTTGGACAGACTGGGTTTGTTTTCATTGGAATGCAGGAGGTTGAGGGGTGACCTGATAAAAGTTTATGAGGTTATGAATGGCATGGATAGAGTGGAAAATATGAGGCTTTTGCCTAGGCTAGAGGGGTCAATGACTTGGGGACACGGGTTCAAGGTGAGAGGGGTCAAGTTGAACAGAGATGTGTGAGGCAAGTTTTCACACATTGGGTGGCGAGTGCCTGGAGAACACTGCCAGAGGATGTTGTGGAAGCAGACATAACGACAGCATTCAAGAAGCATCTGGACAAATACACGAATAGGAAGGGAATAGAGGGATACGGATCCTGTAAGTGAAGACAGGTTTAGTATGGAAGGGCAAAATGTGTCAGCACAGGTGTGGAGGGATGAAGGGCCTGTTCCTGTGCTGTAATGTTCTTTGTTCTTTTTTCTTGTTCCTTGGCCTCTTCATTACCAGGCAGAGCCTCTGACTCAATCTTATAAACGATACTGACTTTCTTGGGTGTTGTGAGAGTGGGGAGAGGGACAAGGCACCAGTAATCACACAGGGCTTACAATCTCCTACTGCAATCACACACAGTGGCTTTTAGTGCAAAGAATAAAGTAAGGTCTTCAGTGAGAGGTCCACGTCAAGACATTCCCACGAGGTCTCACACACAGTGGTGGGGTAAGAACCAGGTAATCTGCTTTTGTGATGCTGTTTCAAGGGTGAAAATTGACCAGGCCTCTGAAGAGATCCATCCCAGGGATCAGAGGGGATCATGAGTTTGAAGGGCTGTTTATGGAAGAAGAAAGTCTGCTGCCTTGGGGTTAAAGGAGAGTGTTCCTGAGAAATAGTTAAATATGAAACACTAAATTCCTCTAATTGTTACTTCAGAAAGGATGAGAAAAACACGACCAACAATCAAAAATGTAAACTTGTAGAAACTGACATTAGAAGTAAACACCTCTGGTCAAAGAGAAAGATATTTGAGAGCAGACGGCAATGAACAAACTCACGCCATACCCACTGGGTCTAGTGTACAGGCCCAGAAAACTCCCACTAAGAAAAATCTCATTAATTTCAGTAAACTGTGTGATTGGGTTCCACTAAGAAATAGCGAAGGTAGCAAAGAGTGGACTTTCACAATCTCAGACTGTCCCAAACAGCTAGAGCTTCACTGGGTCAATGTTGTGAAGGTAGGAAAACGTAAAATTCCCAGAAGCAGTGATAGTTTTCATTTGTATTGTATTTACACTTCCTCTAAAGCAACTTTTGTTTGTCTCATTAGCCACTCTCTTTTGCCTTACAGTATCAATCAGTCAGTAGTACCTTCCACACTATAACAGATCTTTTCTTTATGTCTTTCCTACCTTTCCTTGCTCCTGGACTTGCCAAAAACATTTCTATTTCCAATAAAAGGCCACAGACCTGAAATGTTGGTTGAATCTCATGGTTCCACCTCCCATGGCACAATAGCAGGCAGGAAGGATGTAAAATTGTTTATGCCCACCCTCATCCAACTGTCCAGTTTTTTTTACTCCTGAGTCAGGCAAGTACCCGGTCGCCCCATCAGACCATGGATCAATTGAGGCCTTTAATAAAGGCCTCCTCTCCTAACTATGGCTTTTACCTGCAATGGGGGAGGGTGGTGCCAAGTCTGCTTAAGACTCAGCCCATTAACCCTCGAATCTCTACAGGTGCAAGTAGGCCATTTGGCCCAATTAATCCACAACGACTCTCAGAAAGAGCACCCCCACCACATCCCTGTAACCATGCATTTCCCATGGTTAATCCACCTAGCCTGCACATCCCTGGACATGATGGCAACTTGGCGTGGCCAATCCATCTAACTTGCACATCTTTCGACTGTCGGAGGAAACTGGAGCACCTGGAGGAAACCCACTCAGACACGGAGAGAATGTGCAAACTCCCCACAGACAGTCAGCTGAGGGTGGAATTGAACCTGGGTCCCCTGGTGCTACAAGGTAGCAGTGTTAGCCACTGAGCCAGAGTGTTGCACTAACCCTGTTTCTCACTGCACACATACTGCATGACCTGCTGAGTATTTCCAGCATTTTCAACTTGAACGACGTGAACTGTTTAAGGGTTTTGCTGAGGGTTACATATTGGCCCAGGACATCAGGAAGACTTTTCTGGTTCTTTGAAAAAGCATTAAGGGATCTTTGAGCTCCACCTGAGAGAAAACGTTGGACCTCTGTTTATTGTCTCGTTCAAAAGACGAAACCACAGACAGCGCAAAACCTCTGGTAGTACTGCACTTGATTGTCAGTCTCGATTCTGTGCTAATACCTTTGGGGTACAAATTGAACCTACAGCCTCCTGGCTTAATGTAGTCAGTCAAGGCTGATACAAAAAGTAGAGCTGTGAGTTCTGACAGAGTCATATCAAACTCAAAACATTGACTCTGTTTCTCTCTCCACAGATGCTGCCAGACTTGCTGAGATTTTCCAGCATTTTTCTGTTTGTTTTAGACTTTCACCGCCTCTAGTACTTTGCCTTTATTGGAAGAGTTGCAGACTGTTTGGAATAAAAGGAATGTGTTTGCAAATTCACATTGTGTCTTGTGTTCCAGCCAGGTTAGGTTGAATGTGTTGCAAAGATAAGCTCACATCAAACTGTCAGATTTTGTGCAAATGGGTGATTCAGGAACTCTGGTCCCAACCTCTCGCCATGTCTATTTGACATGAGGTTGCTATGTTCCTCAGTGACTTGAACATATCATTTCTGAGGCACTCAGAGAAACAGCAGAAACTCATTGGCATGGAATCACTCTTGGAGCTGTTACATTCCTAGACCCCATTGTCAGAATGCAGCCAAGCGATCACAAACTTGCTGCTAATTAAAGTTTGTCGAATAAATAATTGTTGGTACTCTTCTTCAGCCACTCAGTGTCCACTTGTCTGATGGAACAATACTGTTTTTAGCCTGTTGTATACAGCAAGCCTCCGAGTAACGGGCAACTCTCAGAAATGTGCCAATTTAGAGGAAGTAAATTTAATTATAACTAAACATTGTTGTTTTGGAAGCAGTCAGCGTGGAAAGGATTTTGTTGCTACACCATCTGCTTCCAATGACCATTTGTACACTTCGTTTTAACTGACTGACCCCAATTCATGTTTGATTTTGTTTTAAAAACACAAGGATTTGGTTTGCTACATAATTAGAAACTGACCCTTCTTACAAACATTTCGGTATAGACACATTACTGCCTCTCAGTTCTATAAACTGTTGACTATAATCTCATTGCTAGCACTAATCATTATAAACCAGATGTTAACAGTTTCAAACCCTATTCCAGGAATATCAGCGTGTAATCCAGACTAAAATTCCCAACTAGCCCTTCAGACAAGATCACTGAACAGATTATGGAGTCACCATCACATTGTTGTTTGTGGGATCTTGCTGTGTATAAATTCACTTCCACATTTTTCTGCATTATATCAGATCATGTCTTAGGTGTAGGTTGAGGGATAAATCTGGCTAGGAAGAACCCCACTGCTCCCCTTCAAAACACATCCCTCCAAGACGGCAGACAAGAGATAACTGAAAGAACGCTTTCCTCAGATAGAGAGTTTGTCGCTATCTCCTGTGGCTTCAGACACTGCAAGAGAATTCTTTTGATGACCAGATGGCCTTATTTGCTTGTCCAATCCCTGGTTTCCAACTATTTCATCTCAAATTGAACTTTGTATTGTAGATATATTCATGGGTTCCCTCCGATAGTCTCTCCGATAGTGAATAATTGAGCTAAATACAAGTGAGACTGCAGCAATGGCATTCGAATTTATAGTGGCACTCATGTCACTACCACGACATCAAGGTAATGAATGCCTCTAAAACTAACCTTATCCTTGGCCCTTGCTGTTCACATTGAATTAATACATTGGAAACTATAGACCACGAATTTCTACCCTGACATCAGCAGCGCTGGTATAAAGGACTGGGGAGGGTGAACTGCAAATTATATTTGGCGTGAAAGAAGCTTCCCTGAGTTCTTGTGCGAGTGAGAAAAACACATTGTTGGAAGCTGGCTCAAGCATAGTCCCATTCACTGAAGACGAATCAATCACTTTCCACTAATTGCATTTGTTTGTAAGGCTTTGAGGGAGGTCCAAGTCTGCAAACAGGAACATTTGTTTGCAAAGAAATTAATTATTGTGCCTTATAGGGTTCCATAGGGTTTCTAAATGTAATTTTTAATTATCTCAAATACAGCTTCTCTTAAATGGTGGATTGATGCTGATTGAAATACTTTTATGTTAAAAAAAAGCTGGACAAATTGCACTGAGTTATCAGTCTGAAATAAATCACTGAATTGCTTCTTCATATAAAACTGCTCTGGTTTGCAGCAGCCTTTTATATCTGGTAATATTTAATGCAAAGGGATCTGATACCCACACGACAAAAGGAATCATGCAGGATAATGAGGCCATTTTTGTTACAAAAATCCCAAATATTAAGGTGTATTTCTTCAGCGTCTAAGTCTGTATTGAACACACTTTAAGGACCCTGCACAGTTTCGGTTGCCATGTTATGAAACGGTGGTAGATATGCTGGAGACCGTGAAAACAACATTTGCAAATATCTTACCAAACATGCATGATTATGAGTGTCAAAAACAAATGAACAGCCAAGGTCTCTTTACTCCTGACAAAGAGAATGATCCGGGATGACCTGAAAGAGACATGTAAAACTTTAACATAGTAGGCAAAGAGGGGATACGTTTATTCATAAGAGAAGAGCAGAACAGGAGGCACATCAATGTTAAATAGTCATCAAGAGATCAAACAGGGAATTCTGAGGAAATGCCTTAATCTCAAAAGTGGTGAGAGGGTGGAAATTACGACCACAGGAAATAGTCCAGGCAAGTAGTATGGTGTGTATTTAAAGGGAGGTGAGATGAGTTTGAGGGCGAACAGGGATAGAGATGTATGAGAAGAATAAGTAGGAAAGATAGTGAAGGCTCAAGCATCGCCTGTTTCTGAGCTGCTTGTTTGGTGTAATGTTGAAATGTCAGTGGCACTCTTTACCAGATGAAATATTAAACTGAGAAGCTACCTGCATCTCTATTGACAGGAATGGAATCATCACACATGACAATCTCTATACGTGTTTGCATAGCTAATCTGATTTTGACTCCATGACCTGTAAGCCTTGGTGGTCTTTATGTCATGGTGAATTGGAAAATGATGGCCTAGGCCTCTGCTATTTTCCTTTTTATGCTTCACTTAGCATTCAAGGACACATCTCTTTTCAGCTTAGCAATTTATATACTTTCAAAGATGTAAAATCACTTAGTATTTCCTCTCATTCTGTTTATCCCATCCACCATTGTACACCTCCTCCTCCTCCTTAATATTTCAATATTTACATTGCTTTGTGAAGATTTTTTTTTGTTGAAGCATAAAAAGGAAAATAGCAGAGGCCTAGGCCATCATTTTCCAATTCACCCTGGCTACAGACTTGGTGTAGGACGGCTGCTAATGTAAACTTGTTTAAAAAGGGAGGAAGTGATATACTGAATGATTACGCAGCAGTCAGCCGAACCTCAGTGGTGGGAAATTTATTGGAAAAATTCAGAGATCATAAGGAACAAAGGCTGGAGTAGGCCATTAAACCATTTAAACTTATCGACCGTCGAAAACATCTTCTGCCTCAACATCACCATTCCACAATATCACCATATCTTTAAATTCCTTTTACTCCCCCCCACAAATCTATCAATTGTGTCCTTCATAAAGAGGGCGATTCCACCCTCCCCAGCCCACAGTTTCCGTGCAATTGTTCCGAACATATTATAGGGAACCTTCCGAAACCAGGGACCAGGGGACTGCTGGGAAGGTATGTTGCACATTTAAATGAATGAGCTTGCTCCTATCTGGGGTTTTGGGTTTCCGTAGTTGGTCGTGGAATCTATCCCCCGCAGGTATGTGGGGACCACTGTATTTAACAACTGGCAGGCTCCCTTCTCCCCATTTGTAGAAACTGGGGCTCTCGCAAGATGTAGAGGGAAGGAAAGGAAGAAGATCTTCTGAGAGCAAATAGATGTCAGGGATGGCACTTCAGTGTAAATATGTTCTCACATTGATAATTATCCATTCGCTTTTTATCAGAATAGTATTCAACTGGAGTGGGTTCAGAGAAGATTTATCAGGATGTTGCCGGGTAAGGAAGGTCTGGATAGCTGGGACTTCTTTCACTGGACTGTCCGAGATTGAGAGGTAACCTTACAGGAGTTTATAAAATCGTGAGGAGTATACATAGAGTTACTGGGAGGTGTCTTTTCCCGAGAATGGAGGATTTCAAGACTGGGAGGCATATTTTTAAGGTGAGAGAAGATAGAGTTTAAAAAGTTATGAGGGACAAAATATTTACACAGAGGGTGGCTCACAAGTGGAATGAACTTCCTGAGGAAGTGGTGGATATGAGCACAATTAAAAGATATTTGGCCCTTGACATTGAGAATTTGTTCCTTCTCAATGTAATTCCAGAACCATTTCACCATCCTATGTGGAGAAAATTCTGCCCTTAGACTTGGTGATTCCTGATTGGCCAACTCTATACAGACTGGAGCAAGGGAGATTGAAGGTCACTCAGCCCCTGGAACCTGTTATGCTGTTTATTCGGATTCCTGTTGGTCTGTACCGTAACTTCAACCATTCATTTTTACTCCAAATCTCTCGACATCCTAAACCAACAGAGATGAGCTATTGGGAGAGGCTGAATAGGCTAGGGCTGTTTTCCCTGGAGCATCGGAAGCTGAGGGGTGACCTTAAAGAGATCTGTAAAATCATGAAATGTTTGGATAGGATAAATAGACCAGGTCTTTTCCTTAGGATGGGGGAGTCCAGAACTAGAGAGCTAGATTTAGGGTGAGAGGGGAAAAATTTAAAAGAAACCTAAGGGGCAACATTTTCACGCATGTGGTGCATGAACAAATGAGCTGCCAGAGGAAGTGGTGGAGGCTGGTACAATTACACCATTTAAAAAGTATCTGGATGGCTATATAAATAGAAAAGAGTTAGATTGATATGGGCCAAGTGAATCATTGTATTGCTTTTGCCTCACAGGCATAATGTTGCATGATGGGGTCAACAGAACTTGGGTCAGAATTTTTGGCCCACGAAGAAGTCAAGGTCTAAGGTCAAAGGTGTCTTGTGTGGGGGTCCGTTTAATCCTCATGATCTTTGAATGACCTCATATCAGACAGAAGTGGAGCCCCCTTGTTCACAGAATGAAACCCTGATCCTGCCCATTCCAGTTGTGGCAACAGCCATTTTTATCTCCATTACCATGTTTGATTGAGAGTGGGAGGAAACATTGATCGCATTTCATTGAGTGAGTCACAGACTCAACCTCCCACGTGACCCCTCTATCCCCAAATGTATATATTCCCTTCCTGGTTGCCTTCCCTGTCAACTCTATTGCTTTGATCATCCCCACATTCCCACCTAACTAATCTATTAAACTGTCCATCGCTCTAATTTACTGCCTTAGCCCAGTCTCATTGCATTACCATGTCAAACATCGTGGTGCATTGTCACTCCACTGACACCTTCATGCTCTGCCCATCCCACTCCCTGAATGCACATTTCCATCCCATCCTTTATCATCTCTATATTTTGAGTTGCTCCTCCTTCATGATTATTTTCCCCCTGTATCCCAGTACGCTGCCTCCAATCACCAGAAATGCGGTCCTCAGCTTTCCTGACAAATCCTCCCTTGACTTTCAGTGAGCAGACTCCCAGGTCTTCCTGTGAGTCACTCTCTTCATCAACAAGGAAAGACAGCCCTGACTAATGAATGACCATAAACCAGACAACCTCCATGTCCAACTCCCTGACTGACTCACTGTGACAACTCTTGCTTGGTTGTCCTGGACTATCAGGACTGACCATGGCCCCACTCCTTGGAGTGCTGTGATATGGCGCCCTTGGCTCTGATCTTCCCAAGTGGCCAATCAGTCAGGCACAAGCTCCTGGACTGATGGTCGATATTGCCATTGACTTACTGGGCCCAGTTCCCTTGACTGGTGGCTGCCTTCTTTGACTTTGTTGAACTGTTCACCCGGAGAGTTTAAGATGTGGTTGTTTGGTTGAAGATAAGCAGTAGGTTTGCACAGTAGGCAGGTGGCATATGAAATAGGTGTGTGATTGATGCAGCACGGCGCTGGACAACAACATGTCCCTTCCCTTTGATTGATCACTGCTAACAATCATGACAACATACTTGGCTTTGTGTCTGCTTTAAACAGCAAAGCAAGACAGAACTACAGTGAGCCTTTTAGCTCTGGCTGAGGGAACAAAGTGCAAAAAGACATGGCAAAGATGCTATGAACATCTCATTTCTGCTGGCCTCACTCTGTTTCTTAACTGGCCTGTCAATGCCCACATTGTTCAGGAGCCAGGAAGATCCAACCGACTGTTACTTGCTGAGATTGATGTTTCCTGAAGATACCATGAGGTAATGGCCTCCCGATAAGAGTCCTTCCCTCTCTCCCTGTGTCTTCATGCAGCTTGACCTTCTCTGTGCTGCCTCTTTCCTGTCTGTGTCACCCTGCAGGCCAAGGTGATTGAAATTTTCAGCAGCTATGACTGGGAGTACATGCCCTGAGCAGAACATTTGAGATCAGACCCAAGATCTTTGCCAAATGCAAACAAACTCACTGTAGACTTCAGCAACATTAAGTAGCAGAACAAACTCTGCAGGAGTTCCTCAGGATAGTGTCCTAGGTTCAACCATCTTCAGCTGCTTCATCAATGACCTTTCCTCCATCATAGGGTCAGAAGTAGGGATGCTCGCCGGTGATTGCACAATGTTCAGCACCATTTGTGAATCCTCAACTACTGAAGCAATCAATGTTCAAATGCAACAAGATCTGGACAATATCCAGGCTTGGGCTGGCAAGTGACAAGAAACATTTGTGCCACACAAATTTCAGTTTATGACTGTCAAAAGTAAGAAACAATCTAACTATCGCCCCTTGGCATTAAATGGTGTTATCATCACTGAATCCTCCACTATCAACAACCTGGGGGTTATCAATGACTAGAAACTCAACTGGACTCACCACATAAACACAGTGGCTTCAAGAGCAGGTCATAAGCTAGGAATACTGCAGTGAGTAATTCACCTCCTGACTCCTCAAAGCCTGTCCACTATCTACAAGATACAAACCCAGATTGTGATGGAATACTCCTCACTTGCCTGGATGGGTGCAGCTCCAACAACACTCAAGAAGCTTGACACCATCCAGGACAAAGCAGTCTGCTTGATTGGCACCACATCCACAAGTATCCACTCCCTCCACTACCAATGCTCAGTAGCAGCAGTGTGTACTGTTTACAAGATGCACTGCAGAAATTCACCAAAGATCCTCAGACAGTATCTTCCAAACACATATAGGACAAGGACAGCAGATATATGGGAACACCACCACCTTCAAGTTCTCCTCCAAGTCACTCACCATCCTGACTTGAAAATATATCACCGCCCCCTTCACTGTTGTTGGGTGAAAATCCTGGAATTCCCTCCCTCATGGCATTGTGGGTCAACCCACAGCAGGTGGACTGCAGCAGTTCAAGAAGGCAGCTCACCACCGCCTTCTCAAGGGCAACTAAGGACAGGCAATCTATGCAGGCCAGCCAGCGACGCCCATTACCTATTAAATGAATAAATTAAAAGGACTATCAAATCTAACTCAACAACAGTAAATGAATCAGCATCGATCTGAGTGGATGATGCTTTCTTCAAAAGTGATTATCGTTCCTCCTGCTCCTGTCAATGTTCAGGGCAAGATGTTTAATGACAAGGGGGAGACCATTCTTGTTCACAGGCTGCTTGTTAATGTTCGGAGGGAGATTGTTAGCGCCCAGGGGGAGACTGTTCCAATCCAGTGTCAGATTGTTAATATCCAGTTGGGCAGCATTAATGGGTGTGGAGGGGAGCATTTTCTGTTGGCATTGAATTAATACAGTATATTTTCTGACTCCCACCAAATGAAGTAAATTGAAAGTATTGCATGCATTTGTCTCAAAAAAATTCCATCACATTCTTTGTCACTCTTTCCTTCATTTCATTTTTATTTCTTATTTCTCTCTTCTTTTGCCTCCAGCTTTTCTTTTAACGCGTCACGTGCGCAAGTTGGGGGTTGGGACGAGAGCATAAATATGAAGACTGTTTGACATTCTGTTTAATACTGTACGGCAAGGCATTAATCATGCTCACTTCAGTCAACCTAAATTTGATGAATGGGTGAGCTGTGGTATTCTCTACAACTCATTTCCTGGAAATATTTAACAAGAGCATAGGGAGTGAAAGGGAAAGAAAGAAAAATGAAAGGTAAAGAAACATGAAAGCCTATGTAACAAAAAGCAGGAAATGTGAAGAGAAAAGCAAAAACATCTGAATGCTTTTAAACACCACATCACAATCCCTCAGTTAAATGGCATCTCTGCAAAACTAAAGCAGAATAAATTCACTGCCTGATGTTCTAAACATGCATTTAAGTCAGAGCTGATCACCTTGTGGACCTCCTTCCTCCTGAGTGCTATAACATTACTAGAATAATGCATTCTGCATTTTAATTATTAAAATTCCAGCCAGCAGCTTCTGAGTCTAAGCAAGTTATGGAATACCGCACCATGCAGAGGAAGCACTCCTGTAAAGATTGAGTACAGTATTGAATTCAGGCTAAATTATACCTGCTCCACATTAGCTGCTGCATGCTTATTTTCATCTAACCCTCATCTCATGTCCTTCTGCTCTTTTGTCTTTCAGACACTTATCTGGCATTCTATGAGATGCATTGATGCCATTTCTCTCAATGTGATAGCAAATCATTCTATCGCTCTTTTCCATGAAGAAGTTTCTCCTGAATTTCGTATTGCATTTATCAATAATTATTTTATACTTATGGCCCCAAGTTTTAGCCTTGAACAACAAGTGAAATTATCTGTTTCACTCAATCCCTTTATAATTTTAAAAGGTCTACCAGGTCACCTCCAAAAATGTTCTTTTTGACAAAAAGAATCCCAGTCTGTTTAGTCTATACTGTTGGTTAGGAGCTCGGAGTTCTGCAATTCATCCTTTTTTTTTGCACCTTCGCTTATGTTTATATATCCTTATTACTAGACTTTGCACAGTCCTCCAAAATATGTTCACATGGGCTTCATCAGAACTATTTTAGCTAACTTTGAGTTTAACAGTTATAGCGCTGTGGTTCAAAAAATTACACTCCTATAAAATGACAAATCCACAGAATAAAACATATTTGAATGGTTACTTGTCAGTTTTCGCTAAACATAACCTGGCAAATTTAAACAAGGAGATAGCAGAAAATCAAACAGAGCTCCAGCATGTGAACAGGGAAACAGTTCTTCAAGCATGGCACTGTGGTTAACCTCAGGACATCCCATAGTAGTTTACAACCACTGAACCAGAGTCATAGAGATGTGCAGCACGGAAACAGACCCTTCAGTCCAACTTGTCCATGACCAGATATCCTAACATAATCTAGTCCCATTTGCCAGCACTTGGCCCAAATCCCTCTAAACCCTTCCTATTTGTATACCATCCAGATGCCTTTTAAATGTTGTAATTGTACCAGCTCCCACCTACTTATAGAAACATAGTTTCTGCTGTAATTAAGGAAACGTGTCAATTAATTTTCACACAGCAAAATCTCACATGCAGCAATGACTTTGGTTTAATGAATACCACAGAATTTCAGAATGTTTACAGCACTGAAGGAGGTCAGTCATCTGTGCATCCAGGTCAGCTTTGATTGGAGTTCCCAATTTCATATCCTACATGCCACCAATGCCTGATCATTCCTACCCTTACAAATCGGATTGGTAAAGATTAATGTACTGTAAGTCTCTATCATTCTTACTGGGGTAGCAGTTCAGTGGATACCTGTAGTATGCAAGGTTGCAGTTCTAGCCTGTAGGAACTCATTTGAAAGTTAGAAGCTCTGCAGTGGAGGCTACTTTCTCTGCATGTTAGACATTCTCACAATTCCCCATGCCGCCAATTCATCACTGTCTCCTCCTTCCTCTCCACAATGTGGGTGACACATCTGTAAATACTGGCCAAGTTTCTGACATACCCCTAGTGCTCATAACTGGAGAGAATTATTTCCACCACTCTAACAAACAACACAATCATGCCATCAAGGTTTAGCACTGGTGCATGGTAGTACATCCTATGACAGTACACCCTCAGAAAGAATGAGGTCCTCTGAAAACCTGTGAAACATGGATGTCCTGTGTTACTTGCTGCACAAATCGAGGCCCTGGAATTCAAAGGAAAATCTAGTCACTTAGTGGTGGCAATGTCCCAGTGTTGACAACCATCATTCTCTATCCTGCCATAGCTCATCGATGAAATGAAATCAATATGTGTGAGTCATTTGTAATCCAGCTTCATTTTAATTTCAAAAATAAACTTTATTCATAAAAAAAAGTCTCTTTGTATATATACATTGACGCAAAAGCGATTTGGTTCTGCATTGTTGCAAATCAAGCAAACAAACAAAACATTGAACTTTGAAGACAGCCTTGGGTACATTCTTCCCCCCCTTAGCCAGGGTTTTGTACATGGTGTCCCTGCAGATCCGGTCTATCTTAGACCTCCAGATGAAATGGAGGATGACTTGGATGACTGCGACTGCACAGTTTTGTGGAATGGGCCAGACCTGCGCCACATACAACAGAGAGAGTCACACCTGATGACCAGCTTTTTGCCCTCATTGGAAAGGGAGCAGTGCTCCCAAAAGACCAGTTTCTGCTATACCTTGGCAATGCGCACCTCCCAAGATTTTGTGCATGCCAGAGTCCCTCCAAACCGTATTCCCAGCACCTTCAGGTAATCTGTCCTGATGGTGAAGGGGATAAAGGATCAGTCGGCCCAGTTCCCAAAGAGTATGGCCTCGTTCTTGCTTCAATTCACCTTAGCTCCCAAGGCCAGTTCAAACTAGTCGCAGGTGCTCATCAGTCTGCACACTGACAGCGGATCCAAGCAGTAAACAGCAATATCATCTATGTACAGAGAGGCTTTGACCTGCAAGCCCCCACTGACTGAATAGTCCACTCTCTCAGGCGCGCATCCTTCCTGATGGAATCAGCAAAGGGCTCAAGCAACATACAAACAAGACAGGAGGGAATGGGCAGCCCTGCCTGACTCCGGATCTGAACGGGAAGCTTTCAGATTGCCACCCATTGGTTGAGACTGCGCTAACGATGTTGTTGTGGAGCAATTGGATCCAATTGTGGATTCCCTCCTCAAAGAGAGCACATCCTACATGTGGGTGTGTGATATCCTGAAAAAGGCCTTCTTTGCCCATACGGAATTTCACATTCCCCCCAAGATCCCATACTTCCCGCGGGAACCTGTGCCCCACAACCTGAGCCGCCTCTGGAATTTTAGTTTTGCCCCTTTTAGGGACATAAAAGGGCAGGCCCTGTATCGACTGGTGCTGCACACCATCCACCTCTTCTCCCTCATCCACCGCCCAGACACGCCTTGGCGTGCCCATTGGCCACCGGGCGGTGGGGATCCCCAGTGGAGGGCTCTCCACGCAAGAGTCCTCCCCCTTTCTCTCGGGGATCTGGGGTGGAGGGTGCTGCATGCGGCAGTCCCCTGCAACCACAGATTGCGGTAGTTCACCAACTCCCAGCCCAACTGCTTGTTCTGTGGCGCTGTGGAGTCCGTGGACCATGTATATATTGGATGTGGGTGTTTGCACTCCCTTTTTGATTTTCTTAAAAATCTCCTTCTCTGTTTTTGGTTGCACTTCAGTCCCACGCTCCTGATCTTCGGGCACCCGGTACGGAGGGGGGAGGGCAGGTCTGGGGACCTCCTCGTTGGTCTGCTCTTGGGCCTGGCCAAACTGGCCATAAACAGGTCCAGGCAGCAGGCCATGGAGGGGGTCGTTAGGGCCGACTGCCTGCCCCTTTTCCGCAGTTATGTCAGAGCCCGGGTGTCCTTGGAGAAGGAGCAGGCGGTGTCCATCAACACCCTGGAGCTGTTCAGGGAGAGGTGGGTGCTACAGGGAGTGGAGTGCATTATTTCCCCCTCCAACTCTATTTTGATTTAATCCCTGCCCTCCCCTTCACTGTTTGGTCACACAGCACTGCCCTTTGACGTGAAGGGCACTGCTTGTCACTGGCCAGTTGGGTGTTTCTTTTCTTCCTGGTGGTGGAAATTTGAATAAAGATTCGTGCACCTTGTGTCTCTCACTGTGTCTCACACCTGCACACACACAACATGGTCCTGGGGAAAAATAAGCACAAAAGAAAAGAAAAAATGAAAAAAAAAGAACAGAAGTCTCAGGGGTTCTGTTCACTCTGAGAGCTGGATCTGAGGGAGCTGAATCAGTGTCAAGGCCAAAAAAAAGACAAAGGCCTTCTCTTGGTTCAGGCTGATGAGGCAGGCGTCCACCCCCTGTCCTGCACGCAGACGATCGTATCCATGAGGACTGTGAGGCTCTCAGAGATTGTCCTGCATGGTACAGCCCATGATTGATTGGGGTGAATCACTTATCCCACAGCAGACCTGACCTGGTTGGCGATGACCTTAGACAGGGTTTTGTAACTTGCATTCAGCAGTGAAACGGGTCACCAATTTCTAATTCCCTCCCTCTCCCCCTTCCACTTGTGGATGAGGATGATGATACCTTTCCTCATGGATTTGCACATGCTCTCTGCCAGAAGCATACTGTTGTACCCCTCCAGCAGGTCCTTGCCAATCAAGTCTCACAGAGCTGAATGCAACTCGGCCGGTAAGCTGTCACTTCCAGGACTTTTATTCTTTTCTAAGGACTCGATGGCCTTGGTCAGCTCATCCAAGATAACGGCTGGTCCAGTCTCTCCTGCTTGCCATTGTTCAAGAAAACAGTGATGACTGGGAGCCCTATCTGTGTGTTTTGTGTCATACAGTCTGGCAGAAAAGGACTTGCTGATCCTCAGGATGAGTTGACGTTACCGAGCCATCTTCCTCCTTCAGGCTGCTGAGAACAGAGTTCTCCTTGTGAAACTTCCAGAAGAAGAAGTGCAAGCAGATCTCATCCTGCCCCACAGTGCGGATCCTGGACTAGAAGATCATCTTGGGGAAGCCTCTGAGGCAAAGAGTGAGGCTTGCTGGCCCTTCACCTCCTGGAGATTCTCCATGACATTGACCCCCATCGTCTGCTGCAGGAGTTGGGTCTGCATGGTTTTCTGGAGTCTGGACAGTTTTGCGTGCCTCCCTCTCACCTTCTGAACATCTTTGAGGATAAAGAACCTCGTGGTGTTCCCCCTGACTGTTTCTCACCAGTCTGCTGGAGACTCAAAGAGGAGCTTCATGGTTCTTCAAGCTATGTAATGTCTTTTGAGCCCCTCAATGTTTCCTGGGGTCAACAATTTAATGTTTAGCTTCCATGTTCTCTTGCTCATCCAGTATTGTTACGTCGGCCAGCAGGAGGCAGTGTTCAGAGAAGAACACCTGCTTGACATCGGTTGATCTGATAAGAACGTGCAGGACACAAACAGAAATCTACCCTTGAGCAGACGACCTGTCAGGCCGTGACCAGATGTAATCCAGCCCTCAGTTTTTTGCCAGCTCCCTGACTCCCCATCTCTGACTGAGTATCTTGCAGATGTACCAGTTGTCTCCATGCTAGCCTCCTCTGCCTCAGTGAGCTTGACTATCCATATCTTGCCACCTCCAGTCTTTTCCCTCTCCTTTGCGTTTTTGTCCTCTTCTACAAAGGGTGAAGGAACTGTCTAGGATGTAACTGAGTGTTAGATATTCTACTGCTGGATTCAGTGATTTTGATTAATTTGGCTCTAAGAAGCATGCAACACATTGGCCAAGGAAAGTGGACAGTGGATGGGTAAGTTGGGGGGTGGGAGCTGATAAAATGAGCTGAATGTAAAGGCAATGTGTAGCAGAATGGTGAGACGGTGTGAGGAATAATGGGATGAAGCGGACTAAACACTTTGAAGGTAAGTTAAAAATGTAGTGTTGGAAAAAGGCTTATGCCCGAAATGTCGATTCTCCTGCTCCTCGGATGCTGCCTGGCCTGCTGTATTTTTCCAGCACCACATTTTTCAACTCTGGTCTCCAGCATCTGCAGTCCTCACTTTCTCCCACTTTGAAGGTAAGTGCCAGTTTTCTTTCTCTGAATGCTAAGAGAAAGTTTGTTTCTTCTCCTTCAGACCACCCCCAGCGGTAATTCCAATGTGAATCTAAATGTGACCCTTGTTCTATATCTACCCTCAAATCTAAGTATTGGTCCCTTTAACAAAATTGCTCCACGTGCAATCCGCATAAACTTCTGTGCAACTTGGTCACACAAAACTCAGAAATCAAAAGTAATTGATGTAATTAAATTGAGGTTGCAGAATTGGACATGCTCAGTTCACACAATTCCATTCCCTTTCGTCATGTGGGAACCATACTCAGATTAATTTTTTGGGGGCCTGAGGAACAGAGGAGGTGATGTGGTCAGGTTAACTGCAACGCGGATAATGATGCAACAGCAGGACACTGAACACTATTCACATTCGGAACAAGAAAGGAAAATTCAAAGGACAATTAACCATAGTGGTATTTTGAGGATTACGATTGTCGTGTTCAGGGCTTGACTGCGGTCACAATCAATGGATTAACTATAGCATTGTTCAGAGGATTGACTGTAGTATTATTGTCTAAATAGAGCGTGGGAGAAAGCACAGGTTTCCATTATGAGACTCAGGAAGCTAGATGTAGGAGATGGATCACATATCATACCAGCTTTTAATTGCTTCATCTCCAGCAGCACAAGGGAGAGGTGTTAGACAAATTCGAAAAGCTGAGACAGGATTTAAATTATAGACAAGACTTGGAGCTTTACCAACAGTTAAGAGTTGTTGGAATGATGAAGTGAAACCTAGTGCTCCACCAAATTCTTCTGAGACAAGAATTATAAATTTTGAATAATAGAATAAAGAGTTTAAAGTTAAGCAAATGTTACCTGCCTGATCCAAATTTGATGAAAGGGCAAAACAAAAAGAACTTCAGATGAGTTCATTTCATACCATCAGTGACTAAATTGCAAGGACTAATTAGGGGGCTAACACAGGTTCAGAAAGAATAGCTGATCCTTGTTTAATCCAGAGGAATTTTGTTTGGAAGTTGCCGAATGGGAACTGAAGGGAATGGACTGCCATGTGGTATATTTGAACTGTCAGAAAACTTCTGATAAAATGCCATATGAGAGACTTTTTTTGAGATTAAAGGGATGGTTTGAAGATGGAAAGCAAAGTGTAGGAGTAAATGGATGTCTTTTGGACAGGCAACTAAATGCATACTTCAACGTTTTATGTTTTGACCTTTCATAACTAGGAAAGTAATAGTTAAAGTCTAGAACTCATTTGAACATTTAGTGAATAATTTGGGAAAACAAATACTGAATGTGGATCAATTTGAACAATTAGACGGAATTAAGAGGAAGGCAGCTAATTTTAAGTTAGCAAACAGCCTTTACCCAAACTCCTGTTATGTGTTAGGCTCGTAAACAAACTATGTAGTCAGCTTTGAGAATGTCTATTTCTATAAGTTAGTATCAAAGACTGTGCTTTGAAAAGGCATGTTCAGATACTCATAAAAAAATGACAGGAAATGACAATTAACAGGACAGATAATTTATTTTACACTGGTATGCTACAAATCTGTTCCCTTGTATCTGGTGAACTAAGAAAGCTGCTAGGATGTAACTCAGATATTATTTAATATCTTCTCACTGCAGCGTCTAAGCGGATGTACCTGAGGGAGTTGTAGAGTCATAGAGTCAGAGCTGTACAGCATAGAAACAGACCTAACTCATTCATGCTGACTAGATATCCGAAATTAACCTAGCCCCATTTGCGAGCATATCCCATATCCTTATAAACCCTTCCTATCCATATACCTATCCAGATGCCTTTTAAATGTTGCAATTTTACTAGCTTCCACCACTTCCTCTGGCAGCTCATTCCATTCATGTATCACCCTCTGTGTGAAACAAATTGCCCCTTAGATCTCTTTTATATCTTTCCCCTCTCACCCTAAACCTATGCCCTCTAGTTCTGGACTCCCCCACGGCGGGGGGAAAAGACCTTGTCTATTTACACTATCCATGTCCCTCATGATTTTACAAACTTCTACAAGGTCACTCCGCAGCCTCCAATGCTCCAGGGAAAATTGTTCAAAATGGTATCCTCTGCTCGCTACTTCCTTTTCCTTTCTCCTTCTTGGTTTTCATCTTTACAGCAGTTTTCTCCTTGCCCTCCTTCAAACTTCTTAAATTATCCCGCCCTAGTTCTTAAACTATCCTCTCTACAAAGGCAGACCAGCCTCAGAGTGAGGAGCAGAGCGAGTCCTGGAAGGAGGCCAG
Source organism: Chiloscyllium plagiosum (assembly GCF_004010195.1). NCBI lineage: Eukaryota > Metazoa > Chordata > Chondrichthyes > Orectolobiformes > Hemiscylliidae > Chiloscyllium > Chiloscyllium plagiosum. The sequence continues at coordinate 88,400,564 of NC_057718.1, forward strand.
CATGTGGAAGTCTTCGAGGAGAAAGTGAGGTCTGCAGACGCTGGAGATCAAAGCTGAAACTTTATTGCTGGAACAGCACAGCAGGTCAGGCAGCATCCAGGGAACAGGAGATTCGACGTTTCGGGCACATGCCCTTCTTCAGGAATGAGCAGAGAGTGTTCAGCAGGAGAAGATAAAAGGTAGGGAGGAGGGACTTGGAGGAGGGGCGTTGGAAATGTGATAGGTGGAAAGAGGTCAAGGTGAAGGTGATAGGTCGGAGTAGGGTGGAGGCGGAGAGGTCAAGAAGAAGACTGCAGGTCAGGAAGGCGGTGCCGGGCTGGAGGGATTCGGCTGAGACAAGGTGGGGGGAGGGGGGATGAAGAAACTGGTGAAGTCCAAGTTCATCCCCTGTGGTTGGAGGGTTCCCAGTCGGAAGATAAGACGCTCCTCCTCCGACCGTCGCGTTGTTGTGGTTTGGCGGTGGATGAGTCCAATGACCTGCATATCCTCGGTGGAGTGGGAGGGGGAGTTGAAATGCTGTGCTACAGGGTGATTGGGTTGGTTCGTCCGGGTGGCCCAAGGCCTCGTGCTCTGAGGCCTGGTGCGTACAGGCTTAGATTGGAAAGGACTATAAGGACTGCAGCTTGAGTACTTCATAGACACTTGTTATTCTCATTCTGGACCTTTAAACTCTGCATTCGCATGCTAATCTATTTTTCTACTATCTCAAATTCTGTGACAACACTTCAAGTATCTGTAATTAAGATGGCACCAAGAAGCGACATTACTCAGAATCAGATTCCCTACAGTGTGGAAACAAGCCATTCAGCCCAACAAGTCCACACTGACTCTCCAAAGAGTATCCCACCCAAACCCATTCCTCTACCCTATATTTACCCCTGACTAACGCACCTAATCTACATATCCCTAAACACTATTGGCAATTTAGCATGGCCAATTCACCTAACCTGCACATCTTTGGACTGTGGGAGGAAACCGGAGCACCCGGAGGAAACCCACACAGACACGGGGAGAACGTGCAAACTCCACACAGACAGTCGTCCGAGCCTGGAATCGAACCTGGGTCCTGACGCTGTGAGGTAGCAGTGCTAACCACTGAGCCCTCATTCAAGTGCATGGGACAATAAAGGCTATTCTGTTTTAAAAACAGTCCCAGCTTATTCAGCATCTCTCTATAGCTCAAGCCCTCCAACTCTGGCAACATCCTTGTAAATCTTTTCTGAATCCTTTCAAGTTGCACAACATCCTTCCTATAGCAGGGAGACCAGAATGGCATGCAGTATTCCAAAAGTGGCCTAACCAATAGACAATAGATGCAGGAGTAGGCCATTCTGCCCTTCGAGCCAGCACCAGTATTCATTATGATCATGGCTGATCATCCTCAATCAGTATCCTGTTCCTGCCTTATCCCCATTACCCTTGATTCCACTATCCTTAAGAGCTCTATCCAACTCTTTCTTGAAAGTATCCAGAGGCCTGGCCTCCACAGCCTTCTGGGGCAGAGCATTCCATACACCCACCACTCTCTGGGTGAAGAAGTTTCTCCTCAACTCTGTTCTAATTGGCCTATCCCTTATTTTTTAACTGTGTCCTCTGGTTCGGGACTCACCCATCAGCGGACACATGCTTCTTGCCTCCAGAGTGTCCAATCCTTTAATAATCTTATATGTCTCAATCAGATCCCCTCTCAGTCTTCTAAACTCAAGGGTATACAAGCCCAGTCGCTCCAATCTTTCAGCGTAAGATAGTCCCGCCATTCCGGGAATTGACCTCGTGAACCTACACTGCACTCCCTCAATAGCCAGAATGTCTTTCCTCAAATTTGGAGACCAAAACTGCGCACAATATTCCAGGTGCAGTCTCACCAGGGCCCTGTACAGCTGCAGAAGGACTCTTTGCTTCTATACTCAATTCCTCTTGTTATGAAGGCCAGCATGCTATTAGCTTTCTTCACTGCCTGCTGTACCTGCATTCTTGCTTTCATTGACTGATGTACAAGAACACCTATATCTCGTTGTACTGTCCCTTTACCTAACTTGACTCCATTTAGGTTCTTGCCACCAAAGTGGATAACCACACATTTATCCACATTAATCTGCATCTGCCATGCATCCGTCCACTCACCTAGCCTGTCCAGGTCACCCTGGATCCTCCTAACATCCTCCTCACATTTCACCCTGCCACGCAGCTTTGTGTCATCAGCAAATTTGCTAATATTACTTTTAATACCTTCACCTATACCAATGTCCTATACAGCCATGATGTGACCTCCCAACTCCTGTAGTCAATGCTCTGGCCAATGAAGGCAAGCATACCTTCTTCCATTTTCAAGGAACTATAAACTATAAACTTGCACTCCAAGGTTTCTTTGTTCAACAACACTCCCTTAATGGTAATTACCTTACCATTAATTAAATTCTGTACTGATTTGCTTTTCCAAAATGCAGCACCTCACATTTATTTAAATTATACTCCATCTGCCATTCCTTAGCCCATTGGCCCATGATTCAGATCCATCAACATCAAAGGACATTTTTGATTATGTCATTTCTATTGGAGCTTTTAGCTCCCAAGGTAATGTTGAAGATAGTGGTGTTTGTCCAACTCTTTTCAGTCTAACCAGGGGTTGCTAATTAGAAACCTCTAAGTTCTCCCATTGAAAGGTCTATGTCTAATGCACTGTAATAAGATGTAGTAGTATTACTGGAGAATTGACACACAGGTTGAGGTGATATTCCCCAGGGGAGGGGCTGATGATGGATTCCAGTTCCCCATGCCTACTGGTTGCAACCACCTCTCGCTCTCTCTCCAGAGATGATTCCACTCCAGGACAGCCCAGATGTTCTCCTACTTTGAGGACCGCAGTTTCCCCTCCCCTGTGATCAATGATGCCCTTAACAGTGTCTCCTCCATTTCCCACACCTTTGCCCTCAAACAAAAGCCCTACAACCATAATAACGATAGAGTCCCCTGGTCCTCACATTTCACCCCACTAATCTCCAAGTCCAAAGCATCATCTCCCGCCATTTCTACCACCCCAACACAAAAATGATATTTCCCTCCCTATCCCTATCTGATTTTCACAGGGACCTTTCCCTCCGTGACTCCCACGTTAAGTCCACACTCTCCACTAGCTGCTCCTCCACACCTGAAACCTTCCCCTGTGGCCTCAGGAGGTGCAAAACCTGCCCCCACCTCTCCCCCCTCACCTGTATCCAAGACCCCAAAGAATCATTCCAAGTCCTGCAGAGATTCATGTGTATTTCCTCCAACGTGATTTACTGCATCCATTGCTCCCAATGTGGTCTCCTCTACATTGGAGAGACTGAGTGCAAACCCGGGAACTGGTTCATGGAACATCAAAGGTCTGAATGCTCCAATCAACCCTACCATCTGATTGCCAGCCATTTCAACTCCACTTCCCACTCCCCCGACAACGTGTCTATCCTGGTCCTCCTCCATTGTCAACACAATGCAAACTGGAGGAAGTTCACCTCATCTTCTCCTTTGGGAGCTTACAACCATATGGCCTCAACAAAGAATTCACCAGCTTTCAAATCTCCCCACATCCCCACCTCATCCAAGGCCCAGCCCTCCCACTCCACCCTGCCCTTAACCTGACCCTACCTGTCCATCTTCCTTGCCACCCATTCGCTCCACCCTTCCCACTGACCAATTACAGCCACCTCTTACATGCATCCACCTATCGCCACCCCACCCACCTTTTTCCCTAGCCCCACCCCATCCTCTACTTACTTTCAAACCCTTTCCCCTCTCCTGACTTGAGGGAAGGCCACCCCACCCACCTTTTTCCCTAGCCCCACCCCATCCTCTACTTACTTTCAAACCCTTTCCCCTCTCCTGACTTGAGGGAAGGCCACCCCACCCACCTTTTTCCCTAGCCCCACCCCATCCTCTACTTACTTTCAAACCCTTTCCCCTCTCCTGACTTGAGGGAAGGCCACCCCACCCACCTTTTTCCCTAGCCCCACCCCATCCTCTACTTACTTTCAAACCCTTTCCCCTCTCCTGACTTGAGGGAAGGCCACCCCACCCACCTTTTTCCCTAGCCCCACCCCATCCTCTACTTACTTTCAAACCCTTTCCCCTCTCCTGACTTGAGGGAAGGCCACCCCACCCACCTTTTTCCCTAGCCCCACCCCATCCTCTACTTACTTTCAAACCCTTTCCCCTCTCCTGACTTGAGGGAAGGTTCCAACCTAAAACGTTGAATGCTGCTTGATTTGTTGTGTTTTTTCCTGCTCCACTCTTTTTCCACTCTGACTCTCTAGCATCTGTCGACCTCACTATCTCTCCCTCCAGAAATAACTGGCTGTGGATGAGCTGTGGAAGACAGACAGGCAGTTATCATTGAGTCAGAGATGTACAGCACAGAAACAGACCCACTGGTCCAACTTGTCCATGTCAACTAGATATCTTAAATTAATCTAGTCCCATTTGCCAGCACTTAGCCCAAATTCCTCGAAACCCTTCCTATTCATCCGGATGCCTTTCAAATACTGTAATTGTACCAGTCTCCACCACTTCCTCTGGCAATTCATTCCATACACGCACCACCCTCTGCATGAAAATGTTGCCCTTTAGGTCTTTTTATATCTTTCCCCTCTCAACCTAAACTTATGCCCACTAGTTCTGGACTCTCCTATGCCAAGAAAAAGATCTTATCTATTTACCCTATCCATGCCCCTCATGATTTTATAAACCTCTGTAAAGTCTGTCTCAGCCTCCGATGCTCCGGGGAAAACAGCCCCAGCCTGTTCAGCCTCTCCCCATAGCCCAAACCCTCCAACCCTGGCAACACCTTTGTAAATCAGAGGTCATGCTTTCAAGGTGAGAGGTGAAAAGTTTAAGAGGGATACACGAGGCAAGTACTTCACACAGAGGGTGGTGGGCGTTTGGAACCCGTTGCCAGCAGAGGTGGTAGAGGCAGGCACGGTAGATTCATTCAAGATGCGTCTGGACAGATGCATGAGTAGGTGGGGATCAGAGGGATACAAATACTTAGGAATTGACTGACAGGTTTAGACAGTACATTTGGATTAGCTCAAACTTGAAGGGCCGAAGGACCTCTTCCTGGGCTGTAAATTGTCTTTGTTCTTTGTTCTTCTTTCTTAGTATTGACCAAAAATTAAAGGAATAATGTTAAGGGAGGAATAAAGGAACAATGTTTAAATAATAACCACCATTAATATCACAAAAGAAAATCCACAAGAAAAGTATTCGGTTTATCTACTGTTGAATGTCCCCTTTACCATCTCCTATTCAGACCTGTGGATGGTCACGTTTGGCTAGGTGGGGAAGCCTAAACCAAAGGTTTCAGATCCATGCTGAGTGTGTACAGATTAGGATCATTGGACAGTAGTGCAACCAGGAATTGAGGAGTAGCGTTTTCAGATAATGAAAGAGGAAAAGGATTCTGGGTAATCCAAGATGGAGAATGGAAAAAATTTCAGCTTGTAACAGGTGCTCCTTTTTTAAGGTATTTTAGGTGTTGAAGGTGATTTCCTCAAATTCCAGGAACAGCAATTACTGTTTTATATGCTGTTGCATTGTTTTGGAACTTTGGAGAAAAAAAGTCAAAACAACGAAGGTTACTTCAGATTACAACAGAATCTGGACCAGATGGGCCAATGGGCCAAGAAGTGGCAAATGGAGTTTAATTGAGATAAATGCGAGATGCTGCATTTTGGGAAAGCAAATCTTAGCAGGACTTATACACTTAATGGTAAGGTCCTAGGGAATGTTGCTGAACAAAGAGACCTTGGAGTGAAGGTTCATAGCTCCTTGAAAGTGGAGTCACAGGTAGATAGGATAGTGAAGAAGGTGTTTGGTATGCTTTCTTTTATTGACCAGAGTATTGAGTACAGGAGTTGGGAGGTCATGTTGCGGCTGTACAGGACATTGGTTAGACCACTGTTGGAATATTGTGTGCAATTCCTTCCTATCGGAATGATTAGATGAGATTAGATTAGATTCCCTACAGTGTGGAAACAGGCCCTTCGGCCCAACAAGTCCACACCGACCCTCCGAAGAGCAACCGCCGCCACCCCCCGCCGATTAATGTACCTAACACTATGGGCAACTTAACATGGCCAATTCAATTGAACCTGGACCCTGGGCTGTGAGGCGGCAGTGGTCATAGCTGAGCCATTGTGACGTAAGAATTGGCCCCAATGATTCAGTCAACATTTTACTGGTGGCAGGGGAGGAGGGTGCAAATTCAATATAATTTTCCCCCCTATATTTAACAAAAACCTTACCAAGGTGCCCTGTGGCAATTCGGAGACATTTGGGAGAGCAGGGAGATACTGAAGTGGAGAGATTAGATAGTGTTTGACCCATTGTTGGGGACTGCCAGTTTTAGGATTCCTAACTTTTAGCAGGACACTCCATTACCTCCGCCCCATTCATTAACCTGACTGAGGACATGGGTCAACTTTCTCCCCCCTCCCCTGTTTTGTGCGAGATGAAGGAGAGTCAGCATCATCATGTCACCTCCGAAAATAAAACGTCTTGGATAGAAGAATATTCATAAAAAAGGAAATTAAGAAAAGCTAAAAAAGTACATACACGACATTCCATTAAATACAAAACGTTAGAGACTGAACCAAAGTCCAGATACTTTGTTATAAAGATGCTGCCAGACCCCCAGAGCTTTTCTAGCAATTTCTAGTTTTGATTTGGTTATCAATGTTGTATTAAGCTTTAACAGATTGATAAGATTAGATTAGATTCCCTACAGTGTGGAATCAGGCCTTTCAGTCCGACAAGTCCACACCGACCCTCTGAAGAGCAACTCACCCACCCCCGACTAATGCACCTAGCACTATGGTCAATTTAACATCGTCAGTTCAACTGAGCCTGGCACCCTGGGGCTGTGAGGCAGCAGGGGTCAAAACTGAGCCACTGTGACGTAAGAATTGGCCCCAATGACAAAGTCAATATTTTTACTGATGGCAGGGTTGGAGGGTGCAAATTCAACAAATAATTTCCCCCACTATATTTAACAAAAGCTTTGCCAAGCTCAGTCCCTGTGGCAATTCGGAGACATTTGGGAGAGCAGGGAGATACTGAAGTGGAGAGGTTAGATAGTGTTTGACCCATTGTTGGGGACTGCCAGTTTTAGGATTCCTAACTTTTAAGCAGGACACTCCAGACCCAGTCTCTCCCCCTCCGGGGAGGTAGTGAGGGGTAAATCAGGGCCATCCGTAATTAACACCCACATATCCCTACTCCCTAACATTCCTGCATCCCAGACTTGGGACCAGCAGTGTCTCCCCCAGCCCCATGCACTCACTGATGTTGTGAAACTTGAAAGGGTTCAGAAAAGATTTACAAGGATGTTGCCAGGGTTGGAGGATTTGAGCTACAGGGAGAGGCCGAACAGGCTGGGGCTGTTTTCCCTGGAGCATCGGAGGCTGAGGGGTGACCTTATAGAGGTTTACAAAATTATGAGGGGCATGAATAGGATAAAAAGACAACGTCTTTTCCCTGGGGTGGGGGAATCCAGAACTATAGGGCATAGGTTTGGGTAAGAGGGGAAAAGATATAAAAGGGACCTTAGGGGCAACGTTTTCACACAGAGGGTGGTGGGTGTATGGAATGAGCTGCCAGAGGAAGTGGTGGAGGCTGGTGCAATTGCAACATTTATAAGGTGTTTGGATGGGTATATGAATAGGAAGGGTTTGGAGGGATATGGGCCAGGTGCTGGCAGGTGGGACTAGATCAGGTTGGGATATCTGGTCAGCATGGATGGGTTGGACCGAAGAGTCTGTTTCCATGCTGTACATCTCTATGACTCTAAGTGTACTACAACCTCTTCAATTAGCAACCACATGAAAAATTTCACTGGACAATGTCAGTGACAAGTTGACAGGGAATTAGTAAAGGGTTTTTTTTTTAGATTACTTACAGTGTGGAAACAGGCCCTTCGGCCCAACAAGTCCACACCGCCACGCCGAAGCGCAAGCCACCCATACCCCTACATTTACCCCTTACCTAACAGTACGGGCAATTTAGCATGGCCAATTCACCTGACCTGCACATCTTTGGACTGTGGGAGGAAACCGGAGCACCCGGAGGAAACCCACGCAGACACGGGGAGAATGTGCAAACTCCACACAGTCAGTCGCCTGAGGCGGGAATTGAACCCGGGTCTCTGGCGCTGTGAGGCAGCAGGTTGGGGTAATGAAAATCCTCCTTTACAGTTGTTGAATGTTTTATCTGTATTTCTGTCCTGCAAGTCATGTAAATTGAGGGATCCACCAATTCAAATTACCATGGAATTTGGGAAACAATCAGGTGCAAATGGCCTATCCTTGTTTCAGATTTAGCCTTAGAATGACAGAGGAAATGCTGCAGTGTCAGTGTTGCCTTTCACAACTAGCAGTGTTTCAAATCAGAGCAGGGCGGTTTTCCCCAGATTTCACCACAGCCACAAACAATATCACTAAAACACACTATTTGGTCAGAGCTACGTTGCTGATGATGTGATCTTGCAGTATGCAAATTAGTGGCTGTTTATCCCACCTCATAATGGTAACTAATTATGCTACTAAGGGTATTTGACTACTTATAGTTTAAAACATTTGGGGGTGCCTTTTAGTCAGCTGCAGAGGCGTGAGAGAGAGGCATCTTTTTATGTTTTGCTCAGTTTTTCTGCGTGTTTGTTACACATTTTAAATAGTTGGGACTTGCGCTTCTGACTAAATATCAGAGAGCTTTGAGGGGTGGGAGTGGAAAGCGGTTGGCTGCCGCTTCCTTGGTCCCTCCCTGTCCTGTTTCCTATTGGTTCGGGATCAGATTTTGGACCACGAAGAAGCCAGGAGATTGAGGATAGTTATAGAAAGCAGTCTGGATTGGAGTGGAGGGACTACAGTGAGAGACTGCATAGAAGGAGACAATCTGTCTCAGGAGCTATAGGGTCGAAGTCTGAAGCCAGGACAAGAGGGGCGTTACAATATCCAGCCTGATCCTAGAGGGGGATCAGTGTCCAGTCTGACCCCTGAGGAGGGGCGGTGTGAGGGAAAGAGGGGGTTACAGTGTCCAATCTGACCGCAGGGGTGGGGAGGGAGATATTAAGTCTAGCCCCAGGGAGAGTGATGATGGTAGTGTCATTCTGAATGCGGAGGGTCTCAGTGAGTGGAGCTTCGGATGGTGAAGCCGAGCGGTTTAACGAGCAGTCTGCGGGGGCTTGCCCACAGGCCGAGCTAGGGACCTGTCTTGCCTTGTCTGCCTGAATGACACCCCGAAAATCTGGGAGATGGGAAGCGGCATCTCAGCGCAGGAGCCAGACCAACCCAGCCCGAGCGAGCAGCAGGAGGGACAGCGCACTGAGAGAGTGGACGGAGGGGTGAGTGCATGGGGCTGCCGGGGGGGTGGAGAGAAACACTGCTGGGTCCCAGTCTGGGATGCAGGAATGTTAGGGAGTAGGGATATGTGGGTGTTAATTACGGATGGCCCTGATTTACCCCTCACTACCTCCCCGGAGGGGGAGAGACTGGGTCTGGAGTGTCCTGCTAAAAGTTAGGAATCCTAAAACTGGCAGTCACCAACAATGGGTCAAACACTATCTAACCTCTCCACTTCAGTATCTCCCTGCCACAGGGACTGATCTTGGTGAGGTTTTTGTGAAATATAGTGGGGGAAATTATTTTGTTGAATTTGCACCCTCCTTACCCCTGCCATCAGTAAAATGTTGACTGCGTCATTGAGCCACTGTGACGTAAGAATTGGCCCCAGTTGTGACCACTGCCGCCCCTCAGCCCCAGGGGGCCAGGCTCAATTGAATTGGCCACGGTAAGTTGCCCATAGTGTTAGATGCGTTAGTCGGGGGCTGGGGGGGGAGTTGCGCTTCAGAGGGTTGGTGTGGACTTGTCGGGCCGAAGGGCCCGTTCCCACACTGTAGGGAATCTAAGCTAATCCAATCCATCTGTTAAGACTTAACACAACGTGGACCTAACGAACATTGATATTCAAATCAAAATCAGGAATTGCTGGAAAAGCTCAGGGGGTCTGGCAAGGTCTTTATAACAAAGTATCTGGACTTTGGTTCAGTCTCTAACGTAGAGTACAATGGTTTTATTTAACGGAATGTCGTGTGTGTTACTTTAGCTTTTAAAATTTCCTTTTGTTTTTGAATATTCTTCCATCCAAGACGTTTTGTTTTCGGAGGTGACACGTTGATGCTGACCCTCCTTCATCTCGCACAAAAACCGGGGAGGGGGGAGAAAGTTGACCCATGTCCTCAGTCAGGTTAATGAATGGGGCAGAGGAAATCTTTTATGAAAAAGACTATTAGCGTGCCTGAGCGCCAATTAAATTCTCTCTTTCTATGACTGTCTGGATAGACTTACAAAGCATATGTTACCATATTGGGAGCGCATTGAAGATCATCGAGCTATGTGAACGAAGGCGATGCTGTGCTAGCGAGGATGAGATGTCCGCAGGCTTTATATCCAGCTCCCTACTCTTTCATTCCAAATGACTGGAATTATAATGAAAAGTGGAGTCTGCAATACAAATTCCTGGGAAAAAGAATTAGCATTTTGACAGCTGGAATTTGTATCAACTATCTCTAATCTCTCACTCTTAATCAGTTTTGTGTTGTGTAGATTAACTGGGGACAATGGGGGATTGTGATGTAAGCAGTGATCTAGTTGGGGAAATATATTAACACTCAAGATGGATAAAATAACATTAAGTATACCCAAACCATCACAATGGGAATGTAAAGCTTGCCCCATTTGGGAGTGGTTGAGCTGAATAGCATTTACCGGAAGGGAAGGAGACACTAACTGAAGGATATGGTATAAAATGTAATAATGTGGGAGGTGGTTTACTTGGAGGAGAATAGTCTCATTACACATAAACAGCACTTATTGTTTACAAATCTATGTAACTGTGACAGTGGATCAAGTAAAAGAAAGGTATCAAGAATGGAACAAAATATGTTAGAGGGGAATGGTTGATTTGCTGAAGTAGCTTTCTTTTGAGGAATGTAAAAGTGGGGCTACTGAAGGAAGAATGGGTAATAGAACTAGAGAGGGACTGGAGGGTGTGTAATTATAATAAGGATAGAAAGTTATTAAGCTTGACTGGTATACATCCCAGGGTGCTAAAGGCTGAGGAAAGTGGAGAATTTGTATTATTTTATTCAAAAAATCTTGGACATTAACTGTACCACAGTACTGAAAAATGTAAAAAATACTTTTTCAAGAAAGGGAGAAAATTGCGAGTCAGAAGATTGATCAATTAGTTTTACCTGGGACGGGAGTAATTGGAGTTTGTAATCTAAAATGAAATTAGTGAGTATTATGGAGTCCCACTTAATGATTAGGTCGTTGACCTTTGCTCTGAATGAGATGATGTTAGAGAATCTTTTTATCTAGACTAGATTTGATGTCAAATGTTCGAACCTGGTGAAGAAAGTGCATTCTAGCACATTGAGGTTTGGTTTTATTCTGATGAAACTGTGCTGCAGCCCTTCCAAGGTCAGTATGTCCTTCCTGGGGTGTGGTACTCAAAGCTGTATGCAGTGCTACAGATGGGATCTGAATAAGTTCAATACAACTGGAGGGCAACTTCCTAACCCTTAAATTCCAATTTTCCATGCAGCATTTTGTGCAATTTCTGTACCTGCGCACTGGCTTTTTTTTTGAGATTTCTATACTTGGACACCTAAATTAATCTGTTACTTTAACATTTGCAGATAACAAGTGAGAGCATGTCAAACTGAGGATGGCTATAGGAGAGCGTGGCTGACAGAATGGACCATGCAAAGTGATAAATTGTTGGTTTAGTGGACTTGGGGAAGTCGGTGGGAATGTGCATGAATACTAAGACTCTAACCATGAAGGTCCCCAGAACTCAGCACCTTCATAACATTTGAAAGTTGACAATTTGCATGCAAAATGCCTAAAAACATGGGAATTTCAAATTTTGGGTTGAAGATTTCAAATGATAAAGGCAGTTATTCTGTCATGGAAGCAGACCGTTCGGTCCAATCTGTCAATGCCGACCAGATATCCCAACCCTATCTAGTCCCACCTGCGAGCACCCGGCCCATATCCCTCCAAACCCTTCCTATTCGTACACCCATCCGAATGTCTCTTAAATGTTCCAATTGTACCAGCCTCCACCACTTCCTCTGGCAGCTCGTCCCATACATGTACCACCCTGTGTGTGAAAACGTTGCCCCGCAGTTCTCTTTTATATCTTTCCCCTCTCATCCTAAACCCATACCCTTTAGTTCTAGACTCCCCGACCCTAGGGAAAATACTTTGCCTATTTACCCTATCCATGCCCCTCATAATTGTGTAAACCTCTATAAGGTCACCCCTCAGCCTCCGACGCTCCAGGGAAAACCGCGCAAGCCTGCTTAGCCTCTCCCCTAGCTCAAATAATCCAACCCTGGCAACATCCTTGTAAATCTTTTCTGAACCCTTTCAAATTTCACAACATCTTTCCGAAAGAAAGGCGACCAGAATTGCATGCAATATTCCAACAGTGGCCTCACCAATGTCCTGTATGTTGATCCGCAACATGACCTCCCAACTCCTGTACTCAATACTCTGACCAATAAAGGAAAGCATACCAAACGCCGCCTTCACTATCCTATCTACCTGCAACTTCACTTTCAAGGAGCTATGAACCTGCACTCCAAGGTCTCTTTGTTCAGCAACACTCCCTCGGACCTTATCATTAAGTGTATAAGTCCTGCTAAGATTTGCTTTCCCAAAATGCAGCACTTCTCATTTATCTGAATTAAACTCCATCTGCCACTTCTCAGCCTTTTGGCCCATCTGGTCAAGATCCTGTTGCAGTCTGAGGTAACCCTCTTAGTTGTCCACTACACCTCCAATTTTGGTGTCATCTGCAAACTTACTAACTGTACCTCTTATGCTCGCATCAAAATCATTTATGTAAATGACAAAACGTAGAGGGCCCAGCACCAATTCTTGTGGCACTCCACTGGTCGCTGGCCTCCAGTCTGAAAAACAACCATCCACCACCACCCTCTGTCTTCTACCTTTGAGCCAGTTCTGTATCCAAATGGCTAGTTCTCCCTGTATTTCATGAGATCTAACCTTGCTAATGCGTCTCCCATGGGGGAACCTTGTCGAACACCTTACTGAAGTCCATATAGATCACATCAACCGCTCTGGCCTCATCAATTCTCTCTGTTACTTCCTCAAAAAACTCAATCAAGTTTGTGAGACATGATTTCCCACGCACAAAGCCATGTTGACTATCCCTAATCAGTCCTTGCCTTTCCAAATACATGTACATCCTGTCCCTCAGGATTCCCTCCAACAACTTGCCCACCACTGACGTCAGGCTCACTGGTCTACAGTTCCCTGGCTTGTCCTTACCACCCTTCTTAAACAGTGGCACCACGTTTGCCAACCTCCAGTCTTCGAGCACCTCACCTGTGACTATCGATGATACAAATATCTCAGCAAGAGGCCCACAGTCTGATTCTTTCAAAAGAAATCACTAAGCACCTGAATTGTAATACTTAGACCCTATTATTTTGTAGGCAAATGCACAGCGAGCTAAGAGATTTTCAAATTGAATGCATTTACTGTTTGGATCCTTGTGCACATCTCAGTCTTATGGACAATTATTTTGAAGCCCAAATCAATGTGACAGTCGTTTAGCACATGGCAATGTCTTAAGTGTTGCATCAATGACCGGTTCTTTGGTTTTTAGGTGGTGACATGAGGGTTGTTGGCCAACATACAAGGAGAATAGTTTTTATTTAGCAGCACTTCTTGTTCATTTGGGTTTAAGATTAAACTCTCTAGATTGTTAGCCTAGACTGAGTATGAGACCGTCAATTTGCTTGTGCGTTAGTTGGGATGTTAATCCTCATCCATTTCACCAGTTTCCTTATTCCCTCCCCACTTTACCCCAGATCCAAACTTGCAACTCGGCACCGCCCTCTTGAACTGTCCCACCTATCCACTCCACCCTCCTCTCTGATCTATTACCTTTACCCACACCTTCATCTACCTATCGCATTTTCAATCTCAGCCCCTGCTCTGGCCTACAAGCCTCATTCCTGATGAAGGGCTTATGTTCGAAATGTTGACTCCTCCTGCTCATTGGATGCTATCTGACTGGATGTGCTTTTCCAGCATCACACCTTTTGACCCTTTTTGGGGAGGCCTACTTTCAGTGTGCTTAATGATGTGTTGCTAATTTAAAACAGAGATTCTTTTCTGATAGTTACCTGACGGAGGTCTTTTAAAGTTTTTTTTAATAAGATGTTTAAGGTAGATAGAGAGAAGATATTTCCATGTCTGGGAATGGGAGCCTGTAAATATGACACTTGACAAATTCAGTGACAAATTCAGTGAGGAATTCAGGAGACACGTCTCTTTCTGTAGGAAAGAGTTTAAAAATCACAAACTCTAGGTTATAGTCCAAAAGATTTATTTGGAAGAACTAGCATTCTGTAGCTGTGGAGCAGGCAGCTGGAGGAAGGAGAGGGGGCCTGTTATCACATCACATGGAGAGGTGGTGCACAGAACATAGATATGTTTAAGGGGAAGCTGGGCAAGTAATGAGAGGAAAAGAATGGAAGGAGTTGTTGACAAGTTTAGATGAATTACAGTGAGGGGGAATTATATGGAATGTAATCACTGGCACAGACATGTTGTGCTGAAAATGTCTTCCTTACTGAAACCACCCTGATTCTTTTCTTCCCAAAGGATTTTTGGAGTGGAGTCAAACTATTGAACAGTATGGAGTGGATCTTATTCCCCATTTCAGTCATGCAACTTATATCAGTGCAAGTGTCCACAACTTAAAAAATTAAACTAACTCTTCACATTCTAAAATCCTTCGTGTGAGTATAGACATTCCCATGACCTTTGCCTTCTCCCTTTTTCACCCCTGGTCCCCTGGGAGTAAAGCGAGGAAGGAAAAAATTATAACAAATGCTTCTCTCTGGGCTAATCTTTAGTGGCAATCAGTGTATCCACGTTAGAGTACTGCAGTTTGCAGTACAGCAGCTGGTATGTTTTGGAAAATGTAGATAGTTCCTTACTTGGAATTAGTGAAGATGTAGATACGAGTCTAGTCCTTCCAGTTTAACATATATGGAGAGATTGGAACAGCACTGGTGCATTTAAAGACAGTCTTGATATGTGTGGGAGAACGGAATAGGACTGTGGAATTAAGAGGAATTAGAGTTTGGGAGTAAGCTTGCCTGAATTATGAATACCTGAATGGGTCTAATGGCTTGCTTCTGGAATGCTGCTTCTAGGATTTATTGCAATTTTGTTTCCACACCGAGGCTGTTTTGTTAAGGTTTGAATTTGATTTAGGCAAGCATGGTGGTTGATGTATCATAAACTACATGCATATTGTAACCCCTTAATCCTGAGTGCTCTAAGATGTTTAGATGTCAGCCAGTTTAATTACATTGGAGATGTCATTCTTTTTTGAGAAAAAGAAACGGGGTTTTGAATTCTACAGAGTGGTAATGTTATAATCTAATTTTCATAGCTTTCTCAATTAGGGGCAATCAATCCAAACTGAACCCCAAGTTTTCTTGCATAAAACTTGCCTGGAAAAATGATAAATTGTGCTCCTAAAATAGAGTTCTCTTTCTTTTGATGGATTTGTGCTGATTTGAGTAAACCTGCTGATTGAAGAAGCTTTAGATACTGGGACAATGTGAGCTTTTGAAGATGAGTGGAAAGGATGATGTTGGTAAAGATCCAGAAATAAGGCAGGTCAATGAAGTTGTGGTCTAAATCTAAATGAATGGTGGAACTGGCTCAAAAGGACTGAATGGCTTCCTGTTGCTATGTGCCTTTTCCATTACTGTTGACTTCACTACTGGACCTGTTTTTTTTATTCTACGTATATCCAGTCTCATTAAATCAATCTGTATTGCTTTTTTGAAAATGCGAATCTGCCTTTCAAATTTTCGCAGTAAAACTGTTGTTTCATCCAAGCTCCAGGCAATGACTAGTTGTTATTCCTCTTAATATTCGTTAGGCTTCCAATAATTGCTTTGCTTTTGCCTTCCACCAAAATTACACTTGAACTGTAGCCACACCCACATGCAGTCTTGAAGTGAGCATCTTCAAAACCTGTAGCAAATTTTAATCACCATTTTGTCCAGAATTTCAAATATCGCCATCTATTGTTCTTTGAAGAAATTTGAAACAACTTAGGAATGAATTTCTGTCTCTTTCCAATTTTGATCAAAATTCATTCCACTGAGTGGCTCAGTGGTTAGCACTGCTGCCTCACAGGACCAGGGACCCAAGTTTACTTACTGTCTTGGGGGACTGTATGGAGTTTGCATGTTTCCCAGTATCTGTATGGGTTTCCTCCCGCAGTTCAAAGATGTGCAGGTTAGGTGGATTGGCTATGCTAAATTGTCTGTAGTGTCCAGGGGGTGTATTAGCCATAGTAAATGTGGGGTTATGGTGATAGGATGTGGAGCTGGGGCTGGGTGGGATGATCGTTGGAGAATTAGTGCAGACTCAATGGGCCAAGTGGCCTTTTTCCACAGTAGAGATTCTGTTTTATCTTGTTCCAGCAAGTAGTCAAGAATATGAAGCATTCTGTATTGACAATTATTACTACGTATTGAATAAATTTATTCTGGCCTTGATGTGTTCATACCGATATGAACACATCTGGAGTTTGTGTTCCCAGCTGTGACTGTACTGATTTCAAGTCTTCACTTCACTTGCCTGAGTATTAATTGGGCAGATCCTCAGTGGTGCTTTCAGCTACTTAACCGATGAGCTGGAGTTTGCTCCTTCAAAGACAAAGATTTGTCCCTGCGGTGGGGGAGTCCAGAACTAGAGGGTGAGAGGGAAAGATATGAGACCTAAGGGGCAACATTTTCACAGAGGGTGGTACATATATGGAATGAGCTGCCAGCGGAAGTGGTGGAGTCTGGTACAATTACAGCATTTTAAAAGGGATTTGGATGGGTATATGAATAGAAAGAGTTTGGAGGGGTATGGGCCGGGTGCTGGCAAGTGGGACTAGATTAGGTTAGGATATCTGGTCGGCATGGACGAATTGGACCGAAGGGTCTGATTCTGTGCCGTACATCTCTATGACTCTAAACTCTGATCTCAACTTTCAATATCCCCTTAAGTTTGGTGCAGTTACTATGATGGCCAACTTGAATTTTATGTAACCCCTTTTTTGATCATAGTAAAATATCTCTAGTCATTCCAAGTGTAATGTTAGGCATTATTTAACACTGACACACATGAGATACTTAGCTGGCCAAATGTTTGCTTTTGAGAGTATATTTTAAGAAATGTCCTACGAGGACAGAAAAGCACAGAACCTTAGGAAAGAAATTCCAGAGTTTGGGTCCTGGCAGCTGAAGGCACAGGGAGACTGAAGGTATTTGAACATGTGGGTGAGAATTTTGAATTCAAGCTATGGACCAAACATTCACAGGAGGATGGACCAAAGTTCTGCAATATCCTGCCTATATTGTAAACCTATTTTTAATAGCTCTCTAAGCGACTGCTAAACTCTATCACAGATTCCTTATAAGGGTGACAGATGTGTATGCCTTCCTTACTGTTCCACTTAAACAAAAAAATCTACTCACTTAACCAAATGGGAGTCCCTTCAGACACTCCAGTCAAATGACTGGTGTACTGAACCTAAGCAAATCTGTGCTTTTCTATAATGCGTAGCCATTTAGGAATGTAAACACTCGTTTGTAGTTTCTAAATGCCTGCTTGCTTTTTGGAATGAATTTTGCACAATGTTTTTCAGACCTGTGCACTGTCATGTAGTATTTACAACTTGGCAGGATATTTGGATTAACTTGCTTATAATCTAAGATAACCTCATTTGCTTGGAAGAGTTTCTGTAACTATTTAAGAGCCTGTGAGCAGAGTTTCATTTGCTGAGCTTTGCAACTGCTTTTCGTTACATTCAGAGTTTAAATTAAGACGGGAGTTTGCTCAAGTCTGGCAGACTGTAGCACACAACTTATCAAATTGTCCTTGGGTTGGGAATCATTGTGTTGTTGTATTTCCGTCTTGTAACAGTTTGTGTCATTCCAGACCTGGCATGTGTTCTAATTAGGAAACAGTCTTCCAGTTCTCTTGGGATCAGTCAGATTTGGGATGGGGGTGGAGGGGGAATGCTGATTTTAAGAAGCTGCCCTGATGCAGAGAATGTATGTTAGATTTGTAACCGTAGCAAAACCTTAACATTGAGTATGGGAAGGTGGTCAGACAGCAGTGCTATTTTAGGATCGCTTCCCTGACAGGCAATGACACTTTTATCAGTGCTGTGTAGTCTAGGATCTGTGTAACCATGAAACATTAAATTGGCACCTACCTGGATTGACAAAAACTGAAGTTGAGCAATGAAACATTTCTGCCAGACTTTGATTCCTGACTTTGTATTTGCAATGAGTTGCAGTTATAAGCCCAATAAATTTTTAAGAAATTCACACTAGACTGGGTGTATTGAATGGGAAACATTTTTGAAGAAGGGAGACATCTGGATATTTGAAGCTTAGTTGCTTCAATGAGGGTTTACATAGCCATCCTCCAATCTGTGTCTCATGGCACTGGCTTCCAGTATTCTGTCAGGAATTTGATTTGAGATTCCTGCTCCTTGGAAGTTGGTTTTAATTAAGGATGTCATAAATGGAATGTCAAGTATCTCTATCAATAAACCAGCCTTGCCTTGCAGTTCTGTAAAACTATTGAGGTGGAGAGCAAGGAAGAAATGCCTGTCAAAAAGCAATATGGAATTTTATATCTAGTCCAGTCTATCTGGGTTGTTCAGGCCAAGTGAGTGTTTGTGTTTTGGACCAGACAAAACCCCTTAAAATATATTAAGAAGATAGTCTAGACTCTAATTTTTTTTTAGTTTAAAGTTCTGTTGTTTTCCGGATGCAATTCGATTGGTCAAACTACCAGGCTTGAAATAAAACACACTTTATTCATACACTATAGCTAAAAGACAGATGAAAGAAAAAATTTGGCTTAACTGTAACTCAATCAAAATGCTTAATAAAATGAGATGTGCTCCGATTAATTTACTGTTTCAATACAGTAACATACCATAAGCATGCCCTCAAAGGCAAATTCACTAAAATAGATTGTCACGTGTGCAATTCTAGCACAGGGAGTTTTTAGCTGTAATTGATGAATAGGAGCTTCCACATCCAGCTTCAAAACCCCAGCAACTGCAGAAAGCTAAAACTAAAAACCCTGGTCTTTGTCTTTGAAGGAGCAAACTCCAGCTCATAGGTTAAGTAGCTGAAAGCACCACTGAGGATCTGCCCAATTAATACTCAGGCAAGTGAAGTGAAGACTTGAAATCAGTACAGCCACTGCTGGGAACACAAACTCCAGATGTGTTCATATCGGTATGAACACATCAAGGCCAGAATAAATTTATTCAATACATAGTGGAAATTTGATTCCACCTATTCAGGCTGCTTCTATTGTTCCAACTTTTGTTTTTTAAAAAAACACCCAATGCCTTGCAAGCTGTTTATTAAACTTGAACAGACTGCTCTCCACCTCATTTTAAAAAAAAACACCTTCTAAAGTCATAGTATCATCACAGTTTGAGGTGAACTGGCACCCGAACAGAGGGATTGTTATTCCATGTTCACGGAGGTAATTCTGTTCCTGGCTCCAAGTCGATGTTTCGTATCTCCATTATAAATTCCTTTGTCACTATTTATAGTTGAAATTATCCATTGAAACATGCCACACTGCAATTAGAGAATTCCCCCAGTGGTAGAAGAAGCTACACAAGACCAAGTTATTATATAGAACCATTTATGAGCAGGAGATGGCCTGTGGGCCAATATCTATGCTAGCTCGAGAATTGGGTTGACTCACCCCTTTAGGCAGAGGTTTTGGGTGGGAAGGGGATCAATGTTTCTCTCCCTCTTTCACCAATTACTTCAAATTTATGCTTTCTAGTTATTGACTTCTCTGCTAATGCAAATGGCTCCTTCCTATCATTTGGTTGAGGGCCCATGAAATTTAATACACTGCAAATTAACCTAATGTCTCTTCTGCTCCAAGAGAAACAACTCCAAAGTTTTCTCAGGTGAAATTCTCTGCAGCAGCATCATAACTCTTCACTCCCTCTTTGGTGTGATCATCTCTTTCATGTAATGTGGTGACCAGCATAGAGTGCAGTATTTTAGTTATAGTCCCTAGTATAACCTCATGCTCTTATATATACTCAGTACCTTGGCCAATAAAACATATGCCAACATAACTAACCCTCTCTCTGTCTTACCCTCAGTGATTTGCAGACATGTGCTCTGGCATCCCTATGTTTCTCTGCAACCTACCATTTTATTGTGTATGCAGCAGGTTCTGTTATAGAGGCTCAGAAGAACTTGTAATTGTCAGTAGGTTATGCAGTGTGCCAATTTGTTCAAGGTAGAACATATAAAATGGTCTAATTGGTGTTTGAGGTCAGAGCATTCCCACCTTGAGTTGGAATGTTGCATTTTTGAACTTCACTTCAAAAGAGTTGACCATGGTCTAGCTGATAGCAGGTTTCTGGGATTGTTGGAGGTGCCACCTTTTATGATGAAATGTTACGCTGAACCCTATGTGCAGCCTCAGTGGGTATTAAAGGGTACAATTTTTGAAGAGGAGCAAGGATGATTTCCCAGATGTCTTGAACCATATTTATCAACTCAGCACGAAATCCTGTCACTTTGTTGCTGTTTGGGCGATGTTACTGTGTAAATTAGCTCTGGAGTTCTCTGTTGTGTATCAGTAATTACCACACACACTATTATTTCCTTGACTGACTGAAATGATTTGGGGCATTCTGTGTTCACAGGAGGTGTTAGATTAATGCAACTTTGTTGACTTGCTCCTCCATGTTGTTATGTGCCCACTTATGATGCTGCAGCATTTCGTTTTCATATCTGCTGATCGCTTGCTTGATAAGGTAGGAAGAAGATTTGAGTCCAAATGTCTAGAAGGGACTTTTTTTTTTTCCCCACAACTCTCTCAAAAATTTACCACTGGATGTGAGGGGCAGCTAAAAATAACCTGCATGAAACATTCACCATGAGAAGTTTTAGCGGCTGTTCAGGGTCAGTGCAGTGCTTTGTCATCAGTGTCTTGTTTTGTTTTTCCCATGTGCACTTCACGTCCCTAATGGTCCTTTTTTTTATTGGTTTTACATCTGCAGTTGGGTTTGTAGATCTGATTCTTAGCTAGTTAAGCTTATGGATTTCACATAGGTTTAAGTGTTGCAAATCAGTAAGTAGAATATATTTCAAGGATAGAATTCATCCATTTGCCAGGTTGTGTCGCAATCAGCTTGCTGTAATTTTTAAAAAAAACAGTCCAAGCTGAATGGAGTGTGTTGTCAGAGCAAGCCTATTTTCCCTTGGGCATAGTTTATCTGATTAGTCAACTATCTCAGCAGACCAGTTCGTTTCTGGAGTTGGAGGAGCCCAGCTTTTGGATTGACTCAATTTAATGACTTAATTCAGTCAGTGCTAGGTATGACCTTGCTCTGAACTGGAGTCATATGGATTCTATTCCATGTGACCCAATGACAATCTTGTGGTGCAGTGGTAATGTCCTTACTTCTGAAACAAAGTCTGAGTTTAAGGCCTATCTGCCTCAGATGGTGTAATAACTATTGCTCAGTGCTATACTACTGGAGTAAGCTGACCAGTCTGAGGCTTATTTCTGTAGTAAGCTCTGTGACTACATGATTCACTTTCTGTGACCAAGCCTCAGATGAGGTAATCGTAGAATCTTAAAAGAACACCCTAATCTCTTCAAGTACACATTTTATTTCAGTTGTCTACTGAAAAGTTTGTGGAATCATCTGACGCCTCCATTGTTTAATGTATTCCAGATCTTAGCAACCCTTTGCAAAACTTTCTTTTTTCTAATTATTTTAAACCTGTGACTTATGGATACTGATCTGAGATGGAGTCTTCTAAAGTCTTTCCTTGTGATACCTCTGTAGCTGCAATTTCCTCTCTCCATTTTATTGTGTAATGTAATGATTTAGCAGCAGACATCTCCTGCAGAATGAGTCCTATCTTGCAGCAGAGGTGAAGGATCGTGATGCTGTGGCAGTGAATGGGATTATCTATTTGAGCAGCTCAGCTGGAATCCCAACCTTGCCAGGTGCCTTTCTACTTAGAAAGCAATCAATGGCTTTTTTCAAGCTCAAGTGATAAGGGTTCTTCACTTAATTTTGACCCTGACAGGAAGCTGTGGGATAGAATTCCTCCATGTGCCAGGTTGTGTCACAATCAACTTGCTGTAATAACGAAAACAGTCCAAGCTGAATGGAGTGCGTTGTCAGAGCAAACCTATTTTTCCCTTGTGATTAATTTATCTGATTAGTCAACTATCTCAGCAGACTAGTTAGTTTCTGGAGTTGAAAGAGCCTAACTTTTGGATCGGTTCAATTTAATGACTTGATTCAGTCAGCGCTAGTATGACCTTGTTCTGAACTGGAGTCACATGGATTCTATTCCATGTGACCCAATGACAATTGCTTGCTTTCACCTTTTAGTCTTATAGTCTGAGTTGGGGGAGAGCTCATAACCCCTCTGTTGAAACAGTCTAACTATCTTCCAGATCAAAGTTTAATCCACTTTTTTTTTCCTCTAACAATCTGGCAGTTGAAGCTGCTTTTGTTTTTGAGTTCCTTGGATTTGCCTATTATGAGTTAGTTTTTTTTTAAAAACTTATTAATTTGATGTCCAATTTTGCTAGACTGGAGTTAACATTTTAACTTGTTTCTTGCACTATTTCCTTTTTTTAATGGCTTACTTTTATCTGAACTTACTCAAGTCCCATCCATTGTTCACATCTATAGTAGAGAGTCACAGTTGTACAGCACGGACGTAGACTCTTCAGTTCAGTTCGTCCATGATGACCAGTATCTTAAATTTTTCTAGTCCCATTTGCTGATGTTTGGCCCATATCCCTCTTAAACCCTTCCATTTCATGTACCCATCCAGATGCCTGGAGCAGTGGCTCAGTGATTAGCACTGCTGTCTCTCAGCACGAGGGTTCAAAGTTCAATTCCACCTTTGTGCAAGTGCCACAAAGTCACCTATTCTCCCTGTGTCTATGTTTTTCCTCTGAGTACTCCAGTTTCCTCCCGCAGTCCCACAGATGTGCAGGTTAGGTGGATTGTCCATGCTAAATTGTCCAGGGATATTGTGCAGGCTAGTTGGATTAACCATGGGAAATGCATGGTTACAGGGATCGAGTAAGGGGTTGAGTCTGGATAGGATACTCTTCAGAGGGTCAGCGTGGACTTGATGGGCCGAATGGCCTGCTTCCACACCAAAGGGATTCTGTGATTAGGATGTTAAGCCGGGCTTGGGGAATAAAAGGAAGCAGTCGAGAAATTTCTTAAGGAAAGGCATCCTGCAAAACAACTGAGGCCAAGAAATAGTGAAACGAAGTACAAGTATTAAAACAAAAACAGAAATTGCTGGGGAATCTCCAGTTTGAAATCAGAGTTAATGTTTCGGG
Organism: Chiloscyllium plagiosum; assembly: GCF_004010195.1. Classification (NCBI taxonomy): domain Eukaryota; kingdom Metazoa; phylum Chordata; class Chondrichthyes; order Orectolobiformes; family Hemiscylliidae; genus Chiloscyllium; species Chiloscyllium plagiosum. The sequence continues at coordinate 88,424,113 of NC_057718.1, forward strand.
TCTGGTGACATTTCATGTTTTACAGATACTACAATCTAGTTTACTGGTGCAGCAGCAAATCAGGCTAATAGAGACAGTGAGCTTCTTCGACAGCTACATATTATGGCAGGAAATGATGTTGGGATTCTAACCTACAGTAAAACAAACACCATTTTGTAGACGTTTAATCATTCTGATCCAAACAAAACCTCTGTTTTCAGACAGATCTGTTAAACAGAAGGCCAAAATCCCAGTCAAGTCAGAAAACTGGCTTTTCTCCACTTACTGTCACTCCCAAGAAAACTATTGGTTCTGCCGCCTGTGAAGCTAGATTTGTTATTTAAAACTTGTACTCTGAGCTCACTGAGTTGGTTAGCTCATTTTTGGCAGGACGGTTTGGCTTATGATGCAGTGATGCCAACAGCATAGGTTTCGTTTCTGCACTGGCTGAGGTTACAGTGAGGGACTCATTCTCAACCTGTTCCCCTGTCCAGTGGTATGGTGACCCTTGGGTTAAACTACCACCAGTTCTCCCTCTTGAGTGAGCAGCCCTATGGTCCGGTAGGATTATGGTGACTTTATTTTTTGCTTGGAGCTCTAAGTCCCCTTGTTTAACTATCCAGCCTAATTTCCACAAATAGACCTCATTCTTACATACAAAAAAAATTTAGTCTTTCCTGTGTTGGGCACTGTTCTGTTGGATGTTATTTCCTTCATTCACGTTTCTTTTTTTTATTCAACTCACTATTCCACCTTGCTTGGTATTTCATCTGGTGCGTTTAAATATCTAGGCCATTTGTAGGTTGCAAGTCATGTAGTCTATATCCCATTGTTGCTCTTTGCCAAACCACCAATTCTTTTTCATTCCATGACACTTCAATTTCCAAATTGTTTTGTTTTGGACGATTTTAAAGAACTTGTCTTTGCCAACATTTATTCTAACTCCATCTTACCATTTTAGCTAGAAATATCTTGTGGATTTTCCATCTCCTTGCTTCTCTGTTCTGTCTTTCTTGGGAGATCGTCTACTTTTGTAGTTTTGGTTAAAAGCCCCAAAAAGCAGCTAGTCCTGTTTCTCTGCTCTATCCACCTAATCCTGTAAATTCATTTCTCTTCAGTCCCATTCCAAATTTTGAAATCCTGGATTGTTGGCTTCTAAGAAGTAAAGTGGATCAAGTGAAAATGACCAAGGAGCATGTATGCGGTTGACACTTGAAGACCTTGAGTTTAAACTTTGCTAACCTCATCCATTTTTTTATTATACAAAGGAAATTTTATGCAGTCACATTTTAAATTATGTAGGGGGAAACCAAAACTGGATTTAAGTTGAGAGGGGAAAGATATAAAAGAGACCTAAGTGGCAACATTTTCACGCAGAAGGTGGTGTGTGTATGGAATGAGCTGCCAGAGGAAGTGGTGGAGGCTGGTATAGTGCGTAAAAATGTGTTGCTGGAAAAGCGCAGCAGGTCAGGCAGCATCAAAGGAACAGGAGAATTGATGTTTCGGGCATAAGCCCTACTTCAGGCTGGTATAGTTTCAACATTTTAAAAGGCATCTGAATGGGTATGAATAGGAAGTGTTTAGAGGGTTATGGGCCAAGTGCTGGCAAATGGGACTAGATTAATCTAGGATATTTGGTCAGCATGAATGAGTTTTACAGAAGAGTCTGTTTCTGTGCTGTACATCTCTATAAATATGCGCTGTTTTGGTTCACGTCAAAGGCTCTGTTAAGTATGCAGTGAGTTTGAGCAGATATTTGGCGGGATATAAAATACTTTTCACTTTATGCTGGCAATCATGCACGAAGTGAGAATGGTACCCCACCACTTCAGGCCTGGCCTGTTAACAGGTTACAACCTTAGTTTTGAGGATGGGGAATGGCGGGGTAATAAATGTGTTGCTGGAAAAGCGCAGCAGGTCAGGCAGCATCCAAGGAACAGGAGAATCGACGTTTCGGGCATCCTGAAGAAGGGCTTATGCCCGAAACATCGATTCTCCTGCTCCTTGGATGCTGCCTGACCTGCTGCGCTTTTCCAGCAACACATTTTTAAGCTCTGATCTCCAGCATCTGCAGTCCTCACTTTCTCCTAATAAATGGTTTGGACAGACTTTTTTTGTGTGGCATGTTGCATGCACATTACGATGCAGGTGTGCTGTGAGGTAAAGTATTCCATCATCTGTGAAATACTTGGGATATCCTGAGGTGGTGAAAAAGGTGCTATATAAATGCATGCTACGATTTTGAAGAAAATTGAGATCTTGTATCTTTGCCAATATTGCTTGTTTGTGATGTTAAGAATAAATCTAGTCTTTTGTTGTTTCTGGGAAATTGTGCACCCCTTTGCAAATACATTTCTAATATTCTAACAGTGACGGTAACTTGAAAATAATTTTGATGCTCAGCATTTCTACAATGTCCTTGCTATTTTGAAACTTCCTTAAGTGTTTGCCATTAATCTTGCTACCATCTCCAGTGTTCACCTGCCACCTGCTGTTTAGTCCAGCCTGCCTATGGACAGTTATCTAATTAGTCTAAACTCTTGTCTGCTCCCCATAATTCAAGTATTTCCACTTTGGCCACATTGAAAATGGGTATTGCATAATTAATTTGCAACCAATACACTTTCAGGAAAAAACTCTCCCAATATTGTCTAGCTTTTTAGCCAATGGCCTTTACTCATTGACTCTACTCTGTTGGTCCTATACTGTGCCTGCCTCTCTCTCTCCTCACACTTCATCCATAATATTCTTCATTTTTGCATAAACCTGCACCTTTTTTTTTGTTTCTACATATAGGTCCTCAATATGCTTAAATCATGCTTATGAAGCTCCAGAGTGGCATAGTGGCTCGGTGGTTAGCACTGCTGCCCTACAGAACCAAGGATTCTGGCTCAGTTCCAGCCATGGGCGACTCTGTTTGCACGTTTCCTCCAGGTGCTCCAGTTTCCTCCCACAGTCCAAAAGATGTACAGGTTCGGTGGATTGGCCATGCTGAATTGCCCTTTTGTGCCCAGGGATGTGCAGGCTGGGTGGTTTAGCCAGGGGAAATGCAGAGTTACAGAATGGGGTGGGGAGGGGGTGGGTCGAGGTAGGATGTTTTTTGTTTGGGGGGTCAGTGTGGACTCGGCTGAATGGCCTGCTTTCTTCACATTGTAGGGCTTCTGATTTGCAGGAGCATATAGTTGTTAATCTGGAGTAGATCCTGCCTTGGAATGTGAATCTAATTTTCCTCTCTCTATTGTAGCCAGTTCCAATCTCAGAGCTCTGGTTAGCCCTCTTTAAATCTAGACTCCCTGTTTCATGACTTTCCTTTCTTCATTTCAAGACTAACTATGAATCCATCTTTGGTTTTGTTAGAGTGACAGTCATTACCAAAAGGTCCTTTTTTCTCATTATAACGCGGCATTTGTTATCACTTAACTAACTTGGATCAAATAAAGTGTGGCCTGCTCTGATGTGCTGAAGATTATTGCACTGGTAAATCTCCCTTGTTTTGATTTAGTTATTTTTCCTTAAACTTCATCAAGTTATGGTCAGCTTGAAACTTTTCACCATTTCTACATGTGCTTTTGTTTCTATGTTGTAATCCTTAAGGTGTTCTGTTAAATCCTTCTATTGATGTTTGCCATCCTAGCCTGTCTTAATTAATCTGTTCTCCTTCTTCTCTGAAAGAAACTGCATGTGCTTAAATGTTAAACTTTTTTTTTACTTAAGTATTAAAACACCTTTCAAACTCCCCATACTTTACAAAACACTTTTAAAGCTGGCCTTGTGACACTCAATACTCAGGCTGTTTCCTTATCCATTCTATTGCACTACACCATTTGGCTGGTATTTTGGGGTTCTGGTTTCTCTGACTTAAGTTGCACAAGAGCTTCCATCTCCACACTCCCTCTTCTGTGTAACAGCGGTGACCATGAATTAAAATGCTCTTCTTTGGCTGTGGAGAGCTTTGGGATATCCAGAGGTCATGAAAGGCATTACTTCAGTGCAATTCTTACTTTTGAAGTTCTGTCTCCGGAGCAGTTTATATGAATATTATTTATACATATATATGGATTCCCCTTTGATCTGGTGCAGTATATATTCTGGGGTTCTTTGCACATTTTGTTTATGCCTTTGCTTAAATTGCTGCCTTTGCTGAATGCCAAGAAGAGCTAGTTTAATTAATTACAATTTAAGTACTTTCAAAGGTTTTCCTTGAAGCTTTGAAGTGTTTGTCTGTTGGCATAGAAGGTTAGTGGTTTCTGCCTGTCAGTTGCATTATCAGTAGGATCATTCGTCTACAGATTTGTTTGTCATTGGTGATAAGGGAAAGAAAATCCAGCTAAATATTGGCAAGGATCTTTGACCCAGAACTGAGGTTATAACTTGGGCTGTTCATATTTTGACTAGGTGAGGAGGAACGTGATAGCTACTTGATCTTTGTCGCCTTGTTTGATTGTACAAATGCATTTAAAATATGAAAAATAATGGACATCCCAGTGCAGTGAATGAGGTTAACTGTCCATGTGCTGGTTATAAAGTATTGGTTGTACAGAGCATCAGTTTTCAACAGAACAGAGCAAGTTTATTCTGAAAAATGACCTGGATTTTAAAAAAATGCCTTGAAGGTTAATATTTGCCCTAAAAATACAGCATAGACACTTAATCTGTGCACACAATTAAAAGGAGAGGGAAGAATGTTTGGCCAAATACTAAGCATGCAAGGTGAGAGACAATTTGGAGTTTGACTGTTGGTATTGACAGGCTGTGGAATTTACTGGTTCTCAAGTGAAAGGATATATTGATGTGAATGGAGTCTAGAGATGTTTCTATGGAAATTCCAAGGCTCTTTCTGCGCAATTCTCTATCACCTTGCAAGGATGAAGAAACAGCACTCGCAGCATAGCTGTCAGATTGTAGGGGGACAGCAGCACTTTCCCACTTTTTGCACATTTTTTCATGTCCACACCCAAATGGACAAAGTTTAGTTGAACACATAATCTGTCATTGCCAGCAGCAGTTCAAACATCCAGTTTATATCCTGAGAGTTTGGTTAAGTATCATTGCCATCTCATCATGGTCCCCAGCATATTGTCTTTAATATATCCTCTGTCTAACTGTTCAATTTCCCAGTGAATTTGTAATAGCGCAGGAAATTGAATTTTTTCAACGTTTCACTGAGGTGTGTTGTCTCTGAGCTTCTCTTGGACCAGCCATCTCCTTGAAATGGAATGTGGCAATGAAGTGGTCCCAACTAGCAGCCATTTTTAATGTGAGTGTATGACTTTGTATCATCATTGCACAAATAAAACAGCACCACTCTCTCCCTGCTCTCCCCCCTAGCAATGTCTACAGAACGTGGACCTCTCACCAATGCTTCTTGCCCCACCCCAGCTGTTTCATTGTCTCCTCTCCCAGCGCTGGGAGTTAACATCACTTGACCTTCAGGAAATGGGGCAGCAAATTGCCCAAAACAAGGTTTCTCAACACTGACAATGACTGGGTCACCTTGGATTTTGTTTTATTTACTTACGGGATGCATGCATTGCTGGCTGGATCAGCATTTATTGCCCCTTCCTAACTGCCCTTGCAAAGATAGTGAACTGCTGCCTTGAGTCACTGCAGCCCATTTGGTGTAGTTACACTGATTTTTTTTTAGGGAGAAAGCTACAGGATTTTGACCCACTGGCAGTGAGGGGACAGTGAGTGACTTGGACGTGAATTTGCAGCTGGTTGTGTTCCCATGTATCTGCTGTCCTTGTCCTTCTAGATGGTTGGGGGTTTGGAAGATGCTATCTAAGGAGTTTTGGAGAAATTCTGCAATGCGTCTTATTGATGGTGCATACTATTGCTACTGAGCATTGGTTGTGAAGGGATAGGTGGGTGCCAAAAACGTAGGTTGCTTTGTCTTGGATGGTGTCAAGCTTCTGCAGTGTTGTTGGAGCTGCACTCATCCAGGCAAGGCAAGGCAAGTGGGGAGTATTCTACCACACTGTTGGCTTGTTCGTTTGTAGATGGTGGATAGACTTTAGGAGTGACCAGGTGAATTACTTGTTGCATTAGTCCTAGTCTGTGACCTGCCCTTGTAACCATGATATTCATGTGGCTAGCCCAGCTCAGTTTCTTGATGGCAATCCCCAGGAAGTTGTTATAAGGTAAGTAAGCAAGATTAATGTGTTATCCTTGCTTGGTCTGGCCTAGTGATACAAGACCAATAGCAATGTGGTTGACTGTTAACCACCATCTGGGAACGTGCAATAAAAACTGGCTTAACCAAGGATGATAACCTCTTGTGACTGAATTTAAATTCAAACGCCAGTTGGGGCTTTGATTTAACACCTCCATTGGAAAATAGCACCTGTGACCTTTTCAACATTGCAGTTTTCAGAAAATCTTAATTACCTATATTTGTAAAATTTGTGAAAATACATTACAAAGCCTTTCGATTATTAGATGTTTGCTGAGTCTCCCATACAGCAAGTTCCATTTGATTGTAATGGACTGATATTTTAAAAAGCATATTCCATGTCAGATATACAGTCTATAGGCATAAACATTTCAATTTACAGAAATTGCAAGAGATATAAAGTTTTGTATGCAACATGTTTCACTGTGAGATGCCTTAGTACATTTTCAACATTCTGTCTCTCTCTCTTGATTCACAATGTGCATTCTTTGTCAGGCACACAAACAGTTCAGTAAGTTCCCAGGTACTCAATGTTCTATGGCTGGAAAGCCCGAGATAGCAACCTTCCCCATTGTTCCTCTGCAGTAGCTGTCCCAACTTTTTAAGTATCGTTTAGCACATCTTCCTCAACCTTTGGAAGATCCTGGACCTCTGAAAGAGGCAATGGCAACTTGTGGCATTGGGAGATAATAAAGTTTCAGGCAGATCAAAGGGCACCTTTTCATTGTGTTGATGGACCCGTAGGCACAGTTGAAGTTTGTCATGTTGAGTCCATGGGAGCAGCCCGTACAGCACAAAGTCCTGTGTCATAGACACAAGAAATTTAAAATGTAGGAAATAGGATCAGGCATGGTCATTTAGCCCTTCAAGCCTGCTCTACCATCCAATATGGTAAAAACAATGACTGCAGGTGCTGGAAATCAGATTCTGGATTAGTGGTGCTGGAAGAGCACAGCAGTTCAGGCAACATCCAAGGACCAGCGAAATCGACGTTTCGGGCAAAAGCCCTTCATTAGGAAT
>NC_057718.1:88431702-88462893 GCF_004010195.1 Chiloscyllium plagiosum
ACCTGACCAGGTAGTCACGGAGGGAACGGTCTTTGCGGAAGGTGGAAAGGGGTGGGGAGGGAAATATATCCCCGGTGGTGGGGTCTTTTTGGAGGTGGCGGAAATGTCGGCGGATGATTTGGTTTATGCAAAGGTTGTTAGAGTGGAAGGTGAGCACCAGGGGCTTGTTATGGTTGGAGAGGTGGGGTCTGAGGGCGGAGGTGCGGGATGTAGATGAGATGCATCTTTAACCACGTGGGAAGGGAAATTGCGGTCTCTAAAGGAGGAGGTCATTTGGCGTGTTCTGTGGTGGAACTGGTCCTCCTGGGAGCAGATATGGCAGAGGCGGAGGAATTGGGAATACGGGATGGCATTTTTGCAAGAGGTAGGGTGGGAAGAGGTGTAATCCAGTAGCTGTGGGAGTCGATGGGTTTGTAAAAAAAGAAAATGTCCGTGTCAAGTCGGTCGTCATTAATGGAGATGGAGAGGTCCAGGAAGGGGAGGGAGGTGTCAGAGATGGTCCAGGTAAATTTAATGTCAGGGTGGAATGTTGCCGGAAACGTTGGATGCTGCCTGAACTGCTGTGCTCTTCCAGCACCACTAATCCAGAATCTGCCATCCAATATGATTGTGTCTGATCATCCCTGTCCTGCATTCTCCTCCTGCCCTTTAACCCCAAAAACTATATCTAACTCCTAGAAAACATTCAATGTTTTGGCCTTTACTGCTATCTGTGACAAAGTTCCAAAGGCTTGCCACACCCTGGGTGAAGTAAATTATCATCTCAGTCTTAAATGACACCAATATCCATAAACTGTGACCCCCTAGGTGTGGAGAAGTTTTGACAGTCAGTACAGGAAACAGAAGAGAGCACTAAGGCAACAGTCAGAGATTCTAGACTGAAATCCTTGGCAAAACAGCTAATGAGAAGGTAAGAAACGTTCTTGCGTTCTCCTGTTAAGATCTGCAATGTTCATAGAATCCTTTGTGTGGAAGCAGGCCATTTTGGCCCATTAAATCCACAGCACATACTACCCTGTAAGTACAATGTTTGAGTTGACATGAGCTGAGCATGCTCAAGTGGTCTCTTGTTGTCATGGAAGTTTTACCAAGTGTCTGGATGGAGGTTTTCTGGATTAAAAACCATTGCACCTCTCTAGACCTCTGCAAAGGCACACTCCTTGAGGAGTTGGCCGATTAGTCTCTTTCCCACCTCAGCGACTTGGAGGGAGCAAGTCCAGAGAAGTGCAGGAAGAGCCTGCTTATTTGAGAGTTCTGCTGACTAGGTATTCTGTCATTTGACTTTAGCAGTCTGTACAATGAGATGTCCCTTTCCTGCAAGGCCTCTTAGGTGCTACACACTGACAGCTGTCTGTTGGAATTTAGCTTTCCAACAGTACCTCTGGGATACACCTAGGGTGTCAGCCTAGATTCCATGAGCGGGGCTTTAACCTGTTGCTGAACTATGACTGATAAATAACTTGAGTTAATTCAGGGTGTTCGCCAATCTTTCCTCTGAATGGTGGCTGCACACACAACCACCTTCTCTAAGGCACTATACGTGCATGGTTGTGGTCTCTGGGGAAGAACCTGAAGGTACAGTGCACTTAGATGAATCCACTGCATACTATAAAACAAAATTGTAGGGAATTTTTATGTTGGCACTATGGGTAGAGGAGAAAGAGCACATGGATGTTGTTGGTCTGTACTTTGTAGTTGTCATACCGCACTGTATTTGTGTGGAGCCTTAACACAGTGAAACATCCCAAGCCACGCTCTGGTTACGAAACAATAAAACTGTAAGAGGTGGGAGTAGAGTAGGCCACTGAGTCTACTCTGCCATTCAATGATCTGGTAATCCTTAACTCCACTTTTGCCCCATAACCTTGATTCCCTTACTGATTTTTAAAAAAACCTGTGCATCTCAGCCTTGAATGTACTTAATGACCCAGTCTCAGCAACTCTCTGTGGTAAAGAATTCCAAAGATACATCCTCTCAGAAGAAATTTCTGGTCCTAGATACTCACGTCATTCCACATCTAATCCCTCATGTCTCCTAAGAGTTTTGTATGTTCCAATAAGGTTGTTTCCCACACTGCTAAATTCCAATGCGTACAGGCTCAAACTCTCCTCATAAAACAGTCTCTCTGTTCCTGGTATCAGCCTTCTCTCTGGACTGTCTCCAAAGCTAGTAGGCCTTTCCTTCGATAAGGGACCCAAAGCTGCTCTCAACATTTCAGCTGTGGTCTAACTAGTCCCTTGGTTTAGCAAAACCTCTCCACTTTTTAAACTCCTTTTCCTTTGAAATAAAGACTAACATTTCCTTTTGCCTTCCTTATTACCTGCTCAACTAGATAGCTTTTTGTGATTCATGGATGAGGACGTTCCGAATTTCTCTGTTCTGTGGCTTTCTGCAGTCTTTCCCCATTTTAAATAACCTTTAGCTCCTCTATTCTTCCTGCCAAAGTGCATAATTTTACATTTTCCCCATTACTGGCGAGGTGATGGCCTAGTGGTATTATCACTGGGCTATTGAACCAGGCTCAAATCCTGCCACGGCAGATGGTAGAATTTGAAATTAATTTTTAAAAATCTGGAGGTAAGAGTTTAATGATAACCATGGATCTGTTGTCGATTGTTGGGTGAAAAGCCTATCTGGTTCACTAATGTTCTTTGGGGAGGAAACTGCCATCCTTATGTGGTCTGGCCTACATGTGACTCCAGACCCTCTGGGCAATTAGGAATGGGTAATAAATGCAGCTTTGCCAGTGATTCCCTCATGCCATGAATGATTAAAGAAAAAATTATTGTATCTACTGAGTCTTTGCCCACTCATTTAACCTGTCTATAGCTATAGCCCTTTGCAGACTGTCCATCCTAATCAACAGTGCATTCACTTTCCTCATCTGAATTATTAATATGTATGGTCAATATCCAAAACAGTGTGTGACACTGAGCCATGTAAGGAGATATTAGGCCCGGTGACCATAGATTTGGTCCAAGCCATTGGTTTTAAAAAGCATCAGAAAGAAAGCAAGTGGAGGGATGGGAAAGGGAGGGTAATTACAGATCTTGATCCTAGGCAGTTGAAGGCACATGCATCAATAATGGAGTGATTCAAAGTTAGAGACGCAATAGAGGCCAGTAGTATTGCATATGAGGAGCTTGTGGGGCTGAAGATGTTTTGATGGAGGTGTGAGGTCACGTTGGATTTGGTAACAAGATGGAGCATGCTAAAATTGAGGCATTATTGTCTGACTGGGGATAAATACAGGGGTGTTTGGAGACCAGGACTTCGCAACTTTAAGACATCCTGAGATTATTTGCAATGAATACGACATCTAAACAAACAATCTATTTGGAACTATCTATGAGCAGTGGTGTTCCAGTAATGCCTGGAGTCACTGGACAAAGCAAATCTCTACTCTAGGATTGAGTGCAGTCTTATCTCTCTCTTGCGCAACATTGCAAAAGCTTTACTGGGATGACCTGTATCCATGTCCCCAGGCCTCTCCTTGACTGAGTCACTTGCGTACCCTCTGCTGATTACAATACAATATTAAGTGAAGTGCTGTACATACAGGCTGAGGAACTGTGTGGAGCTTATTTTGAAGGGTGTTTGTGAACTGTGCTCTTAAAAGTATTCTGGCAGGAAATGTTCATTCTGCACAGGGCTGTGTGCATTTGTGGATTGTTTACAAGAAATATCGAAGGCTGACAGTGCTGTGAGGAATGTGTGGGTCATCTCATTATCAGCAATCTGCAAAATGTCTGTAAAATAGTTCTGTAATTAGAATGGCTCTCAGTCAATGTTTGCTGTTGTCCTTGCAGATCTTGCTGCATAAACAGAACATAGCAATTGAGTGTGGAATTCTCATTCTCTTGTTTAAATCCTTTCATAGTCTGAGCCCTCCCTATCCCTGAGCACTACAACTCTCTGATCTCTACTCCGGTTCTGGTCTCTCTCCCATCCAATATCTGATTAAAATTATCTCCAGTGTCATTCACAGGGATATATTGTGTTAAAGGCACTATATAAATGCACATGGCTGTTGAAGAAGGTGCATATTGCTACATATCTTGTGTTGCTTCTTAATCCAGACCTATCAATGTCTCTATATGATACTCGGCCTTCAGATTGAACTTCTTTTTCCACGTCCTTGTTCTGCCTAATGTTGTGATTCCCTCCAGGATTCGCCTGAAACATGTCGTGGTATTGGGCACACCATTCACCCCCACCAATGGGCACATGTCTTGGCCTATGTGAGCCTCATACTTGGGGAATTCCCTTTCTCTATCTCCGCCTAAAACTTTGAAGCTTTTGGTGACTTACCCCAGGAACCCCTTCAGTTTGGTGTCCGTGTTTTTTTTCCCTCTGCCTCTGTTCTTGCAGATATGACTAAATCAAAATGTTCAATTCGTCTATGCTGAGCAGATATCCTAAATTAATCTAGTCCCATTTGCCAGCATTTGGCCCATATCCCTCTTAAACTCTTCTTATTTATATTCCCATCCAGATGCCTTTTAAATGCTGTAATTGTACCAGCCTCCACCATCTCCTCTGGCAGCTCATTCCATACACACAACCCTCTGCGTGAAAACGTTGCCCGTTAGGTCCCTTTTTAAATCCTTCCCCTGTCACTGTAAACTTATGCCCTCCAGTTTTGGACTCCCCACTCCCAGGGAAAAGACCTTGGCTTTTTACCTTATCCATGCCCCTCATGATTTTATAAACCTCTATAGAGTCACCCGTAATTAGAATGGAAATAATTAGGGTTAGGGTTAGACAGGTTAAATGAGTGGGCAAAGACTCAGTAGATACAATAATTTTTTCTTTAATCATTCATGGCATGAGGGAATCACTGCTTGAGGAAGAACAGCCTCAGCCTCTCCCTATAACTCAAATCCGCCAACCTTGGCAACATCCTTGTCAATATTTTCTGCACCTTTTCAAGTTTAACAATATCCTTCCTATAGCAGAAACCAGAATTGAATGCAGTTTTTCCAAAATGGCTGAACCAATGTCCTTGTGGAAAGCGCTTTTTTTTATGGTGCGGTGGTTTGGATGAGATGCCAGGTGAAAACAGTGAATAGGAGAAAGTGAGGTCTGCAGATGCTGGAGATCAGAGTTGAAAATGTGTTGCTGGAAAAGCGCAGCAGGTCAGGCAGCATCCAAGGAGCAGGAGAATCGACGTTTCGGGCATGAGCCCTTCTTCAAGAATGAGGAGAGTGTGTACACTCTCCTCATTCCTGAAGAAGGGCTCATGCCCGAAACATCGATTCTCCTGCTCCTTGGATGCTGCCTGACCTGCGCTTTTCCAGCAACACATTTTCAGCAGAAAACAGTGAATAACCTATTTCGAGCAAACGCTGGCCTCTACTTCAAGTATTTCTTAAGGTGATGGGAGAAGGAAGTGGGTTTCTAAGAATGTCCATCAACCTGTTTGTTGCTTTTAATTAAAAGTACCACAAGTCATTGCCTCCAAGTCAACATGAGGACAAACATATAGGCTCTTGGTTCAGTGGGAACAGTTGTTCAGATCAGCGTTCTGGAATGCACAAAGGCTAATAGATAACAAGTGACATTAGTGCAAATTCAGCTCAAAGGGCAAGATAGAGATGGTGACAAGTTGGGTATGATTAGGCTGAAATTTCCATCCTGCAGGGCCTTCAGGAAGGATTAGCAAAGGGTTGTAGCAAAACTTGATCAAAGTCAGTTATAGCAGGAAGTGGGGCTCGAGGGAATCGGATGACTATTTAGGAGAAGAAAATCAGTTATGGGGAAACGATAGGAGATTGGTGCTAGGTAATAGAACCACTGAAGGTGTGATGCTGAATGGCCTATTTCTGTGCTGTAACAATTCTTGGATTGCATATCCTGAGGTATGATACCCAAATGATTTGTTTCCATGATAAATTAACTAACCAAAGTGGGATTTTGTGACAGTGAGCCCAACATAATAATTTGGTCATCTTTTAACTGCATTGTTTCTGCCACTGAAGATGTGTGGACGTGATTTTATTTTTGGGCCCATCTGTTCCTTTTGTGTTTTGAGAGAGATTTATAAACAAATGGATAGAATTCAACAAACCTGGTTCATGTGTGTGACCCAAGAAATTAGTTTCTGTTGAAGGTGTGAATCTAAATCCAGGCATTTATTTTCAAAGGGCACATTTAGATTAGAAGATGGGTGAATTGACTTCTGTTTTTCAGAATGTTGAGCTTCATTCGGAATTGTATGAATTGTCTCAGCTACTGTGGTGGAACTTGTCATAGCTGTCAAAATGTGAGCAGTGTTTTCAGAGCAGGTTGTTCGATGTAGATTGGCTTTTAGACCCTCACTGAGAAGAAAGGTCTTTAGAGAATTGTTTCCAGTAGTTATAGCATCAACCAGATCTTGGAAGAGCTACCTAATGAATGTAAGGTAGAAAAGGTATACACTGACTGCCTTGTCCGCCTGTTTGCTGTAGGTTTGTTCAGAGTCGGGAATGAAGAATGTATATAGTCATAGATGTACAGCACGGAAACAGACCCTTTAGTCCAACTCGCCCATGCCAACTATGAGGACCTGTTTCAGCAAGACTCCATAACCAGAAGGGACATGTTTTAAAGTGATTGGCAAAACAACATGGTGAGCCACTATAATGTGAAAAACATCTGAACAAATAGTGGAAGATTAAATAAAAGCTTTTAAAATGAAATTAGATAATATGGAACGAGCTGCTGAAGGAAGTGTGGAGGCTGGTACAATTACAACATTTAAAAGGCATCTGGATGGGTACTTGAATAGGAAGGGTTTATAGGATATGGGCCAAATGGTGGCAAATAGGACTAGGTTAATTTAGGATATCTGGTCGGCCATGGACAAGTTGGACTGAAGAGTCTTTTTCCAAGCTATACATGTCTGTGACTTCGTCATAGAGTTATACAGCACAAATTTGAAAAGGAAAATTTTGCAAGGATAAGATTAATTGAATACTTTTATCTAAGGATCAACACTAACATGCTGGGCTGATTAGCCTTTCTACTGTATTGTTTTGGATTTACTGAGCTTCAGGAGCAGATTTGCCAGTATTGTGGCAGATAGGTTGTTTAGTGGGTCCCTAGATTATGATACTTTATACTACTTCTGATATTGGCTTGAAACCAGCCTAAGTGGATGAAGTGAATGTTTTATGCGGCTGCATTCATCAGCATGGTAAAAGGTTGAAATGTGCTCTGAGTAGGCACTGAGAAAAATAAATTTCCCTCCAGTGAGTAAATGACTCCTGGTAAAAGCTGCTCTGAGCACTGCCAGCTCTGAACTCTGCCAAGTCTTCAGTTAGCATTGGGTACTGTAATCTCATTACCCCATACTTTTGTATTCATCATTTCCAATTGTTGTCCAGGGCTTAGTGCTAGCTTTATCTGAGGCAAATGGTCAAGGTTGAACTGCTGACAGTGCAGTACTCCCCAGTACAGTCAGGGGGATCCTTTTCTTTGAATAGAAGGGGACTTTGCCTTCCTCCTTGGATGGAAATGAAAACCCTCATTGCACTATTTTGATAGGCAACAACATCGTACCTAATGTCTTGGCCAATATTTATCTCTCGACCAGCAACACTGATGTAGTAATTACCATTACTTGCGCACACGTCAGAAAGAATTCCCCACAAAGCAGGGGATGTGATGGTCTAGTGCTATTATTACTGAACCAGAGACTCTGGTAATGTTTTGGGGTCCTGGGTTTGAATCCTGCCATGGCAGATGGTGAAATTTGAATTCAATAAATTCAATAAATAGTGGGCGGCATGGTGGCACAGTGGTTAGCACTGCTGCCTCACAGCGCCAGAGACCCGGGTTCAATTCCCGCCTCAGGTGACTGTGTGGAGTTTGCACGTTCCTCCGTGTCTGCGTGGGTTTCCTCCGGGTTCTCAGGTTTCCTCCCACAGTCCAAAGATGTGCAGGTCAGGTGAATTGGCCATGCTAAATTGCCCGTAGTGTTAGGTAAAGGGTAAATGTAGGGGTATGGGTGGGTTACGCTTCGGCGGGTCGGTGTGGACTTGTTGGGCCGAAGGGCCTGTTTCCACACTGTAATGTAATGTAAATGTCTGGAATTAAGAGTCTAATGATGACCATGAATCCTTTGTCAGAAAAGTTCATCTGGTTCACTAATGTCATTTAGGGAAGGAAACTGCCATCCTTCTCTCGTCAAATCTTCTCAAAACTTGCTAACTGCCATCCTTATCTTGTCTGAACTACATGTGACTCCAGACCCACAGCAATGTGGTTGACTCTTAACTGTGTTCTGGGATTGGCAATTAATGCTGACCATTATCGCCCGTGAATGAATAAGCTTCACTTACCATGCCTTGGCCACTAAGCACTCCAATGTCCAGCAGTTGTGAAAGGTACTACATAAATGCAAGTCTGTGTCTTTCTTAGCCATTTTTTTTCATTGTTGCATTGTGTTTTCTCATTAGCCACTTGTGGAACGGCATCCCCTGTTCTTTCAATAGCTTTTTTAGAAATAGCTTCCAATTTCGCTATTTAATTTTTGCAGTGAACCCAGAGTTTTGTAATTTCCTTGTTCCTCCTAGTTGGCAAAAGTTGCAAAATCATTCCCTAAACTTCTGAAAACCTTTTGTAATCTGGAACACCATTATTAAATAAACCTTTTTTTTAATTCTGAATTCCACATTACTTCCTGACATCCTCTTATTCACTACATCTTTGCTACCATTAACAGCCCCACTTAATACCAGTATCCATTTTCAATCCTGTGAAGTATCTTGCAACTTCATTCCCTAGAGACTGTGACTACTGAAGTAACTATCCATTTCATGTTAGAACCTCTCTGCCAGCAGATAAAGAAAACTTTCAACCCTTTGGTCTTGGCTGAGTTTGAAACCATGTTCCATAAATGGCAAGCAAGTGGGTAACTCGCTGCAAAACCACCCCGACCCCAAAACCAGGCAAGATCATAGGAGTTCCCTCCTACATGGTAGACAATTTTGTTAAATCTGTATTATTAGGGATGCGACAAGGAACACGATCGTGTTTATCTGGAAGCTGTTAACATAAAACAAGATTTGTTTGGTTTGACATGCACAGTGAGAAACAGGCTTATGAAGCCAATCTTTAGATTAGATTCCCTAGAGTGTGGAAACAGGTAATTTGGCCCAACAAGTCCACACCGACCCTCAGAGTAACCCACCCAGGCTCGTTCCCCTACCCCTATATTTACCCATGACCCATTCCTGATGAAGGGTTTTTGCCTGAAATGTCAATTTTACTGCTCCTTGGATTCTGCCTGAACTGCTGTGCTTTTCCAGCACCTCTAATCCAGAATCTGGTTTCCAGCATCTGCAGTCATTGCTTTTACCTAATGCACCTAACAACACTATGAGCAATTTAGCATGGCCAATCCACCTGTACCTGCACATCTTTGTGACTGTGGAGGAAACCAGAGCATCCGGAAGAAACCTATGCAGACGGGGAGAATTTACAAACTCCACACAGGCAGTCGCCCGAGGCTGGAATCTGGTTCCTGGTGCTGTGAGGCAGCAGCGCTAACCACTGAGCCACCGTGCTGCACATCTTTGTGTCTAGACAGACTTGATATTCTTACACTCAAAACCTCTGAAGAGTACCATTAGCTATAAATGGTTTTAAAACTTGGGTTTATGTTAAACGTTACACTGAAACATTATAATACTGCAATTTTTGTTCTGCAATCTGACTGCTCAATAGATTATATTTATGTGGTGTCTTTAATATAAAAGTGTCTCCAATGGCACTTCGCAAGAGTGTTATAAAGGAAATTTGACACTCCAGTCACAGTGATGTTGGGAAGATGGCCAAGCATTTGTGGTTAAAGGTTTTCAAGAACATTTCTTCTGCCACTCATTCTTCCTTTTTTTTAATGTTTCGGGATTGACTTCCCAGGCCTTGCATTTCAAAGCAGCGGAAGTGTCCAGTCCCTGATGGTGCAGAGATTTAAAGTTGGGGATTCATGAGGGGCTGTAATTTCAGGAGTGTAGATATCGTGAGTGTTTTTTTGTTTGCTTCTGATAGCTTTTTAACAGTTTATTTTTTACAAAGAAATTGTACTCTCTATTTCAATATAGCCATTTTAAAACCGCAACAGAATGCAAATTGCAAAAAATGAGTAAGAAATGGCAGAATTTGGTATTCATTAGATCTGTTGATTTTAGAGAATTAAAAAAATAAATTTTGCCAATATTTGAAAAGCAACAATAAAGATTTCCAGTCTTGGATCAAGACTGAAAATTTACATTTTATTTTTCTTTTGATTTTTAGTGCAGAGCTAGATAGCAGAATCCTAGAATCCCTACAATATGGAAGCAGGTCATTCGGCCCATTGAGAGTCCTCCAAAGAGCGTCCCACCTGTCCCACCCCATCCCTGTGATCCCACGTTTCTCATGGCCAATCCACCTAATCTGCACATCGTTGAACTGTGGGAGAAAACCAGAGCACCCACGGGAAACCCTCGCAGAGACAGGGAGAACATGCAGACTCCACATAGTCACCTGAGGGTGGGACCCTTGCACTGTGTGGCAGCAGTGCTAACCACTCAGCCACTGTACCATCTGGGTGTCAGGTTACATACAAACAGATGAAATAAGAACAGGAATAGACCATTCAGCCCCTCGAGCCTGCTTTCTGATCAATAAGGGCGTGGTTGATCTGATTGTGGCCTTAAATCCACCGACCTACAATAACCTTTCACTCTCTCTTGATGAGAATATACCACTGCCTTATAAATATTCGAGTACTCTGCTGCCTCCACCATTTTTCTGGATGGAAGATTCCAAAGTCTCATGACCATCAAAGAAAAATTTGCTGCCTCCACTGTTTTAAATAGCTGATCCCTGAATTTTAAACATTGCCCCTCATTCTCAATTCTACCTTTTAAGAGGGTTCAGCTCTCACCTCCACCCTATCAAGACCAATCGGGATCTTTACATGTTTCAGTCAAATCACTTCTTGCTCTTAAGCTCCAGCAGTTATAATGGTAGCCTGTCCAATTCTTCCATGTAAGATAACGCATGCTTCCCCCTCCGGTAAACCTTCTCTGAACTACTTCCAGTGCCTTTACCTGTTCCCTTGTGTGACCAATATAGTATTCCAGAGTTGGTTTCATCAATGCCCTGTGCAAAATATGCATAAACTCCTGTTTTTGTATTCAGTTCCTCTTGTGCTAAATGATGTTGTTTTTCATTCCCTAATTACTTGCTATACATACACACTAACCTTCTGTTAATCATGCACAGATCCCTCTGCATCGAGCTCTAAAATTTCACTATTTAAATAATACTGTCTGCCAAAATTAGTGGGTGGCACAGTGGTTAGCACTGCTGTCTCACTGCGCCAGAGACCCGGGTTCAATTCCTGCCTCAGGCGACTGTGTGGAATTTGCACATTGTCTGTGTGGGTTTCCTCCGGGTGCTCCGGTTTCCTCCCATAGTCCAAAAATGTGCAGGTTAGGTGAATTGACCATGCTGAATTGCCCGTAGTGTTAGGTGAAGGGATAAACATAGGGGAATGGGTCTGGGTGAGTTGCGCTTCGGCAGGTCGGTGTGGACTTGTTGGGCCGAAGGGCCTGTTTCCACACTGTAAGTAATCTAATCTTAAAAAAAATTAAGCAATTTCACATTTTTCCAAATACTACGTTGGCAGATCTTTGCTCATTCACTTCACCTATCTACTTAATTTTGTGGCCTCCATCACAACATCTCTGCATTGTCAGTAAATGTACTTAGCATACCTTCAGGTCCCTTCGTCCAAGTCATTGAGATAAATTGTGAACAGTTGAGGACCCAGCTCTGATTCCTGTGAAACACCACGTGTAACATTTGACTAACCTAAAGAAGACCCACTTATGCATGCTGTTGGCTGACTAGCAGGAAGACTTTTCTTCCATCCAGGCCAACATGCTGTCCCTTGGAACTCCATTATATGAAATCTAAATACAGTATATCCACTGGGTCTCCCTATTCACAACACATGTTACCTTAAAGAACTCCAATCATGTTTAGTCAATCTATTTCTCTTTCACAAAGCTAGGTTGACTTGGGCTGATTGTCTTGACCTTATCGAAGTGTCCTGCTATAATTTTAATCACTGCTTCTAACATTTCCCTATGACACATGCTAACCTAACTGTGCATTTTGAAAAAGCAAAACAGAGCAGGACTTTAATGGTAAAGACCTGGGGACTGTTGCTAAACAGAGAGACCTTGGAGTGCAGGTTCATAGCTCCTTGAAAGAGTAGGGCTACATGGTAGATAGGATAGTGAAGAAGGCGTTTGATATGCTTTCCTTTATTGGTCAGAGTATTGAGTACAGGAGTTGGGAGGTCATTGGTTAGGCCACTTTTGGAATGTTGTGTACAATTCTGGCCTCCTTACCGGAAGGATGTTGTGAAACTTGAAAGAGTTCAGAAAAGACTTGCAAGGAGGTTGCCAGGGTTGGAGGGTTTGAGCTGTAGGGAGAGGCTGAATAGGCTGGGGTTGTTGTCCCTAGTGCATTAGAGGCTGAGGGGTGACCTTTTATAGAGGTTTATAAAGTCATGAGGATACAATAAATAGGTCTTTTCCCTGGGCTGGGTTAGTCCAGAACTAGAGGATGAGAGGGGAAAGATATAAAAGTGATCCAAGGGGCAATGTTTTGACACGGTGGTGCGTGTATGGAATAAGCTGCCAGAGGAAGTGTTGGAGACTGGTACAATTAGAGCATTTAAGAGGCATCTAGATGGGTCTATGAATAGGAAGGGTTTAGAGGGATAAGAGCCAAATGCTGACAAATGGAACTAGATTATCTGGTTAACACAGATGAGTTGCACTGAAGGATCTGGTTCCATGCTGTGTACATCTATGACTTTGTTTCTGGTCTCCCTATTGAATAAAGGAGTTGCATTTGCTATTTTCCAATCTAATGGGATTGTCCCACATGCAAGGGCATCTTGCAAAGTCAAAACCGACCTATCAACTATCCCACTAGCCACTTCTTTTAAGAGCTAAATATGAAGTTCATTAAGACTTGGGCACTTGCCAGCCCTCCGCTGGCGTAATTTATTCAGTACTACTTCTCTGGGGGCTGAATGTTCAGACTCCCCCCACCTCTTGTCTCCTAATTTATCCCTGGTTCTGGGATGTTACTTGTATCTTCAAGAGCAACGACTGCTGCTAACCCCGCCCAACTATTACGTCAATGTTATTAACTAACAGAGCCACTTTCCACCTTTTGTTTTCTAGTTTCGTGTAGGATTCCTGTAATCCCTTCAGCATTACTGTCCCAATTCAGTCATTCAGCAGTTATGCCTTTGTAAAAGATGCTACCAGATCATATATATTTACTTCTGTTTGTAGTCTGTTCATCTCTTGTTTCAAATTCCACGAGCACTTCAATACAGAACCACCTTTGAGTTTGATCCTTTAGTTCATGTACGGTTAAAAGATCTATGGAGAACAGAAGGTTTGCATTCACACAGTGCCTTTCATCATCTCCAGGTTATGCTAAAGCGCTAACAGAGCCCTGATGAAATTCCACCAATAGTGGAGTTCCTCCTTTAAACATTTCATCACCCTGCTCCTTTTTAAAGCACTGTATTTTTAAAAAAATCCTACACGTTCTGTCTTGACATCTTTCCCTTTGACCCATGTCTGATTTCGGCTGATGCGTCCCTGTAAAGTGCCTGGATTTGTTTTGCAGTCTTAAAACAGCTATGAGTTCAAATTGTGGTGGTGGTGAAGAGAGCTGGTTGATCTGAGGTCATTTTCCAGTGTAGTGCCATCGCGTCTAGTTTGACCACTGGACCCTCTTCCTCCCTCCCCCACCCCACCAAAGTTCTATGTAACCCTTGCAAGGGCAAATCTGGTAAGTGATGTGAATCTTGCCCACTGGAGCTGTCGAAGATAGATAGACTGGTTTGTGCCTTTTATTTAGGCTTAATATCCTGTCACCTCCAGCTGTACTTGGTCTGAATTGGGTAGTGTGCAGTTGGGAGAAAGAGTTGCCTTGCTAACTGGGGGTGAGTGTACAATGGATGTCACAAGGGTCATGATGTGATCGTGTTTGCAGTGTGAGTACAAACTAATCTAAACATTTGGAAGAGAAAGGAGTGTTGAAAGAGAATGTCTTGAACCTTTTTAAGGGTGTAATGATCAAACATAAGTTAGTGACATTTTTAAAAAAAAATGTTAAATCTGGCACCAAGACATCAGTATGATTTCAGGGTAAACATACTCTGATTTATTTTTGAGTTCACTGGTAAGTGAGTGTTAACACTCTGCAGTGATTAGATTTGTTATCTTGTGCTTTTGAGTTTTCCTGTGAACCACAGGCGAAGGATCGAGACTTATGATCAGTACTGGTACATTCAAATTGAAACTGAGATTGTGTGCTTCACAATTCCAAAAAAAACTGCATCACTTTGAGTCTGGAGACAATACTAAGGAAAAGGAAGGTGGTTTCACCCAGGAAATTTAGCAGAGGAATTTGAGGGACATTCAAGAATAAAATTTGATGGAGCAAATTGTCATGTTTACCTCAAACCTGTTCCATAAGTAAACATTGGGGGGGGTGGGCTGGCTACCAAATTCCATCAAGTGTTTGACTTACAAAGCAGTGGGGTTGATCTGCAGAGAATTGTGCCAAATCATGTCTGGACTTTCAGCTCAACAAGGGACAATGCTTTTCGAGAATGCAAACAGGACAATACCAGCTCCTATCCTCCTATGCTTTTTAAAGTTTATTTTGATTCTACATGTCTCTGTGAGACCATGCTCTCCCTAAATGCGGATAATCAAGTCCTAGTTTCACACCCACTTCACAGATACGCAGGTGATGCATTGTATGCAACTAACATCTCAAACTACAACTTGGACTTCAAGCCTGTGGTAGATAATGTGCAGTCGCATGTATTATATTGAGACTCCATGAGAATAGAGCTTGGATTGCACTTAAGATCACTTCTCCAATTTAAAAAGTTGGAGTCCTTGCTGTAGGAGATTAGAAATGGGGTGAGGCTAGACTCCAAACTAATGAATAGATAACAAACTCGTTATGGAGATCCATTTCATTTTCGTGTAACATCCAGTCACTGCTTGACTTTTGGATCTAGTGGAGCGTTTTTTTTTAAATAGAGACCTGGCAGGTCCATCTGCGGAAACTAAAATGTGTAATGTTTTGGTCCAGTGACCCTCTTTCAGAATGCCCTTCTGGTGAAGGGTCACTGGATCTGAAACGTTAACTCCTGTTTTCTCTCCACCCATGCTACCAGACCTGCTGAGTTTCTCCAGCCATTTGTTGCTTGCTCAGATTTCCACATCTGCAGTTCCCCTCTTTTTTTGTGTGTAGAGAATTTGGTCAGGTCTGTCACCTACAAAATTTTAAACTCTGTCCTCACACAGTTTAAGCCGCAGTTGGAATATTAAGCACACATCGTAGGATGCTGGAACAATGGAAAGTAGGCAGTGAAGATTCTGTAAGGATGCCACCCATGAAGAGGTAGCTAATTATGCTTTGCCTTACATGGGACTGGCGAACTATGGCCAACATAATGTCGCCAATCACTGTCGATTGTCATCCCCTTCACTCCAGCACAGGTTGTCATCTGCGCTAAGTGTAGTTGCCAGGCCGACTCCTAGCCAGCCCATCAGTGTTTTCTGCCTGGTGGTGTCCATTCTATTTCCTCTGGTGGAGGTGGATATCCCAAAAGGTGAAATATATTTGCTGCTAGCCTTCGCTATCTCTATCCATCACAATATCCAGCAAGCACCTCTGATCTGTCTCCAGTGGCGTTTTGGGGGTGATGTTTTAGGATATAGTTAGGAAGAAATGCTGATGTTCAATGACTTTGTGGTGGTGGGGTGGGAGGTGGAGTTAAAAGGAATGAGTTCAGATATTTGGCAGTTTAAGACCGTTTCCATAAAACCAAAGTGGGGTAGTTGACATTTCTGCATTTATCAAAAAAAAGCCTTGGGCTCCTGAGCTGTAAATAGAACCTTCAAATGTTTAAAAAGGTACAGGGGTGTGGGATCCTTAAGTAGGCCTTTCATTTATGTTCAAAACAAAAGCTCAAATTGCTGGGAAAACTCAGGTCTGGCCACATCTGTGGAGAGAAAGCAGAGTTAATATTTTGGGTCCAGTGAACTTCCAACAGAACAGGATTTGCATTTATGTAGCATCATGTGCAGCCTCAACATCCTGAACCTTTAGCCTCCTCCATTATGAACAGGTGAAATGTAACTTGCAACAGCCATTTGGTGCACCACAAGTTGTCACAATCAGTAATTACAGCACCACCGTTACTTGGTAACATTGAATATTAAGTGTTAGCCTGGACCTTAGGGGAGAGATGTGACACCTCTGACAGCGTAGCACTTCCCTGCAGAACTGCACAGAGGTGTCGGCCTGAGTTTGTGCTCAAGTTGAGAGTGAGACTTGAATGTAGCATAGCCTTTGGTTTGGTGAATGGAGGAGAAAGTGAGGTCTGCAGATGCTGGAGATCAAAGTTGAAACTTTATTGCTGGAACAGCACAGCAGGTCAGGCAGCATCCAGGGAACAGGAGATTCGACGTTTCGGGCACAGGCCCTTCTTCAGGAATCAAGAAGGGCCTGTGCCCGAAACGTCGAATCTCCTGTTCCCTGGATGCTGCCTGACCTGCTGTGCTGTTCCAGCAATAAAGTTTCAACTTTGGTGAATGGACCAAAACTGAGGTAGAATTGTTGGACTGGCTGAGTCCTGAACGCCTTATTTGATTTCCAGCTCTGCACATAATTCATGGTTTATGTCTTCATACTCTCTATTTTATACTGGCTTTCAATCTTTTGTACTTTGGCAATTGATGTTGAACTGTAGTTTTTCATCCCTCGTCACCACCCTTCCCAGTGCAGATTTAATGGGCTGAATGGCCTCTTTCTGCACTGTAGCGATTTAGTCATTCTATGTCTGACCCTTATTGATTCCAGACCCACGCATCAGCTCTTCTGAAGTGTCTCAGCAAGCCTTTCTGTATCCTCCGAATGGACAATAAATTCAGACCTTGCCAGCATGTCATCCACATTCCGGGAATCAATAGGAACAAGATAATATACTGCTTCAGCTATTTACCCCATCTTCCCTGCAAATGGTTTCTGCCTTGAGAGATTTGTTGTCTGTCTGTCTTGGTTTTCATCAAATAAAAACTGATATTTAGCAGCTATTTGTCACACACCAGTGGAGGAGATGAGATGCGCTGGGTGCCTTTGAGGCACATTGCAATATGCAAATCTTATCAATAATCAGGAGTCTGAATGTCTGTGGATCCTTGCATTTAAAAGGGAATTTTT
The DNA here is from genome assembly GCF_004010195.1 of Chiloscyllium plagiosum. Lineage (NCBI taxonomy): Eukaryota > Metazoa > Chordata > Chondrichthyes > Orectolobiformes > Hemiscylliidae > Chiloscyllium > Chiloscyllium plagiosum. The sequence continues at coordinate 88,449,020 of NC_057718.1, forward strand.
TTTCGCTTGTTGAATCAGGCTCAAAGGTCCTGTGGCCCCTAAGGGATTTACCAGCTCCCTATCTTAAACCCACCTAAACAATGGGTGTTGCTACACTCTGCTGATTATATGTCCTTATGCTCAGACTGGCTGGAAGGTCTAGCCTCCATCTTCCAGTAGTTACTTGTAAGTCTTTGGTGTTCTCCCTACAAAGAGGTTTCTGTTAATGGTAACACAGAATATCTCACCCCCTTCTGCAAAGAACGATGTGGTTGCAAGAATTAAAGCAGCAGGCTGAATAAAAACCAAAATGAATGAGAGAAGTACAAGGTTACTGAAGTAAACATGAGATTTTCTGCTTGGAGAGAAAAATATGGGCCATGTTAGAATCCATCTTGTGCCTGTGGTTAAATAAAACTCCACCTGAATCTGGTTGAGATGTTTGTATCTAGTGGCAGTCAGTTGAAGATGTAAATTTAGCAGGAGCACATTAATCAGGGATAGTTTGTGTAGTCCCAGCTATGTTAGTTTGATTGTTTAATGGTGTATGTACTGGTCGTTGTTCCAGTTTGCTTTCTGAAATTTTGCTCATACAGAGTGTAAAATCCTAAGTGTGGAAGGATGTGTGTGTGTGCGCTGAAAGAGCTACCCAACGAATTGCAGTCCCTGGAAGGACAACAGGAACATGGGCCATTCAGCCCATCAAACCTGCTCGACCATTGCTTAGGATCATGGTCAATCTATGTCAATTCCATTTGCTCACCGTGATTTGATTTACTATTGTCACATGTACCTAAGTATAGCTCCACTGCTGTTCATGTGGAAAATGCCTTTCCCAATTCCATTCTTTAGTCTAATGTTAAGATCTGATTTGCTCACATATTTAAAAATAACAAATTTAAAATGCTTTATTCACATCAACCCACTGTAAATTTCTATACTTCAGGCAATGGAAGCCAAGGTTATTCGGTTTTTTAACTCTTCAACTCCAATAGCATTTTCATCCCTATACCTTTAATTCCAAATCAATCTCATTTCCCTTTTGGTATTTGAATTTGCTTCTGACACTTTTTTTTGAGGCAGCAATCCAAATTCTCAGTAGCTGTTACAATCTTTTTATTATTCTTCTCTTTTTTTGCTAATTATCTTGAATCTGTGTCCTCTAGTTTTCAGTCTCCTGACTGAAAACTATTTCTCATTTTATTTCATTGAAAGCTCTCATTGGAATATCACATTCCCTGCATTCAGACTTGAGCAGAGATGGGTGTGACAGAACCAGAGCATCTTGGAATGTAGAATGTGTCACTTGAGTGTGTTTCTGTCCTTCAAAAGATTCACTGTTTCTCTTCAGAAACATGAGCAACATGTCAACAGGAAGAGAATATCTGCTCCCTATAGCCTGTCTCTCTCAGTCCTGATAATCTTGTGCGTAAATAAACTGCTCTCTCTACCCCTGTCTGAAACTGTAGGATCCCTTAGCTGAGAGAGGCAAATTATAAGCCTTGAGGTTTATGTAGAGTCCCTACAATGCAAATAGAGGACATTTGGTCCATTTGAGTCTGCATCAATCCTCTGAAGAGCATCCCATCCCATCCCCCATAACCATGTATTTACCATAGTTACCATATTTACCATAACCATGTAGTCTGCACGTCCCTGAATGCTCTGGGTCAATTTAGAATGGCCAGTCCACTTCAGGTGAGGGCCTAGTCTTGGATATTATTCTGACCTGCTTTAGGTGACAGAGTAACCTGAGTGAGCACTCTTTTCCTGATGATTCTATTGTTTGCTGTTTTGTATAAGGTCATCCCTACCCTTTCCAGTAACCGGCCCAGCTCTGAGAGATGTGAAACTTTGGGTGAATGTAGTGTATGTCATTGTTAAAGTGTAAAACTAAAATGAATCTACCCTCACTCACTTCCCTGTTTCAACAGCCTGCTCAGGAGAATGGCCAGATTTCCGGAATCCATAGTAAATCAGAAGATCAAGAGCCGCTCGATGGAAAAGTGGAGCATCTCAATGTCCAGGAGGAAGCCGTTCGTGAAGGTGAGTGAATGAGACTTTTTTTTGTTTCAAAAGGGGTTGAGGGGAAAGCAACGTCAGAGTCATAGAGCATGGAAATAGACCCTTCAGTCCAATCAGTTCACACCGATCATTTTCCAAACTAAACTTGTCTGACTTGTCTGCATTTGGCCCATATCCCTCCAACCTTTCCTATTCATGTACTTATCCAAATGCTTTTTAATGTTGTTACAGTACCTGCATCTGCCACTTCCTCTGGTGGTTCATTCCACACACGAATCACCCTCTGTGTAAAATTGCCCTTCGTGTCCATTTTTAAACTTACTTCCTCTCACTCGAAAGATATGCCCCCAGGCAATTGGAGGCAGCTCTGCTGTGGTGGGTGTGACCTTTTGCTACTGAGTTTGGAGGTCAAATTGGCCCAGACTGGATGAAGATTGCCTCTTGTTTCACCACTAAGAATTGTATGTATCTTAAAACAAAACTAAAGGGACAGAATCAATTCAGTCCCCACTGAGCACATGCCAACAAAAACACACTGCCAACTTGTTTTAATGACTGGATTACTATTTACTGATGAGTCAGTGTGAAAACGGTGGAGGATGAGATTAGTCTTTTTACTTGGACCAGAGGCGTTTGAAAAGTCGGTGTAAAGTCAGCTTTACTCTGCATCAATTTGCTGGATTTAACCTGGGATTGAGATGCCGGAAATCGATAGATATCATTGGCATAATACTTTCCTTCCTTATGTGCAATTTGAGTAAGAAAATGAGTGTTAAGACTTGGGTGGGGGGAGTGGGGAGAAACCTGTTTCAATGGTGATTTGAAAGCTTTTCAAAATTCCTTGTCTTGACATTTTGGGAAACTGCTTATGTGGGTTATTCTTTTCAGAAGGAATTGAACTGCTCTCTGTACTTGTAAATCCATGCAAGTTGAGACTGCTTTGAAGTTGTTTAGGGTATCATGGAATGCGGCTCTTAGAGTCGTAGATTCATACTGCACAGAAACAGACTCTTTGGTCCATAGACTCACCACCCTCTGCATGAAAAAGTTGCCCCTTGGGTCCCTTTTTAAATCTTTCCTCTCTCACCTTCAACCTATGCATTCCAGAGTCATAGGGATGTACAGCACAGCCACAGGCCCTTCGGTTCAACTCATCCATGCCGACCAGATATTCCAACACAATCTAGTTCCACCTGCCCCATATCCCTCCAAACGCTTCCTGTTCATATACCCATCCAGATGCCTTTTAAATGTTGCAATTGTACTAGCCTCCATCACTTCATCTGGCAGCTCATTCCATACACGTACCACCCTCTGTGTGAAAAAGTTGCCCGATAGGTCTCTTTCATATCTTTCCTCTCTCACCCTAAACCTATGCCCTCTAGTTCTGGACTCCCCCCACCCCAGGGAAAAGACTTTGTCTATTTATCCTATCCTTGGCCCTCCTGATTTTATAAATGTCTATTAAGGTCACCCCGCAGCCTCCGATGCTCCAGGTAAAACAGCCCTAGCCTATTCAACCTCCTTTCTATAGCTCAACTACTCCAACCCTGACAGCACCTTTTGTAAATCTTCTTTTTTTTTTGAATCCTTTCAGGTTTCACAACATCTTTTTGAAAGGAAGGAGATCAGAATTGCACGCAATATTCCAAATGTGGCCTAACCAATGTCCTGTACAGCCGCAACGTGACCTCCCCAAACCCTGTATTCAATACTCTGACCAATAAAGGAAAGCATACCAAACGCAGTCTTCACTATCCTATCTACCTGCGGCTCCACTCAAGGAGCTATGAACCTGCACTCCAAGGTCTCTTTATTCAGCAACACTCCCCAGGACCTTACCATTAAGTGTAGAAGTCTAGCTAAGATTTGCTTTCCCAAAATGCAGCATCTTGCATTTATCTAAATTAAACTCCACCTGCCACTTCTCAGCCTATTGTCCCACCTGATCAAGATCCCATTGTAATCAGAGGTAACCTTCGTTGTCCACTACACCTCCAATTTTAGTGTTATCTGCAAACTTACTAACTATACCTCTTATGCTCACATCCAAATCATTTACAGGGGAACCTCGAATATCCAAATGAGATGGGCAGCCACACATTCATCTTCTCTATCCTCCTATTCCTGCCCTCACTAGCTTGTAGCACCGGGAGTAATCCAGATATTACTACTCTCGAGGACCTCCTTTTTTTAAATTCCTGCCTAACTCTTTGTAATCTCCCTTCAGTATCTCAACCTTTTCCCTTCCTATGTTGTTGGTTCCAATGTGTACAATGACCACATGCTGGTCCCCCTCCCCCTTGAGAACATACTGCACCTTCTGAGACATCCTTGATCCTGGCACCAGGGAAGCAACACCCCATTGAGTTTTCACTGCTGGCCACAGAAACATCTGTCTGTACCTCGGACTAGAGAGTTCCCCAACACAATCGATCGCTTGAAACCCGATGTACCCCTCATTACATTAGAGCCAGTCTCCATACCAGAAACTTGGCTGTTCATGCTACATTCCTGTGAGAATCCATCACCCCCTACATTTTCCAAAACAGCATACCTGTTTGAAATGGGGATAGCCACAGAAGACTCCTGTACTACCTGCCTACCTCTCTTACCTTTCCTGGAGTTACACTCACATAGAGGAGTTATCTGTGACTCCCCCCGCCCCCCCCATCACCACCACCCCTTCCTATGACTGCCATCCATCATATCCCCATGATCTTGTAAATTCCTCATTGCCTCTAACTGTGTCTCCATCCAATCCGTTTGATCTGATAGGATTCACAACCAACAGCATTTATTGCAGATATAATCCTAAGTAACCCGTAAACTCTCCTCAAACTCCCACATCTGACAAGAAGAGCATATCACTCTACGAAGGGCCATTTTTGCTTCTTTCAATCTGTGGACCCAGAAAATAGCACTGTCTTACTCCTCTACAAAACACTGCTCCAGGTTAAATTAATACTTATGGCTTATATTTTAAGTTTAATCGAGACCTATCTCAATAAAACAAAAAAAATCAACAAAGAACCCACTTTACTCACTACTGCAGATTTACTGTAAGACTACGCTTAAAATATGCACTTATCTGTTTCTGTGCTGTGACTGCTCCCAGGCAGGTTTGTCAAAGATCCGTTGTGAAGTTCACTGTTTGTTAATTTTCCCAGACACACTCCGACGTCCACTGATAAATGAATTTCAAACAGCAAAGTCAATAACTGCTAACGGTCAGTTAGCAATGTGGGTTTCTTTCTCTGTTCTTCTCCCTTTTAAAAGTGCTGTTGTTTTAACTTTTGTTTTCTCTCCAAAGTTCCAAAACAATGGAACAGCATATAAAGCAGTAATTGCTGCTCCTGGAATTCAAGGGAATCTCCTCCACAGCACCTAAAATACCTCAAAAAAGGAGCAGCTGTTACAGCCAGAAAATTTTCCCGTCCTCCATCTTGGATTACCCAGAATCTAGATCTGTCCACTGAAATCAACTTGCGTGCTTTATTGAAGTTGTTTCCTTTGTTGTACTGAAACCTGTGCTAGTGATAATCTCTAGAGTTATATTTGTTATGGACCAGGCCAGAACCCCACCCCTCCCCAAAAAAAACATTTCAGGAAAGTAGCCCAAACCCTATCTTTGCTAGATGTTTGAAGCAGGTGTAGAGCAGAGATTCCAGGAGGGATACAGCTGGCCCAATCACTTGGTTTCAAACAAAACAATTTATTTACACGATTATTGAATGCAACACCAAGAACAACAGAATACGGAATAACTTAACCTGTCTGAAAACCCAACACACAATCCCAACTTAATGATGCTGTTCCAAATTCCTGCAACAATTTCCATAAACACCCCTTGGCAAAAAAGATCAAATCAAACACTGGGCCTTTTAGGAGACAGATGGCAGAGGGTCTCAGCATGGAACATCTTCTTCCATGTAGCTGTTTCTTGGACCAGCGGCCTCACTGCCTGCTTTCAGGGAACAGCCAGACTGCTAAAACCAAACCAAATTAGAAAAACTGAGCTGGGGGAACTGGCCACTCCTCTTTCATTGAACAAATGTATTTTTCTAAAAGCTTGTAAGCCTTTTACCTGAGGGGAGTATCTGTTAGCTATAATCAAACTGATCCCAGAACCCTTCAAACCTAGACTTTTCGGAATTGCTGCTTTTATGACCTCTGGGGAGGAAAAATGCCAAGGATAGTATAAAGTTGTTAAAGGAGCACTGTTGTCACATCTCCACTCTTGTTTTTAAAAAAAAATGAACCATCAATATCCAAAGATGGCTTCATTTTAAAACCCCTTAATTTTAAATTGTTAGTACACTACAACACACATGCGTTAGGTTGAAATAATCATGCAAACATGAACTATCACATTGTTGTCTATTTTAATCCCAACACCAAATGCCTCTGTTTCTCATTCACGTCTCGGCAATGCGTCGGCAATCACAATTTCTCGTCCTGCCACATGCACAATTGCCAAATTGAATGGCTGTAACAACAAGCTCCATCTAAACAGTCTGGCATTTTTGTCCTTCGATTTCTCAACAAACTTCAATGGGTTACAATCAGTGTATATGATTGTCTCCAATACATCACTGGTAACATAACTGAAATGTTGTAACACCAGCACCAAGCTCAGTCTCCTCCTCAACTATCAAATATTTCTGATGAATGTTCAAATTCCTGGAGAAATATCCAATAGGTCTTTCTGTGGTTCTCGTCTTCCTGTCAGAGCTCAGTACTGACACCCATATCACTAACTTCAATAGCCCCTTGAATGGCTTTGTGTAATTAAGTATGGTTAATACTGGGGCAGTGGTTAACACAGCTTTCAGGCTGTCAAATGCCTTCAGGCAGTCCGCTGTCCCACTGAAACTACTTGCCATTCTTTAGCAATTCAGTGAGGGGAGCAGCCACACTGCTAAAATTTGGTATGAATTTTTCAATAAAATCCACTCAATCCCAGGAATTGTGGTACTGTTCTTTTTGTCAGTTGGTATGGGAAAATCCCCAGTTACCTCTTTTTTTTGTTTTTGTATCCTGTGGGTCCATTTGTCCATGTGCAATAACACAGCCCAGGAAGATGACTTGGGCTTTAGCAAGTTCACTCACTTTTAGCCAGGTTTATCACCAAGCCTGCCTTCCGAAGTTGATAGAACAAGTCTGATAAATGTTGCAAATGTTCTTTCCATGTGTGACGAAAAATCACCAGGTCATCAATATATATGACACAATAGGATAATCTAGCAGTGACTTTATTGGTTAGTCTCTGAAATGTGGCTGGCATGTTTTTCATACCAAATGGCATGACTTTAAACTGATACAGTCCATTTGGCGTGATGAAAACAAATTGTCTTTGCTCCTTCGGACAAAGGCATCTGCCAGTATCCTTTGGGCAAGTTCAACTTAGAAATAAGTTGCGTGTCCCACTTTTTTTCAACAGTCTTCCAAACGTGGAATCAGATTTGCATCAGCCTTTGTACCTGCATTGACTTTGCAACAGTCCAAACAACCGTTGGGTACCATCTGGTTTTGGCAGCATTACATTGGGTGAGCTCCAGTCACTGTAACTCACTTCAATTATATCGTCCTGGAGCATGCGTTCAATCTCCTTTTGAGCCTGTACCAACTTTAGAGCTTTATGTCTATAAGGATGTTGCTTAATTGGAACAGCATCTCCTGTATCTACATCATGCATAACTAGGGTAGTACTTCCCAGCCTATTTCTACATATCTCTCCATGTGACAGTAATAACTCTTTCAGGTCATTTCAATTTTCCTTTGGAAGGTAACTCAACAATTTTATCCCAATTTTCGATAACTTCCTCACTGTCTAATTTAATAAGGAATGTCCAATTCCGAATCCTCTGAACTTGGTTCTTCCTGCTGTGTTGTCACCTATAACAGTCTTCTCTGGCTTTCCTTCCCTGTCAAAATATCTTTTGAGCATACTCGCATGACAGCCTGAGATTTCTTTCTGTCTGGAGTCCTTATCAAATAATTCATCTCATGCAATTTCCTTTCAACTTGATATGGTCCACCTAACGTTGGAAGTAACACTAATACCTTATCCCTAATCACAAAATTGCAAGTTTTTGATTTTTTAAAAAATCTGCTTGTTGTTTAATTGTATGCTGTGATACTTAAAGTGCTGTCTAGCCAACTTCCCCGTTCTACTTAAATCATTCCCTAAAGGTTTGACACATGGTCCAAATATGTGGTCTCTGAATTCTGATTTACCAATTTCTCCTTAATCAATTTTAACAGTCCTCTCACTTCATGCCCAAAATCTAATTCACTTGGACTGAATTTGGTCAATTCATTTGGTGCATCTCTGATCACAAAGTACAAATGGAATTCCCCTATCCCAATCAGCTGGATAGTCTTGGCAAGAAGCCTTCAACGTGGTCTTTAATGTATGTTGCTACCTTTCTGGATGATATGCAGTAGATTTGAATTGCTTTATTCCTAAGCTGTCCATAACTTAAATGATTTGGAGATGCAGGTGTTGGACTGGGGTGTACAAAGTTAAAAATCACACCACCAGGTTTAATTAGAAGCACACTAGCTTTTGGAGCGTCGCTCCTTCACAATCGCCTGATGAAGGAGCAATGCTCCAAAAGCTAGTGTGCTTCCAATTTATCTTGTTGGACTATAATCTGGTGTTGTGATTTTTAACTTGAATATTTTTTGTTGTAGCGTTTGACCCTTGATCTGATTCTATCTCTGTGGGTAGTCCATATCTGGTGAAATATTTGAGGAATTCCCCTACGATTCTTTTAGCTGTGATATTGCGTAATGGTACGGCCTCTGGAAGTCTAGTGGACACATCCATTATTGTTTAAAAATGCCTTCCTGAAGAAGGGCTTATGCCCGAAACGTCGATTCTCCTTCTCCTTTGCTGCCTGACCCACTGCGCTTTTCCAGCAACACATTTTTAAGTCCTGATCTCCAGCATTTGCAGTCCTCACTTTCTCCTACATCCATTATTGTTAACAAATACTGATTCCCACTTTTTGTTGAGGTAGGGGGTCTTATGCAATCAATCAAGACTGTTTCCTTTCTGTTGCTCTTTACTTGTCTTTTGCCTCTAACTCAAGCTGTTTCATTTTCACGTGAACTTTAGCCATCTTCAAAGATTCTGCTGGTATTTCTGGCAAACTTAAATGCTGAACTATTGCAGTAATTATCTCTCCTTTCCTCATGGAAGGAGGCAGCTCCAACCCCAGCTTGTCGGCTAATTCCAGCAGCTTGGCCTTAATCACCTTTTATAAAATCCCCAAGGTCACTACTTCTATCCCCAGAAAACTCTTGATGACTGAAGCAAGCACTGATTTTAAACCAACTGAATTTAACACCTGGAACAAAAGACACTAAGACCTACAACTCGCTGCCTATGAGCCCAGGAACCATAATCCCAAATCTGAACTATAGGACAAATCCTAGCCAAGCCCCTGGTTTATGGACCAGGCTAGACCCCCTCAAAACATTTCCAGAAAGTAGCCCAGACCCTAACTTTGTTTTTAAGCAGGTGTAAGTGAATATTCCAAGAGTGATGCAGCTGACCCAACCACTGGATTTTAAACAAAACAGAATTTATTTACACGATTATCTGATGAAACACAAACAAAAGAGAACAGAAAACAGAATAACTTAACCTATCTGAAAACCCAGCAGACTATCCCAATTTAATAATGCTGTTCCAAATTCCTGCAACAATCCTGTAAATGCTCCCTTGGCAAAAAAGTAACATCAAACACAGGGTCTTACAGGAGACTGAGATGGCAGAAAGATTCAGCATGGAACACCTTCCATGTAGCTGTTTCTTGGTGTTGTGGAGTTTTTAACCTAATTGCTTCTAGCGTCTATTGCACTTCCCATTCGTGGATTTGGATTTCTCTTCACACATCTTTGTGCACATTGTCAAGAAAGTCACCCTCCATTCATAAAACATCTCTTTCCGACCCCCTCCCACCTTCTCTTGCTGACTTATTTTGGGAAAGTTAAAATATCTTCCATGATTATTCTAGGCCTTTCACTCATTTGTTTACAGATTCCTTCCTTTGAGTGGACTATCTGCAGACTAGCCTATCAGTCCACATGACAATAAAGGAAAGCAGCTTCTGAACTGCCTGCTTTCAGTGAACAGCCCGACTGCTAAACCAAACCAGAGAAAAGCTGAGCTGGGAGAACTGGCTGTTCCTCTTTCATTGTACAAGTTTTTTTTAACTTGAAGGCCTTTTGCCTGAGACAGTATCTGTTAGCTATAGTCAAACTGGCCCCAAATACCTAGACCTTTTGGAATTGCTGCTTTTGTGACCTTTTGGGGAGGGGGCGGAAAAAAGCCAAGGACAGCATAACATTGTTAAAGAAGCAGCATCGTCAAATATTACAGCCAGGCAGGATGCTGTAGCCAGTCAGGAAACACCATTAGTTTTGGCTTTGACTGGGTAGAGCATTAGATTTTAATGAAAGTCACCAGCATTCATCAGTTGTAGCCAGCACAACTGACACCATTGTTTCAGCCACTAAGCAGTGGGTCCCAATCATGTGAAATGAGCATAGGATTTAGGTGATTTTGTTCTTAAGCCTGACTGTGCCTGTGCAGAAGATTTCTTCAACTCATTTGCTAAGCGAATATGTCACACAGTCTTTATTGTAAGTGTTGAATTTTTAATTTGGCTCTTACTGCTTCTGAGTTAGAAGGTAATGGATTTAAGTACCACTCTGGAGACTTGAGCATGAAATTCAGGTTGACGTTGCAGCACAAGAACGGAGTGCTCCTTTCTTCAGATGGTATGTTATTACCAAAGTGAGACAGATTTGCAATATTAATTCTTCAACCAGTAATACAAGATGACCTCATTAATCTCATTGTCCTTTTTAGGAGTTTGCTATGCAAAAATTGGTTGATGCATTTCCTACAGTTGGAGCATGCTCCTATTTGGACCCAAGGCATAGATATTATGTTCCCATGTCATTGACTAGTTAACCTGAGCGATTCTTTCCTTTATTGTCATGTGGACTGATAGGTTAGTCTGCAGGTAGTCCACTCATAAAGGAAGGAATCTGTAAACAAATGAGTGAAAGGCCTAGAATAATCATGGAAGATTTTTTAACTTTCCCAAAATAAGTCAGCAAGAGAAGGTGGGAGGGGGTCGGAAAGAGGTGTTTTATGAATAGAGGGTGACTTTCTTGACAATATGCACAAAGACGCGTGAAGAGAAATCCGAATCCACGAATGGGAAGTGCAATAGACGCTAGAAGCAATTAGGTTAAAAACCCCACAACACCAGGTTATGGTCCAACAGTCCAAATAAACCTGTTGGCTATAACCTGGTGTGTATGATTTCTAACTTTGTCCAGCTCACTCCAACACCAGCACCTCCACATCAGAAGCAATTAAAGTGAACATGTTGGCAATAATAACTGTAACAAAAAAGATTTCTGGTCAGATCATGTCAATTTGAGTACAGGCCATTTTGCTAAAACAAGCATTTCATTAACGCAAATTCACTAATGGGATTGATGAATTGGGGACACTATTTCGAAAGTGTGAACCTTTAAAACGCATTGGCTGTAACGCAATTGCATCACCAACACTCTAAGCACTGTTTCGAAAGTGTGATTTTTCAATAACATGGGGTTGCATAAGAACGCAACCATCACGTTAGGAATATCTGCATGTATCCATCACTGTCATTGACAATATCCCCACTGTAGTGGGCCAACAGTGTTCTTGACCACCCGCTTTCCCTTTATATTACTGTAAAACTTCTTATTGATTTGGGTATCTCTGGCAAGCTTTTGGTTTCATAATCCTTTTTCTAAAAACTCATAAGATGGGACAGTAGATTGCTGGGGCATTTTAAGGAGTTGAGAGACAGAATTATTTTATTGGTTATTGGGAGCAGATAAGAGTTGAGGTTGAGGTGAGATCACCCATGATTGTATTAAATGGTGGAGTGAGCTTGGACCTGAATTGCCTATTCCTGCTACATGTTCTTATGTTGTTATAACAGGATAACTAAGAGATTTTCAAGAGAAATATTCAGTTTCAGAAAAATGTAATGGATGAACCAAGACCCATGGATAAAATCTAAGCATTAAGGAAGGAAATAGAGACAGAAATTAGAAAGGTTTTAACAACTGAAATTAAATCAGTTGAATATTTATTGCAAGGTGGTGAACGTAAATAACAAAAGAAAATTCAAACGGGATAGAATCATTAAAAGTCACCAGATTAAACTCTTGAATGCTGATTTGAAATTCAGAAAGATTGAGTTATTTTGCCTCTGTTTCCACCAAGAGGGACTTAACAGGAGGGACAAATGTGATATTATAAAGAAATAACAATTGAGTGAAAGAAAGAAGTGGTGATTGACAAACTAATCAAACTGAAGAAAGGATGAAAGCCCTTGCTTGTGCATAATAAAATATGTATAAAGATAGAAAATGGAGTAGTGCAGAGAATTAACAGACAGCTGGTGGAATAGGGAGATGGAATAGGTTCAAGGAATCATAGGTGAACATTGGTCATGTGGACTGATGGAATCTTCACTTAAAGATGTAATAAAACATATCAAGAACCTATAAAGACCAGGGTAGTCAATGTGGATTTCTAAACTAGATTTTGTTAACTACAAAAAAAAGCTAAAGCACAATGTAGCTAGACACTATATTTGGATTTCAAAAGTCCTACAGTAATGTTCTTCATAGAAAATTAATGAGTCCAGGACAAGTAGCAGAATACATTGTACACTGGCTACAAAATAGTTGATAAGCGTTGAATGTCTGGATTAGTAAAATATTTATGTTGGAATCCGTTTGCCCTTCATTTCAAAACATGACAATGTCATGTCAGTATTTTAAAAGCATGGAAGACTGTCTACAAGACAAAATTAATCACCTTTTGGAACAGCAAGTAATTGGTAAATGTGTTCTAATACAGTAAAATATTCCAATGAGCAAAAGGCACAGAAGAATAATGGAAGCTTTTAATTTCCTAGCTTCCAGCCCTGCTGTATTTTCACCATCCCTCCAGACCTCCCCCTCTCTGAGGATGAAAGATCAGTCCTCAGCAGAGGCCTCAACTTCGTCCCCCTACGCTCCCGGACTAACGAATTCAACACACGGCGAGATGTCAAACAATTCTTCTGCCGCCTTCGCCTCTGCGCCTACTTCTTCAACCAGGACTCCTGCCCACCCTCTGACGACCCTTTCTCCCGCCTCCAACACACCCCATCCACCTGGACACCCCGTGCTGGCCTCTTATCTGCCCTCGATCTCTTCATAGCCAACTGCCGCCGTGACATTGACCGCCTCAACCTGTCCACCCCTCTCTCCCACTCCAACCTCTCACCCTCTCAACGTGCAGCCCTCCACTCCCTCCACTCCAACCCCAACCTCACTGTCAAACCGGCAGACAAAGGAGGCGCGGTAGTAGTTTGGCTCACCGATCTTTATATTGTTGAGGCTAAACGCCAGCTCGCGGACACCTCCTCCTACTGCCCCCTTGACCATGACCCCACCTCCCACCACCAAACCATCATCTCCCAGACCATCCGTAACCTCATCACCTCAGGGGATCTCCCATCCACCGCTTCCAACCTCATAGTCCCACAACCCTGCACCGCTCGTTTCTGCCTCCTGCCCAAAATCCACAAACCTGACTGCCCCGGCCAACCCATTGTCTCAGCCTGCTCCTGCCCCACCGAATTCATTTCTGCATACCTTGACACGGTCCTTTCCCCCTTAGTCCAAGAACTCCCCACCTACGTTTGGGACACCACCCACGCCATCCACCTCCTCCATGATTTTCGCTTCCCTGGCCCCCAACGCCTTATCTTCACCATGGACATCCAGTCCCT
>NC_057718.1:88464009-88534818 GCF_004010195.1 Chiloscyllium plagiosum
GCCTATCACCCTCTCCTTAACCTCCTTCCACCTATCGTATTCCCGCTTATGCCCGAAACGTCGCTCCTCCCTACCTTTTATCTTTGCCTGCTTGGCACACCCTCCTCATTCCTGAAGAAGGGCTTATGCCCGAAACGTTGATTCTCCTGCTCCTTTGATGCTGCCTGATCTGCGCTTTTCCAGCAACACATTTTTAAGCTCTTCTCCAGCATCTGAAGTCCTCACTTTCACCTCAAAATAAACAATGTCAAGAGAAAGGGTGGGGTGGTGAAAGGATGACTTTTTAACCAATATACACAATACTCAATAAAGACGAATCACTGGATAGAGATTTCTCAAAGTTGCAAACTGGTTAACAAATGTTTAAAATCCTAAACCACTGTTGATTTGTAGAGGGATTGAGTTGTAAAGTCAGGATTTCTTAAACCAGCCTGGAACTTTGTTTAGGCCACACGTGGAGTACTCTGCACAGTTCTTGTCTCTGTATTTTTGGTGTTGGGGAAAGTACAAATTTATTACTAGGAGGATATTTTAATGAACTTAGAGTCTGTCCCAGCCTGTTCAACTCTTTCTCCTGGGCTAAGATGTGGTGTAACTGAATAAAGGCCTTTACAAAGGATTTTATTAGATCATAGAAATGCTTCCACTTATGGAGGAGAGAAAATTTAGAGGCCGTGTGGTTGCTAATAACTTCAGTAGGGAATTCATGAGAAACCTGTTTACTCTTGCAAGCCTCCTGTCCTTTTGAGGCCCTTTTGTCTTTGCTAAGGTAGACCAGCAGGAGGCTGGAAGAACACAGCACCTTAGGCAGCATCAGGAGATGGAGAAGTCAATGTTTTGGGTGTAACCCTTTTCCAGGTCTGGGGGTGGGTGAAAGGGGAGCTAGACAAGTAGAGGGTACAGCCTGATTGGTCGATGGCAGGAATGAATCTGGTTGGTAGCTGTTCCCAAAATACTCCTGGTATTCATTTCTAGTGCCACTACTTTGCTTTTGTTTTGTTTGTAAACACTGTTAAGTATTTCTTAACAACCTTACCAACTTGCCCTGCCACTTGAGGATTTGTATATGTGGACATCAGCGAGGGAGGGTATGTGGTTATCGTATGGTCCTTCTAGGACAAATGGTCTATTTTTCTTCTGGACATTATATAAGTGGGGAAGGGTAAATTGAAGCTAGCCTTGGTACAATGTTGTGAGGACATACATTGAGTATCCAAACAACATGAGCCTATTTAGCTAATCGATTGGAGGTTGATTTCTATCTGAATCCCATAAAAGCCTGGATTTTATAACCGCTCTCAGCTTTGAAATTTTCGACTCACCCCTCATTTACTGTTTTTGGGTGGGGCCGCTCCAGATTTCCAATATCTTTTCTCCATGAAGGAAAGTTTTCTGATGCTACTGGGAAGAGGCCTGAACAATTTAAGGTTGTTTCCCCCCTTCATGAATCACTGAATTCCTACGATGTGAAAGCAGACCATTTGGCCTGTCGAGTCCACACTGACCTTCAGATCATCCCATCCAGACCCACTCCCATCTTGTCCCTGTAGCCTTGCATTTCCCATAACTGTGGGAGGAAACTGGTCTGTTGTGCGTTCTACTAGAAGTATCTCTCTCTCATCCCTCATCCACTCCATTTAATCATGTCAAACCCTTATCTGATGGCCCATTAATCTTTCTAAAGTAAAAGGAAGTTAAAAAGCTGAGCATGTCACTGACTTGATGCCTTTTTAGAGACACTCAGATTTTACAGCACAGAACAAAGTCCTAGGCCCTTGTATCTGCACCCATCATTTTCTCTGATATAACTCTGGTGAATCTGCAAGGCTCACCTTCAAAGGTGTGATGTTGAGAAACTGCTCAGTTACCAAGCCAGCCGTGGGCCTCATGAGACCTGGGGAACACTTTTCCAGTGAAGCATGGACCAGTGAGGGTGATCCCTCTCTGCCAGGGGCTGACCAAGGATCCAATGGGAAACATTTAAGTTATTCCATTTGGAGTGGATTAGGCAAAATAAATCACTACAATAAGGAACTAGAATGTAGGGATTAGTGGGGGAATGCAATAATGTATGTGTTTGGGGGGGGGGGGGGGGGGGGACTAAAACTTAAAAGAAAGATCATTGTACAATTGTGCTGAAAGCAAAATTAAAGGGGGAGGGTCTAGTGGGTGAGGCTGTGATATATTCCACGTCGAGTTTGAACCTAGCCTATTGTGATCGGGTTGGTCTTCTGCATAGGACATCTCATGACTAGCTGTCACTTATTCTCTCCCGCATTTTCTGCCTGCCAAAGATACCAGAGTGTAGCCCGATTCGATTCCCCCGCTTTCCGTGATTTTTCTCTCTGTCTCATTAAAGCTAGCACTGGGAGTGAGCAGCACATCCACCGCAGTGCAGGGGGATGTGTGGCAATGTGTATTCCGTTTGCCTCGCTTCTAGATCCTGCTAGGAGTGGGGGAAGAGAGTGAAGGGAGCACGGGTCGATTTCGGTTCTGAATGCACTGCACTGGATCAGGTTAAACCTGGAGCGCCCAGCAGCGGTTTCACACAGCAAGATTTCGCTCGCACTTTTGCAACAGTAAGCCGCTGGAGAATGCCAGGTGCAGTAACAGCCACAGGTATGGTTGTCGAAAAAGGTGACTGTTTTTAATCTTGAAAATTGGTGCCTTTTTTTAACATTTATCTGACTTTTGTGGGGCGATTTTCTCTCTGGCATTGTTCTGGGAAGGGTGTGGCTAGGTCAGTGTGCTGTGGATGTTTGAGAGTTCCTGGCTGCTCCTTGGGATACAATTACTTACAGTAATTTGACTATTCCAAGATTTTAATGAAATTGGAACCCAAGAGGTGAAATGCAGCCACCTCTCCCCAGGATTATTGAATTTGGAGAAATCAGTGCTGGGATATTGGGAATGCCATGTGTGAAACGCACTGGTGAAGTCTGGAAAAGCAAGTATTTTTGATCACATTCCTGTTTTAAAGGTTCAGTTTAATGTTTTAAATTCTACATATGCACCTGTCAGATCATTATGCCTCCTGGATTGTGCTCCAGTCCCTACGAATGCATTAATCACCTGACGCTTGTGTGTAACACTACGTGTAGATGAAAAAAAATCATAGGGGCATTGATTTTTTTTCATTACTTAACTATTGGAGATGGGAAGAGAATGGAGTCAAAAAATCTTTAGTCTGGCAGGGTAGCTGCAGAGGTGGGCATGTTGGTTGAGTGATGGTGGGAAGTTTCCTTGAGCTCTTTGCCTTCCTCAATTTTTTTTCTTTCTCTCTCTCTCGCCCCGCCGTCTTCCCTTGAATTTGAAACTAAAAGTTGTACCATTTGACTTGAGTGGTGTATCATGACGTGCCACACTACCTCAGCTCAAAGCCCAGTAATGCTGGTGAGCTATCTCTCAAAGTGCAGAGCAAAATAACCAGCAGTCAAGAGGGATACTGAACACAATTGAAGTCTGAGAGCACATCAGGTGTGACCCACTTCTTAAATGATTAAAGAAGCAGGGGTTTGTGGAGCTGTCATCTTGAAGCTCTGAGCCACTGATGCAATGAGCTTGGAGCAGAGAGAGTGCCTGAAACGTGTAAGTGTCTGTCATTGCAAGAGAATGCAGCCTTGGGTAGTGTGTGGAATCTGCAGCTGTCACACTGGGTTGGAGACTGTTGAATGAGCAGTAAAGCTTCTTCAAATAGTGAATAATTGCAGCTGCCTAGACTTTATTTGATGTCCAATCAATACCTCATGCAAAATATATCAATTACATCATTTAAAAAAAAAACAATTTCAATTAACAATCTGCAGAGAGTTGATGGATTCTGACTTTTCTTTTTGCCTTAACACTGCTCACATCCTGAGGTTGAAGGTTACGGTTCGATCTGAATCACTTCAGATTCAGTGAATGCAGTCATTGGTTTGTTTAAACAAGATGTTGGGGTGTTATCTAGGAGGCAATATTGTGCATAATATGGAGGTGCATAATGGTAATGGCAGTGGATTGGTCATCCAGAACACTGGACTAATTCTCTGAATTAGTTCAAATCCCACCATGGCAAATGGTGAAATTTTGAGTTCATTTAAAATCTGTTAATTTAAAACAAGCTAGTCTCATGGTGATCACATGACTTTGTTAATGTGTTTGTGTTTGGAATGGGATTTTAACCCATAACCCTTTTTGACTTTTGAACATGACCCATTGACTTGAGTTTGACACTAATTGGGTTCTTTCATCTGTTTTTTTGGTAATTTTACCTTTGTTTGTGGCAGACTACTGTATACATGTAGGTTTCTGAAAATCTTATCTGACAACAGTAACTTCAAAAGTTGATTATCTATGTAAGTCACTGAGTTAATGTCTTGAGGCAAGCTGTAATACAAATGTTTATTCTTGTATGCATGCTGG
This sequence comes from Chiloscyllium plagiosum, assembly GCF_004010195.1. Classification (NCBI taxonomy): domain Eukaryota; kingdom Metazoa; phylum Chordata; class Chondrichthyes; order Orectolobiformes; family Hemiscylliidae; genus Chiloscyllium; species Chiloscyllium plagiosum. The sequence goes on from NC_057718.1 coordinate 88,468,414, forward strand.
ATAGACACGGTCCCTTGGAATCTGTCCATCACTTGTGCTGGGAAGGGCAACTTATTTTGTTTAAAAAGAAGTTTCTCAAATGAGACATATAGATGCAACTGCCTACAGGAAAGGTGCTTAGAAATGCTCAAATCCCACCACCTTGGTTTTACTGCCAAAACGCCACATCAAGGTCATTGGCAATTTAACCATTCACATCTGTTTTTTTGCCTTTTTCTGTATTTCTCTTGTGTTTTGTGCTCTGAGATAATCTGGATTGCCCATTTTGATTACCTCAGCCTTCACAGAACAGACAATGTCTAATATCTCTGCCAACCTCCCTCTCTTGCTCCATTAGATTTGAGTGCTTCATCCAATGTGTCCCTAACCCCAGCCTTCATTGACCTTTTCTCATCAAAAGAACCTTTTTAAGATGGGATTTTCTCATTTGTGAAATGTTTGTCTTCTGTTCAAATACCTCCCATTTCTAAATAATGGTACTGTTTTGAAATTTCCCCACCATTAAATCAGCTCTATGTCCATTTGCTGAGTTTTTATGAGCTAGTACAAATCAGGGAGGCTGGCTGTGCAACAATTTAGGATTTATCTCATTAAGGCCGGTGATTTATGATTAAATTAGGTTCCATTTGTTATGAAGGGGCCTTTTGGGAATGAAATCTTCAATTTTTGTTCTACAATCCCTGATCTTGGTTCAAAGCTCTGTCTCTTCTTGACTTCTGTTTCCCTGTGTAGATCATTGCTGAACTATGATCCAATGAAAACGGCACTTTAAAGATGAACAGCGATCGAGACATCTTGTACTTGCCAATTGAAAAGCAATTGTGTGATGACCTGGTTCCCTGGCCAAACATTGAGGCAAAAGTTCCGTTAGTTTCCTCTTGTGAATGTTGTGACAATTTATTCTCTCTCTACCATGATTCTTTCCTTTCCTTCTTGCTCCTTGTTCTAATTGTGTCTTCAATGACCCAGCCCTCAAGCTCTAGGATTCCCTTCTCACCTCCACTTCTTTCTATCTCACCTTTTTTTCCTTTTCCTTCTTAATATATTCCTTTTTAAAACCAAGCTTTTGATCTGCTGATCATCTGACGATGATATCCCTTGCAAGGAAAATTTGTACATATGTAAGAAATTTTGTATATTTCTGTTGCAAGTTTGTGGGTTATTAAACCCATGTTAGCCATGCATGGCTGTTAAGTTGAGATGGCTAACATAATAAAGATGTCCTCTATCACCATCCACCTGATGTCCATTTCACATTCTGAATTCATTCCTTGCACGTTGTGCTAGTCTCCATTGTTAATTTTCTCTGAAGAGGTAGGGGACAAGAGTAGAGGAGAGATGAGCTTTTCTTGGTAGTGTTTTGTTACAACTGAATGATTTGAAGGATAGTTAAGAGTTGCATGTCTTGGTGTCAGACCTCTTACGACTGCAGGTCCCCTTGCTAAGAGGATGTCTGTGAGCCAATTGCATTTTTAAATAAATTGACAATGCAACAATTTCATGGTGATATACTGATCCAAACTCTTTGTTTCCAGACTTGGCTGGTGATGTATGCTGATGCTTACTAATGCAGTACCACAGCATTTATTCTTGCACCTAAGATACCAGCTGTGTTATCTTAGGCACAGATACCTAAGATATCTGTGCTGGTCCACTTAACTGAATTTGTTCGCACTGGGGCTGAGGGAACAGTGTGAATTGTCAGACGTGCAGATTGCTGCCCCTAGTGTTCAATGCTGAAGGGCAAACTGAGTCAAATATGTACAAGCACTAATCATTTTAATACTGATTTATCCTTTTGAAGAATAACCCTTTTAATTCTAATCCACGTTCCTGTCTATTCCCACTTTTATCTCTCTTTGTAAGTATTGTTTTTTCTCTAATTGATCACCTTGGATACTTCCTTTCCAAGTTGATAACCTGTGGATTTCCAGTCTTCTCATTTTCAGTGCTCCAAACGTTAGCCATCAACCCCCTCTCTGCCTTTAATGGTTTAATGTCACTTATTACTGAGTGGCTGGAAGTAGATGCAATTTGAATAGGGCAAGATAAAGTTTAATGAGTACCACATTTTGACGTCTTTGCTTGTACTTTTTTTTTCCCCCCCAACACCCAAGTTGCTTTGATTGATGTTATGCATTGGCTGGACATGTTCATTGAGTTCAATCCTAGATGCCTGGTATGCAGTTGATACTGTGCTGCCCTCGTGACTGGCTACACCACCTCTTCCCGCAATTAGTTTACTGCTATCAGTTAAAGGCATCGTTCACCACTGCTTAACTTGGCAGGGATTGGGTGGGGAGGGGGCTCTTATGGCGCAGTGGTGATGTCCTAACTGTGGGTTAGGTGGCTTGCGTTTCAAGTCACACCTGCACCAGAAGTGCCATAATGCATCTGAATGGGTTGATTTCAAAATATCTAAAAGCGCAGAACCTTCCAATGTCCAAGCTTTTGATGGGTCATTGTATTAACATGACAAATCCCCTGTTGTTTCACAGATTTATGCTCTAGAGTCTATGCCAGTCTCTGAGAATGTGTCACATCTCCAAAAGCATAGGGTGAATTGGAAAAATGCTAGCTTGCTTTTGAGTCTTTTCATGCATCTAGGATTAGAGTTAGAATTGAATTCGGTTTTAATTGTCATGTACTCAAGTTCAGGAATACAGGAGTACAGTGGAAAATGTACAGATTCTCCATTCCTGGTGCCACCATAGGTAGAGGTACTTAGGTACAAAGTAGAAAGAAAGAAAGAAAGTTAAAAGTTCATCATTACTCCAAAAATAGCCCCTTCAAATCTGCTAAAAGGCATGATCTTTTACAAGCCCCTTTTTCTGCAGTCTGTTTTGATTTGATTTTTTGATTTACATTATCTAGCTGCTTTTTTTTTATATTTCTCCAATGCATTTTTCTCCAACAATAAATAAACTGCAGCTCAATCAGTCTCTGCTACAAACCTGCCTTACGTTGGCCCTGTCAATTTATGCATTACTTTGGTGCAATTCATCTGAAATTGTTGAAACCAACATACAGCAGATTGAGCAATATCAAGAACATGCCTGATGTAGGGAAGAGAGATTATCATAACTGGAAACAGTCATGGTTTTGAAGGTATGGAATAGGGTGGTTTCTGAGGGGTTACGTTTTTCTCCTGTCCGTGGAATCTAGAACAGAACTGGAGAAGAGGAGGAATTTGTTTGCTCACAGAATTGTGCACCTGTGGCTTTCCCTTGCCCAGAGTGTTGTGGATTTGCCTTATTGAATATTGTTAAGGCCAACAGAATTGTAGTGTCCCATGGAATCGAAGGATCTGGCCAGTGGGTTGGAAAGTGGGAATAAACCATAGTGAATGATTTGGAGATGCTGGTGTTGGACTGGGGTGTACAAAGTTAAAAATCACCAATACCAGGTTATAGTCCAATGGTTTAATTGGAAGCACTAGCTTCAAGGAGCAGTGCTGCTCCTTCATTAGGTGGTTGTGGAGTACACAATTGTAAGACAATTTATAGCAAAAGTTTACAGTGTGATGTAACTGAAATTATACATTAAAAAATACCTTGATTGTTTATGAAGAGTCTCATCTGTTAGAATGACCATGTTAGTTTCACTTCTTTCATAGCACGTTATCTGGGCTGACACAAATTGTTAACGTTAACCTGAGTTTTCCAATTTACATATGAAAGAAGTGAAACTAACATGGTCATTCTAACAGATGAGACTCTTCATAAACAATCAAGGTATTTTTCAATGTTTAATTTCAGTTACATCACACTGTAAACTTTTGCTATAAATTCTGTGTCTTACAATTGTGTACTCCACAACCACCTGATGAAGGAGCGGCGCTCTGAAAGTTAGTGCTTCCAATTAAACCTGTTGGACTATAATCTGGTGTTGTGATTTTTTTAACATAATGAATGATGAGGGGGCTTCAGTTTCTATTGGGCGCACTGTGACTCAGTGGTTAGCACTGCTGCCTTACAGCACCAGGGTGTCTGGTTCGATTCCAGCCTTGGGTGACTGTCTGTCTGTGCAGGGTTTGCATGTTTTCTGTGTCTGTGTGGGTTTCTTCCGATAGTCCAAAGATGCCATTCTAAATTGCCCGTAGTGTTAGGCGCATTAGTCAAGAGTGAAATACGTCCGGGTGGGTTACTCTTCAGAGGGTAAGTGTGGACTTGGGCCAAATGGCCTGTTTCCACACTATAGGGAATCTAATCTATTTAAGATTGTTTACTTGCCCGTTTCCTAAAAACTAACAAAAGTAAATGTCTTTTCAAAAACAGTTGTGCTGTTTTCAATTATTGCAAGTTCATAATGGGGGACAGCCTATAGGTTTTATTAATTTGGCTCATTTCATTCTTGCTGTGTACAGTATTGAGTCCAATATAATTTGCATTTGCTTCTGTCAAGTCCCATTTAATCCACAGCTGCTTTAATCGTTCAATGCTGCCATCTGCTGTTGCAAAGTGCTGACAGCATGAGGGCAAGCGGTCTCCCCAAATGATGAAACCTTTGTGCAGCTCCTCCTGGAGAAAAGGAGTGGGTACTCCATTCCAGAGTTTGTTGTACTTCACAAAACCTGTAGATAAGGGCGGTTCAGGATTGCTTTTTAAAAAATTTATTTCAACATTAACCAGCCAAAGTAGATATCTCTTTTTTTTTTTAAAAAAGGTTTGTCCTTGTTTTCTCTGTCTTGTGTATATCATGCTGAGAGGTGTACCCTTTGGTCTGTTCTCCCCATCCCTGCCTGCCCAATATCGTAAATAAATCTAATCCCTTTTGGCCCATATCCCTCCCCAAACCCTTCCTATTCATATACCCATTCAGATGCCTTTTTAAATGTTGCAATTGTACCAGCTCCTCCACTTCCTCCGGCAGCTCTTTCCATACATGTACCACCCTCTGAGAGCAATGTTGCCCTTAGGTCTCTTTTATATCTTTCCCCTCTCCCCTAAACCTTCTAGTTTTCAACTCCCACACCCTGGGGAAAAAGTCTATTTACCCTATCCATGCCCCTCATGATTTTATAAACCTCTATAAGGTCAGCCTCCGACACTCCAGGGAAAATAGCTCCAGCCTATTCAGCCTCTCCCTATATATTAAATCCTCCAACCCTGGCAACATTCTTGTAAAAGTTTAAGTTTCACAACACGAGACCAGAACTGCACACGATATTCCAGTAGTGGTCTAACCAATGTCCTGTACAACAAGACCTCCCAACTCCTATACTCAATGCACTGACCAATAAAGGCAAGCATACCAAACACCACCTTCACAATCCTATCTACCTGCGACTCCACTTTCAAGGAACTATGAACCTGTTCTCCAAGGTCCCTTTGTTTGCAACACTCCCAGGACTTTATCATTGTCTCTGAGGCCTGCACTGATTTGGCCTTTCCAAAATGCAATACTGCACATTTATCTAAATTAACTCCACCTGCCACTCCTCGGCCCATTGGCTGTAATTAAATCATAAAGCTTTACATAAATGGTTGGGAGTACAGAACTGCAACATTGCTAAACGTTGACTAGAAGTTGAAACTGTTCATATTGCCCTCATCAGAACTAAGAAACAGACTTGAAAGACAATTTTATGCAGCAGAAGAGGATGTTAATTGGTCGGGCCATCATTGGCAGGGATATAGAGCTAGTGTGGTTATCAATCTTCATTCTCTGATCAAGCTGGTTGATTCTGATTGAGACAGTATATTCCTGTTAGTGAAAGTCTGGTTGGTATAGGGAATGCTGGATGACTAAAGAAATTGAGGGTTGGTTAAGGAAAAGAAGAAAGCATATGTCAGGTATATATAGACAGATAGATAGAGTGAATCCTTTGAGTGTAAAGGCAGTAGAAGTATATTTGAGAGAAATCATGAGGGCAAAAAGGGGACATGAGAGAGCTCTGACAAATAGAGTTAAGAAGAATCCAAAGGCTTTTTACAAATCCATTAAGGACAAAAGGGTGACTATGGAGAGAACAGGTCCCTTAAGGATCAGCAAGGCAGCCTGTGGAGCAGCAGGAGATGGGTGAGATACTAAACGAACATTTTGCATTGGTGTTTACTGTGGAAAAGGTCATGGAAGATATTGAATGTAGAGAAATAGACGGTGACATCTTGAAAACTGTCCATATTACAGAGGAAGTAGTGCTGGATGTCTTGAAACGCATAAAAGTGGATACATCAGTGAGCCTGACTATGGTGGAAGGAATAATGAGGGACAGGATGTACATTTATTTGGAAAGGCAGAGACTGATTAGGGATAATCAACGTGGCTTTGCGTGGGGACATCATGTCTCATGAACTTGAATTCTTTGAGGAAGTAACAGAGGATTGAGTGCAGAACGGTAGACATGAACCAAATGGACTTCAGTAAGACGTTTGAGAAGGTTCCCTGTGGGAGACTGGTTAGCAAGATTAGATCTCATGGAATACAGAAAGAACTTGCTGTATTGGAAAAAGAACTGGCTCAAAGGTGGACGGGGGAGAGGGTGATGGTGGAGGGTTGTTTTTCAGACTGGAGGCATGTGACCAGTGGAGTGCCACAAGGATTGGAGCTGGATCCACCACTTTTCATCATTTATATAAATGATTAGGATGTGAGCATAAGAGGTATGGTTAGTAAGTTTGCAGATGACACCAAAATTGGAGGTGTAGTGGACAGCGAAGAAGGTTACCTTGGATTACAACAGGATCTTGATCAAGTGGGCCAGTGAGCTGAGAAGTGACAAATGGAGTTTAATTTAGATAAATGTGAGGTGCTCCATTTTGGAAAAGCAAATCTTAGCAGGACTTGTACGCTTAATGGTAAGGTCCTAGGGAGTGTTGTATCAGAAGGATATTGTGAAACTTGAAAGGGTTCAGAAAAGATTTACAAGGATGTTGCCAGGGTCGAGGATTTGAGCTATAGGGAGAGGTTGAATAGGCTGGGGCTGTTTTCCCTGGAGCGTCTGAGGCTGAGGAGTGACCTTGTAGAGTTTTATAAAATCATGAGGGGCATGGAATAGGGTAAATAGACAAGGTTTTTACCCTGGGGTGGGGATTCCAGAACTAGAGGGCAAAGGTTTAGGGTGAGAAGGGAAATATATAAAAGGGACCTAAGGTGCAACATTTTCACGCAGGTGATATGTATATGGAATGAGCTGCCAGAGGACGTGGTGGAGGCTAGTACAATTGCAACGTTTAAAAGGCATCTGGGTGGGTATATGATTATGAAAGATTTGGAGGGAAATGGGCCGGGTGCTGGTCGGTGGGACTGGATTGGGTTGGGATATCTGGTCAGCATCGACGAGTTGGACCGAAAAGGTCTGTTTCCGTGCTGTGCATCTCTATGACTCTGCGTGGTCAGGGAGTTGCCATGGGGATGCAGCATAGTTTGGTTATTTCTGACCCTTTTGGAACAAGATGCGATATGTACAAAAGTCTCTAGTTCTGATGACTGCAAGTTGAAAAATGTTGAGTTCTCGTCTCCTTTTCAGCAATGTTGGAGATTTGTAGCAGAGGACAGGAGATGTCCCTTGGAATAGGGAGAATGTGGGATTGCTTCCAAGTTTTGAGCTTGTGGAAGATATTATAACATTCCAAGTTAGTGGTGGGTGGATAAAGGGATGTGGGAATTGGATATTTAATGTTTAAACTATTCTTCTGCATGAAGGGTAAGCCAACACTGATCAACTTGGAGGATTCTTGATTTGTGTAATGTATTTGTGTTGGATTTTCTGCACGACTGTGTCCCTCTTCAGTAACCATATTGTCTGTGTGGCACTCCCAGGCTGCTATTTGCCCCCTATCAACCTCTGTGCTAGAGCTGCAAGTCTTTAGTTTTTCACCTCAGCCTGTGAATTGGGTTAAGTGGCCATTCTGATACTGAATTGGTCCCATTTACTATCAAATACCATTTGAGGTGTGCTTGTTGGTTAAACCTAGTTCCTTCACTGGGTGCCCTGAAGTGAAATGAAGCCGGTTCCTATGGATACATGTTAGTCCCCTGTGCAATATGGCTGACGTTCTTGAATTGCAAGCGGCTTTAAGTGTTTGGCTTTAGAATGTGGGTACCCAGCCAATGGGTTATGGGGGACAAACGCATATTACAAATAAGAGGAATGGGGTGTGAGTGTCTGAGCTTCCTAAATTAGCAACAGGATTTCATTGGCATATTATCATAACGTGTCTTAACTACAAATGCATAACATTAGATTGAGATGAAGCTGGCAATGTAATGGAGATGGGAATAGTGTTTGTAGTGTTGTTAATGTGAGTTCTAAGCTTCATCTCTGGCAGTGTTGGTGTTTATCTTCACATCACATGGTTGTCATGTAAAGGCATGGAGTTGGAGTTAATTTTGGTGTTCCCATCATTGAGTTGAAAATTTCAATTTTGGTTCACCCAGTAATGAATATCAGGAAAACGGTGACTTTTGTGGACACATTGTGACGGTAGTGGTGAGGGTTAGTGCAAATCACCAAACTCCCTCTCCATTTTGGATGTGAAATGAAAGACCAAGGATTAGTCCTGGGGGAGCTCAAGGTAAGTGGGTGGGAAGAGGAAGGTATTGTAGTATTGTAACCTGAAAGCCACTTGCAACTAGAGAAGTAAGAATGGAACCAGAGTTCAGCAATCCCACCCACTGGAATGATGGTGAAACAGCAATGGAGGCTGCAGACAGGTCCATGAGGGTGAGATTGGTGTAGTCATGTGGGATGCCATTTGAGACTTTTGGCAGGGTTGGAAAGCTGTGTAGAAGCATTGAGGAAGCATGGATTTCTAGGAGAGATTGGCAGGAGTTTGAGTTACAGCATGTCCCATGACTTTGGCCGAGAAGAACAGGTTGGAGTTGGGATGGTGTTTTCAAGGATAGAAGAGCCATGGGTGTCTGGAGTCGGCTGATGAATTATGATGTCAGGACTTGAAGAGAGTGAACTGTCGCCACATCCATTTATGTGACGACCAGGGGAGGAAGATGGGAGGTCAATAGTCTTAATGACAATAGGATTTCAAACATCAGGAGCTGGGTCACTTGGGCTAGAGGAGATCAGAAAGAGAAACTGAAGAAGGATGTAAACTGTATGAGTCAGACAACCTTTTGAGGCAGTGTGGCCTGATGCATAAGGGTAAGAGAGAGAAGTAACAAGAGACAGGAGATCGGTTAGTCTAAATTTGTTGACACAGTCCGTGAGCTACTCAGGCTTGCTGCTTTAAATTTCCCTTTTAAGCCTTGCTGAGTGAAATCTGTGCTCTATGCATCCAATAGAGAGAATGACTATAACTTCCACTGGCAGTTCTTTTTTGTGTTGTGTGCTGCCTTTGTCAAGGGGCTCTGTGATGCTTTAATGCAAAACTTTCCTTAGTGTGTAGGGCCTTCTCAGATGGCAGCCTCCAGGTGTGGTCTGAGCCAACCATCTGCCCCCTCTTTTGAAGGGGCTTTAGTTAACTTAACCTTGAAGGGGCTGAGGGTGGGGGTGTTGTCACATGATGACTTTGTTTCTGAAGTGTTTTGTTTGAATTTCTCTGCAGTTATGTAAATGAGCATGCGGAACATTTACACAGTCAGCATTGTCTGCTTTATTGTCCAGTTTAAATTCTTAGTAATACTTAGTCATCCAGCAAGGAAACAGACCCTTCAACCCGACTAGTCCACACCGACCAGATATTCTAAATTTAATCTGGTCTGTTTTGCCAGCATTTCTCTCTAACCCTTGGAGACAGTAAGGACTGTAGATGCTGGAAGCCAGAGTTAATAGATGTGACGCACAGCAGGGCGAGCAGGAAAGTCGATGTTTTGGGCTGAGACCCTTCGTCAGGACTGGGGAGGGGGTGGGGAACCCAGAAATAAATGGGGAGGGAGAGGGCCTGCTGGGGAAGGGTTGGTGATTGGTGGATGCAGTTAGGGGGTTATTGTGATTGTTTGGTGGAAAGGGGTGGAGTGGATAAATGAGTAGGAAGATGGACAGATTAGGTCAGGTCAGAGAGGCGGGGAGGAGGACTGGACATGGGATAAGGCTCCAGATGCCTTTTTAAATGTTGTAACTGTACCAGTCTCCACTTCCTCTGGCAACTCATTCCATACACTCACCACCCTCCGCATGAAAATATTGTCCCACCGGTCCCTTTGGATTCTCTCCTCTCTCACCTTAAAGCTATGCCGACATGGTTTTGGACTCTCCTACCTTGGAGAAAAGACCTTGGCTATTTACCTCATCTACATCCCTCATGATTTAATAAATATCTAGAAGATCATCACAAACCACTTACAGTCTAGGGGGGAAAAAAATTTCTAGCCTGTCCGATCTTTATCAACTCAAATCCTCCAGTCTCTGTAACATGTAAGTCCTTTTTGCTCTGTTTCCAGTTTATAACATCCTTTCTATAGCAGGGTGACCAGAATGGTACATGGTACTCCAAATATGGCCGTACGAATGTCTTGCACAGCCATAATATGATGGCTCAATGTCTGTACTCCGTGCTCTAACCAGTGAAGGCAAGCGTGCCAAATGCCACCTTCATTATCCTGTCTGTGTGAGACTGCTTTCAAGGAAGCATGTACCTGTGCACCTTGTTCTCGCTGATGGACATCACTCCATAGGGCCCTACCATTAACTGTAATGCCTGTTCTGGTTTGTCGAACAAAAATGCTCCACCTCCCATTTATCTGAATTAAACTCTATTTGCCATTCCTCAGCCCAGTTGATCAAGATTCTGTCGTACTGTGGGATATCTTTCTTCACTGTCCACCGTACCACTGATTTTACTTTCCTCCCCCCAAATGCAATATATAGGTCATATTGTATCTGTAGTGCCTTAGTCATATCTCTTAACCTTTTGAATCAGACGGTTATCTGTCTTAAGTCCTGTTCTAGAGACTTTATCATATCATCCAGGATAACACTTTATATTAGTGTTGAGGGACTCCTGGACTGTCAGGTACACCTTTTGAGATCTTAATTAAAGACCCAGTCTGCTGCCTTTTGAGTGTAAAAGATCTTACGGCATTATTTAGAAAAAGGGCAAAGACCAACATTTATTCTTTAACTAGCATCTCGATTGACAGCTGCATTTTCTTGTGTTGCAGCCATAGAGTCTCTCAGCACGGACTCTTCACTCCAACCAGTCCATGCTGACCATAACCCCAAACTAAACTAGTCCCACCTACCTGCGCTTGGCCCATATCTCTCCGAATATTCCATATTCATGAACATATCAACATGTCTTTCAAAATGTCATAACTGTATCCATATCCATCACTTCCTCTGGGAGTTCATTCCACACACTGTCCACTTTTTAAAAAACTGTTGCCTTTCATATCTTTTTAAAATCTTTCTCCTTTCACTTGAAAAATATGCCCCTAGTCTTCAAATTCCCCACCCCAGGGAAAAGACACCTGCCATTCACCTTGCCTATACCTGTCAAGATTTTATAAACCTCTCGGTTTCCTATGCTCCAATGAGAAAATTCTAGCCTAGCCTTTATAATTCAAACCTTCCATTCCTGGTAAATCTTTTCTGAACCTCTCCAGCTTAATACCATCTTTCCTATAAGAGGTTGCAGTGGCTCAGTGGTTAGCACTGCTGCCTCACCTCACCAGGCACCTGGGTTCGATTCCAGCCTTGGGTGACTGACTCTGTGTGGAGTTTGCACATTCTCCCTGTGTCTGCTTGGGTTTCCTCCCACAATCCAAAGATGTGCAGGTTAGATGGATTGCTAAATGGCCCATAGTGGCCAGGAGGGGTATGTAGGTTAGGTAAATTAACAGTGGGGAATGCAGAGTAGGTCTGGATGGGATGCTTTTCAGAGGGTCAGTGTGGACCAGATGGACCGAATGATCTGTGTCCACACTGCAGGGATTCTGTGGTTCTAGGGCAACCAGAACCGTGCACAATACTCCAGAAGAGGTCACCCCAATATCCTATGCAATCTTGACATGACGTTCCAACTCCTAAACTCAAATGAAGGTAAGCATGCTAAACTCTGCCTTAACCAGCCTGTCTACGTGTGATGCAAATTCCAAAGGATTATGTGCCTGACCCTCCCAAGTCTCTCTGTTCTACAACACTACCCAGGGCCCTACCATTAATTGTAGAAGCCCACGTTTGGTTTTACCAAATGCAATACCTTGCGTTTTCCAAATTAAACTCCATTTGCCACTCAGCCCATTGACAAAATTGATCAAGGTCTTTGTCATCTCAGAGAACCACCTTCACTGTCTATTGTTCAACCAATTTTGGTGTTATCTACAAATGTGCTAACCATGCCTTCTATATTTTCATCTAAATCATTTACATAAACAACAAACAAAAGTGGACCCACCACTGATCCCTGTGGAACTCCTCTGCTAACAGGCCTCTGATCCAAAAATCCATCACTGTGCCTCCAACTGTTAAACCAATTTTGTATCTGTAACCCCACGTCTGAAATAAATCAATTTGCATTGATGGTTATAAGACAGTATCCAAATGCAACTCTGTTTGTATTTTCTGGATGAGCAAAGAATTAAGTTAGAGCTGAAACTGTGTTGCTGGAAAAGCGCAGCAGGTCAGGCAGCATCCAGGGAACAGGAGAATCAGGCAGCATCCAGGGAACAGGAGAATCGACGTTTCGGGCATAAGCCCTTTTCAGGAATGAGGAACGTTTGTCCAGCAGGCTAAGATAAAAGGTAGGGAGGAGGGACTCGGGGGAGGGGCGTCGGAAATGTGATAGGTGGAAAAAGGTCAAGGTGAGGGTGATAGGTCAGACTGGGGTGGGGGCGGAGAGGTTAGGAAGAAGATTGCAGGTTAGGAAGGCGATGCTGAATTCGATGGATTTGACTGAGACAAGGTGGGGGGAGGGGAAATGAGGAAACTGGTGAAATCCGAGTTCATCCCTTGTGGTTGGAGGGTTCCTAGGCGGAAGATGAGGCGCTCTTCCTCCAACCGTCGTGTTTTTGTGGTCTGGCAATGGAGGAGTCCAAAGACCTGCATATCCTTGGTGGAGTGGGAGGGGGAGTTGAAGTGTTGAGCCACAGGGTGGTTGAGTTGGTTGGTCCGGGTGTCCCAGAGGTGTTCTCTGAAACGCTCCGCAAGTAGGTGGCCTGTCTCCCCAATATAGAGGAGGCCACATCGGGTGCAGAGGATGCAATAGATGGTGTGTGGAGGTGCAGGTGAATCTGTGGCGGATATGGAAGTTTCCTTTGGGGCCTTGGAGGGAGGTGAGGGGGGAGGTGTGGGCTTAGTCTCTTCTGTGGGATTTGGATGGATTTTTCTTAGTATGTAGTTGTTTAAAGCTTCAGAACCCTTGACTGGATGGCCCCCAGTGCCAGACTGGAGGATAGTGTCTCTTGAATGAAAATTCCAAAAGACTTTTAAGAAATTGGATAAGGAAAATTTAAGTATTTTCAGAAGCCTTCCCTTCCAACTGAGCCTGACCACCTCCTTTAAAATAGTCCAAATTGATGAGGGTTAAGGTAAAGTTGTTTTAAGTTATTCCCTTCCCCCACCCAAAACAAAGGCCGTGTCAAAGCTCACCTTTTCAGAATATGAGCTTAGTTGTAAGTGAATCTCAAGGTCCATGCCTGGTCCTTTCTGTAACCTAACCCATGACCTTGATTGTGACGACATCAAAAGGATGGTTTCAGCACTGCTTAGTAGTCAGTGAAATGGGAAGGACTGCAATGCAGAGCCTGGGTACTGAACTGGGAGTGGAGACTGGTGCGCAGAGTTTAGTATGCCCCTGAAGAGCATCTTTTATGATGACTTGAACTGCTGCAGAATGTTGCTGTTTGTTGCGGTGCTTGTCAGATGAACTTGCAATCACAGTTGTGATGATTCCTGAAGGTGAGTAGGGTTTCAGCTGGAAGGGTACAGAGCCTGCTGCTATTGCTCAACCGGTACGGTTATTTTAAAATTTTAAATATAGTGTCTGTAGAGAGCTTTGCAGGATTTCAAAATTTGCATCTCCCAACTGGAAAGATGTAAAGAAACTGTGTGGTAGGTAGGAAAAAACAGGCTTGTCCTATTTCTGAAGTTGTTGGCTAATACAAGACAGTGACAGGTGACCTTTTTGTTTGTTTGGTATAAAAAGCATTTGTGCTCTTTGCAGAAGCTACAGTTGTGGAACTGCACAGTACAAGTGCTGACTGTGTACAGTATGGATTGTCTCAATTACAGTTGCCAGAGTGAGGGGGTGTAGCCTTCAAAAGGGTATCTCTGGCCTACACCTTTTAGATCTGTTAGGTAATTTGATTAAATTTAGAATGCCACCATCAATCATGTGCATCCATGCATATTGTGTATTCAAAGTTTCTTCTCTCCTGCTCTTTGACTCTGTTCTGGGGAAGTGTCCTGTGTGTTTATCTTCTACTGTTGTGTATTTTCATCTATTTTATTTCCTTTGGCTTTGCCAGTTGCCCCTCCATTTCTTCCCAAGACTGTTTGTTTGTTTTTTCTTTCTGTCTGTCTCTCTAACCTGTTTGGTTTCTTGGACACATGAGGGCTAAAACTTCCTCACCCCCAACTTCTAGCACCTGATAGATTCCACTGCTTCCAGGTTGCAAGACCCTTTTTTAATATTATGGTTCCCTCCCGCTCCCCCTCTTTTCCTCATGTCTCTCCTCTCTCACTTCCTCTGTTTCCTGTTCTATGGTATAGCACTCTCTTCACCAAGATTAATGGACAGTAATTATAATCTGCTTTTTACCATGTTCTGGGACACTTTCTCATAAATGCTAATGAGAGAGTGGTCTTTGAGAGTAAAATTAAAGCATTACATTTGCAGTAATCCTTGCAATGTTCTTTATGACCACAGCAACAGGAGGCAGTGATTTAACCCACTCTGCCTGTTAACCATTTGGTGAGATCACAACTGATCTGCAACTTCATTTCATATACCTAAAGCAACTAAACCTTTTTGGTTAATGAAAAGGTATCAGTGTCTGATTTTAAAATTTCAGTCACCTAGCAGTAACTGTTGTTTTGGGAGGAGTTCCAAACTTCTTCTATCTTTTTTTTTGTCAAAATGGTTCCTAATTCTGTCCCTGGAAGATCAGGCCCCAGTTTATATCCTTTACCTTCTGTCCTTAAATAATAAAGTGAAATGTGCAGTTTCCAATCTAGAGGAATTATTCCCAAGTTGAGTTTGGGAAGATTAGCATTAGGGTGACTGCAATGCTCTCTACTTTTTAAACTTATCTGGTCCTTTGGATTGTCATTTCTATGCATTTTGTTTGGTGAGCTTCTGTCCCTGATTGTGTTAGTTTTCTTGGGGTGCCTGGTGTGCTGATGTTGCCCTGTGTTTTAAGTAATGATGCAGAGTAAATATTCAACATGTTCACCTCTTCCTCGCTCTCAATGACAATGCCACTCGATTTTGAAGGGCGCTGCATTGCTCCTGACCAGCCTTATTTGGCAAGGCAATGGTACATTCCTTTTATAGTTTTTGTTGTTCCTTAAATTACTCCTCCCTATTCTGTCTTTCTGGAGTGTTTTTTTTTGACGAGCAGGGCACCCTTGACCTTTAGTGTACACTGGTTCTCATTTATTCACATTTTTTAAATGTTTCCCACTGACCTGTCATTTGGCCCATTTGATTTGCCCAATTTATTGTTGACACAAAATTCACTTTTTAAAGTGAGCATCGGGCAATAGGAGACTTCCTCCATCCAGCCTGATCCCCTGATTGAAAATGGATTGACAATGTTATGGGCCAGACCAAGCCCCCTCAAACTGTACAGAAAATCATCTAGACCCTAGCTGCTGCTTATTCTATAGGTAAATAGAAGCTATTGCATTCCAGATGCTATTCAATTGGTCAAACTACTGGATTTAAAGCAAAATGCACTTTATTCATTCACTCTAGTTAAAATACAGCAAAAGCAAGCAATTGGAATAACTCCATTAGAAAACATAACAGAATAAGAGCTACATTAATTATTACTAATTAACTGTTCCAATATAGTAACATCCCATAAACACTCCCTTGGCAAAAACGCAAATTCAGAACAGATTGGCAAATTCAGAACAGATTGTTGCAGGCAGTTAGAGATTTTGGCTGTAATTGAGGGGGCAAGAATAGCTTTCACCTCTTCAAGACCCTCTACAGCAACTGCTTCACAAGTTGTTCATGTTTTCATAAGACTGTTTGGCACCTGTCCCTTAAAACCTCTTTTAAAGAAACAAGACAAAATAACCTCTTAAAGCCACAGCATTGTCACAACAACATACTGTGCACATACCAACAACTTTAATTGATGTGGGTGCTAGAAATCTGAAACTGAATGCCAGAGAGAAACTCTTTTGGCAGTGTCTGTGGAGAGAGAAACGGTAAACATTTGTTGAGTCTGGTTTGACTTTTCAGAACTAATAGTCTTATAAATAGTGCTGGGAATTACCTCAGCTGCTGAGGTTGTGTACAGGTTAAAGTACATCCATAATGGTTTCTCCCCTTCCATTATCACTCTCCGTTCCTCCAGCCGCACAACTATCTAAAACTGCACACTCCTCACTCCCTTTACTCAACTTCTGAAATGTCTTCCAGAAAACTTTTTTTTTGAAAAAGAAACATCTCTCCTAGTGTCTCTTTCAGCTTAACTTGTCTGTTTACCTCTTGTTATAAATTGCCTTCAGAGTTTTTTTTGTTAAAGGCGCTATCTAAATGCAAGGTTGGATGTGGGTGGTGTGCTACTGTAAATATTAGCTTGACCTTATATATAAGTCAATTTGTACCAATACTATTGGGATTGTTAGCAATGACCATAACATTTATGTATATAGCTTTTTTTTGATATGACTGAAATGGTTGAAGTTGTGCAAACAGATTTTCTAAAGGTGTTTGAAGTATCACAATAAACCTCTTTGCAAAATTAAAACCTAAATGATTAAGTTGACCTTGCACAACTGGGCAAAGAATAGAAAGCAGAGCGAAAGCAGTGAATGATTTTCAGACTGGAGAGGGTGCACCATGTTCCAAGGGTGGAGATTGAGCTCCGTTATCCTTGATATGAGTAATGACCCAGACTTGCGTGTGCATGGCATAATTTCAAGACGTGCAGTTAAGTGAGGGATTCAGAACAGATTTCAATGCATTGACTGTTCAGATGGGCAGACCCGTGACAGATGGGATTTGTTAGGAAGATTTGAAGAGAGGGAGTACGAATTCAGTTGTATCCTTTTAAGAATTACATGAACTGCAAGATATACAGATAACTGTACACAAGTTTTGAAACTGACTGTTAGAGCAGATAGAATCCCTGGTTTTAGAAGGTTTAGGTTGAAGACTAAAGCAAGGAAGTTATGATATTCACTTAACAGATTTAGGCCTCAGACAGAGCACTGTGTATTTAGTTCTGGACATTGTTTCAGGAAGGTGTTTGAGGTTTTGGAAAGATATACAGAAGAATGATCAAAGAATGGAACCTAGGCTAAGAGATCTCAGCAATTTAGAGGTTGGGGATTTCCTTTGGTGTAGGCGAAGGTAGGAAGAGATTTTGGCAGTAGCTCAAACATCTTGAATAATACAGGTAGAGTATATTGTGTGTGGCAGAAGGGTCAGTGACCAGAGGACAGATTTAGGGATGGTGGAAGCAAATTCAGTAGCAACTTTGAAAAGAGAATTGGATAAATAGTTGATGGAAAAAGAATCGCTGACCTGTGGGGATAGTGAAGGGGAGGGAGACTCCTCTGAAAGTTGCTATAGATCCAGTGGACCCAGTTGGCATCACTTGTATCCTTCCATAATTTGTGTTAACAGCCTTAAAGTCACACAACTGAAGGAGACTTTGAGGCAAGATTCTGTGCAGCAAAGCTAGGATGCTCTTAATAACTAAAGGATTACTTTCCTGTGGCTGTTGACTGGATAGGAGACAAGCATTAGCTGAGCAGAGGGTTGTGGGAGCTCACTGGGTGGGGATCGAAGAAAGGTCTTGATGATAAGGGTAAACGATTTGAAATACTGCCCCTGGATCACAAGGTATTGATAGAGGGGTCCAGTGTTTGGAGTAATAGGAGCAGCAGGACAATGTAAACAAGTGATGGAACTCCATTGGGAATATGAAGGTGCTGGGGTGATCAGCAATTAGATGGAACTTTTACAATGCAAGTTCACTTTTAGATATGCCTGTTCCTGGCATGCCTTCCTACGATCTCCATTGAAACAGTGTTGATCTCCTTGCTTGGCAGTAGTAGTGATTGTTTTTGGGAGGTGTATGCCAGACCATGAGATTACAGATTGTGTTGGGGTATGATTCTGTTGATGGCCCACATTGCCTCATGGATGCCCAGTCTTGAGTTCCTAGATCTGTTTTAAGTTTAGCATGGCGATGGTGATATGATAGAATGTGAAGGCAGGGCTTTGGAGAAGGACTGTGCAGTGGTCACTCTTACCAATACTATCATGGAGAGATGCATCTACGGCTGGCGTATTGATGAGGGTAAGGTCAAGTATGCTTTTCCCTCTTGGTGTCCTCACCACCTATCTCAGATCCGGTCTAGGAGCTATATCCTTTATGACCTGACCAACTTGATCAGTTGTGCTGCTGCTGAGCCACTCTTGGTAGTGGACATTGGTTGGGGTATTTGAGTGCATTTTGCACCCTAGCCACCCTTGGTGCTTTCTCCAAATGTTGTTCAACATGGAGAAGTATTGATTCATTAACTGATGGGGAAGTGGGGGAGGTGTGCAGGGGGGAGGGATTGGTAGCAGTACTAATCAGCAAGAAGTTTCCTTGCCCATGTATGACCTGATACCATGAAGGCATCTGGAATCAATATTGAGGATCTCCAGGGCAGTACTCTCTATTGTATTGTCATCACTGCTGGACCTGTCCTGCCCAGGAGTGGTGATAGTGTCTGGGACATTTTGTCAGGTATGATTCCTGTGAGGATGACTGGGTTAGGCTCCTGCTTGACTCGTCTGCAAGGTAGCTGTCCCATTTTTGGCAATAGCCTTCGGGTTTTGGGAGACGATTGTTGTCTTGACAGGGCTGTATTTGCCATTTTTGTGCCTACGTTGATGCCAGCTAGTCTGGCTGTTAACAACTGCTGGCTTGTTAAGCTGTTGCAGAGTGCTGTTTAGTCCACCATGTTGCTGCAGTCCCAAGGTGAAACGTTTTGACGGTCATGAGTCTTCAGAACTCTCTACTTCCACCACCACCACCTGAGGAAGAGTTTTGGCATTTTTAAAGTGGGTGGATCGATTATGGTGAGCACGAAGTGAAACGTCATCGATATAGCTGGGAATGTGAATTTGAGGTTGCAGTCAGATCAGGCTCAAGGGTTGAAGTGGCCTGCTCATACTGTTTGAATGAGCGTCTTGCTGGATACTGTTGCAATTAGGCCTGGCAGAACTAACTGTACAAACATCTTAGAGCCCTACTTGCTTGGGGGAATGAAATCTGGAAAGGCTGGCTCTCTGCTGGAAAATTGGCTAGATTGAATCTCCAAAATTTGGAAACAGCAAAATATTTAAACAATTTTTTAAAATCAAAGTGAAACCTTTTGTTCCACCTTAAACAAGGGTTTGGAGGTAGTTCGGCAACAAGGGGTGATGATTGCGGCTTAAATCTTTAATTGGATGGTTTGGTTTGGGGGGAAAAATGTTGACTACATAGCATCGTGGAGATGTACAGCATGGAAACAACAGACCCTTTGGTCCACTTCGTCCATGCTGACCAGAGATCCCAACCCAATCTAGTCGGACCTGGCCCCATATCCCTTCCTATTCTTATACCCATCCAGATGCCTTTTAAATTGCCTGTAATTGTACCAGCCTCCACACTTCCTCTGGCAGCTCATTCTGTACACGTGCCACCCTCTGAGTGAAAAAGTTGCCCCTTAGGTCCCTTTTATATCTTTCCCGTCTCACCCTAAACCTATGCCCTCTAGTTCTGAATTTCCCCATGCCAGGGAAAAGACTTTGTCTATTTATCCATGCCCCTCGTAATTTTAAAAACCTCTATAAGGTCACCCTCAGCCTCCGACGTACCAGGGAAAACTGCCCCAGCCTGTTCAGCCTCTCCCTATAGCTCAAATCCTCCAACCCTGACAACATCCTTGTAAATCTTTTCTGAACCCTTTCACGTTTCATAACATATTTCTGATAGGAAGGAGACCAGAATTGCATGCAGTATTCCAACAGTGGCCTAACTAATGTCCTGTACAACATGACCTCCCAACTCCTACACTCAATACTCTGACCAATAAAAGAAAGCATATCAAATGCTGCCTTCACTATCCTAATCTCCTTGAAAATGGAGTCACAGGTAGCTATGAACCTGCACTCCAAAGTCTTTGTTCAGCAACCCTCCCTAGGATCTTACCATTAAGCATACAAGTCCTGCTAAGATTTGCTTTCCCAAAATGCAGCACCTCACATTTTATCCAAATTAAACTACTACTTTCTCTTGACACTGAATCAGATTCTATTTTGATACTTACCTTTTTGAATCTTTTCTATTTGCAGTTGAACCGCCTATCAAAACCCAAGAGGAGAAACTAATCGAAATGGACTTTGAGAAAAAGGAGACTCCCACTCAAACCAAAGATGAGGAGCCAAGAGATTCCCAGGAAGATGCAGATCCTCCTGTTGAAATTGGAGAGGAGGCGCAAGCTGGTGAGGTTGGCTTCAAGAAGGTCTTCAAATTTGTGGGCTGCACGTTCACAGTGAAGAAAGAGAACCCTGACAAGCTGGAACCAGTGCAGTTGCTGACTGTGAAAAAGGATGAAGCAAGTGAGACAGATGGCGAATCTAAGCAAGAAATGGGAGGAATGACAAATGGTGATTTGAGTCTTGCTGCTCATGAGGCAGAGGAGAGTCCACCTGAGGTTCTCACCCCTAGAGAAATGGAAGAGTCCACCAGTCAGGCAGAACCAAAACCCACTGTTGCCGCGGAGCCAGTGGAGTCTGCCGTTAATCCGGTCGAGAACCCTGCTGTGGATTCCCCCTTGAAGAGATCTTTTTGGCAAGGCTTTTTCTCAGTGTTGCAAAGGAAGCCAAGCTTCAAGAAGGCTGAAGATGAACCCCTGGTCATTGGGGAGAAACCTGAGGTAAATGGAGAGCAGAAGGAAAATGAGGAGCAAGTCGTTGCTGCTGGAGATGTTAATGGTGAGGAAGGTGACCATGGACCTTCGAAGGGGCCTTCCGCGTCACAAGATGATGCTGAAATCTTGGAGGTTGGCCCAGTGAAAGAAAAAGAGCGAGATGACGATTTTGAGGACCTCTCAGCGGAACTGGCCAAAGTCAGAGAGGCTGAAGAAGGATTGATTTTGGACTCTAGGGAGAAGATTGGGGAGGACAGCGTGTCCACAGAAGACGATGGGCAATGTGGCCCCAAAATAAAGATGACCGTCCCAGCCTTGGAGATGGATCAGGCGACCCAGTTGGCTCAGAGTCAGGTGAAGCCAGAATCTGCTGCCATCGAAGCTTTGGCAGGGCTTCAAACAGAACAGACCGATGTAGACATGGATCAAACACCAGGCAAGGTCCAGGAGCCTGTACTGGGAGAAGTGGAGCTCTTGTCATCCCAGGAAAAGGCCAAGTTGCAGGGCAGCCCTCTGAAGAAACTCTTCACCAGTAGTAGCACCAAAAAGCACTCTGGGAAGAAACGAAAACGTGGCAAAAGAAAGGCCAAACTGAGAAATGACGACGAGACACGACTTCAGTCATCCACCGAATCGGAGGGCAGTCCAGATGGCCAGAAGATGGACATCCCTCCTTTAACATCCCCTGAGGAAGCGGGTGAGGCAGTCTCTGCAGAGATGCCAGATGCTTCCAATCCTGAGGTAGAGACAATAAACGAAGCCAGTGATGGCGAGAGGAAGAAAGAGAACATTACCGCATGGGCGTCATTTAAGAAGTTAGTGACATCAAAAAAGCGCCCCAAAGTACAATCTGAGAGTGACCGAGAAGATGAGCAGACTGATAAAGCGAAGGGAGCAGCTGTCTCCTCTAGTGAGAATGTGAGCGCTGCCCCGGCCGATAAGCCAGAAAAACCAAACACCGAGGACCTGAGTTTGGAGCGGAGTACTGAGGATCCCAAAAAGAAAGCGGATGCCCCTGTAACCTGGGAGGCGCTGATCTGCGTCGGGTCCTCCAAGAAGAGAACAAGAAAGTCCAACTCGAAAGCCCCGCAACCAGATGTGGAGGCACAAAGATCACCCGAGGGGGCCATCCAAGTGCCGGACAATGCTGAGGAACTGAAAGCTAGTGTTCCACAGGATACAGATCAGGAGCCAGGCACAGCATCTCCAGAAGGTACCGTCAGCAGTCCGGTGGAGGCGGATGTATCTGACGGCGCTGTCTCCGTGTGGGAATCCTTTAAGAGGTTGGTGACCTCAAGCCGCAAGTCCAAATTCAAGATTGAAGACCGTGCAGACGACTCTGTTGTTGCAGCAGAAGCTGCTGTTCCCGAGACCGAACAGGCCAAGGAGGAGTCCTGGATGTCTCTGAGAAAACTGATCCCAGGCCGAAGAAAGAAGAGGTCTGATACCAGAGATGACCAGTCTGTGGTGGAGGATGTTGGAAAAGAGACCACAGAGGCAGAGTTGGGAGTGAGCAAGGGTGAAGAGCCAGACACACCAGCAGTGGTTCCCCTTTCTGAATATGATGCTGTCGAAGAAGAGAGAGCGGCTAAGGAGCAGCAGGAAACACGCGGAACAAATGCTTTTCCTGAGGGGGAGGTTATAACCAAGTCGGGAGCACTAGCTGAAGGTGGGGAGCCAAGGGTCGAGCAAGCCATTACCGTGAACCAGGGAGCTGTAGAAACAATCAAAAGCAGCGTTGATGAGAGATCACCATCATGGATATCAACCGCAGTCCCGGACATCATTGAGAAGAGGGTTGAAGGTGAAGGAAAAGTAGTCGAAATTGTGACAGAGGGGGAGCAGTTGGAGCGTGGCGACGCAGCCTCGCCAGCAGAAGTAACCAAAACAATCTGTCACGATGAGACTGCCAGCGAGGCAGAGGAGATTACCTGTGAGGTTGTCATGGCACCAGAGTACCTGGCTGAGAAGACAGCCGAGATGGTTTCAGCAGTCTTGCAGACCTCTGAGATCCTAGTGACAACAGCGGAGTGCACTCTTATGCCAGAAGATGAGGTTCTGGTAACCAGACAAACCCATGAGTCGCTACAGGAGGCGGTTGTGGAAGTGACAGAGGCGGTCTGCGAAGAGACCCTGGTGGCCGCCCACCCTGTTGTGGATGACACAGTGGTGGCGGCCCATGAAGAGACTCTGGTGGTCACCCACCCTGTTGTGGATGACACAGTGGTGGCCCATGAAGAGACCCTGGTGGCTGCCCACCCTGTTGTGGATGAGACAGTGGTGGCCCACGAAGAGACCCTAGTGGCCGCTCACCCTGTTGTGGATGAGACAGTGGTGGCCTGCGAAGAGACTCTGGTGGCTGCCCACTGTATTGTGGATGAGACTGAGGCGGCCCGTGAAGAGACCCTGGTGGCCGCCCATCCTGTTGTAGATGAGATTGAGGCGGCCCGCAAAGAGACCCTGGTGGCCGCCCACCCAGTTGTGGATGAGACAGTGGTCGCCTGTGAAGAGACTCTGGTGTCCGCTCACCCTGTTGTGGATGAGACAGTGGTGGCCTGCGAAGAGACCCTAGTGGCCGCCCACCCTGTTGTGGATGAGACTGAGGCGGCCCACGAAGAGACCCTGGTGGCTGACCACCCTGTTGTGGATGAGACTGAGGCGGCTCACGAAGAGACTCTGGTGGCTGACCACCCTGTTGTGGATGAGACAGTGGTAGCCCGCGAAGAGACCCTAGTGGCCGCCCACCCTGTTGTGGATGAGACAGTGGTGGCCCATGAAGAGATTCTGGTGGCCGACCACCCTGTTGTGGATGAGACAGTGGTGGCCCATGAAGAGATTCTGGTGGCCGACCACCCAGATGTGGATGAGACTGAAGCGGCCCACGAAGAGACTCTGGTGGCCGCCCACTCTGTGGATGAGACTGAGGCGGCCCGCGAAGAGGCTCTGGTGGCTGCCCACCCTGTTGTGGATGAGACAGTGGTAGCCCACGAAGAGACTTTTGTGTCTGCCCACCCTGTTATGGATGAGACAGTGGTAGCCCGCGAAGAGACCCTAGTGGCCGCTCACCCTGTTGTGGATGAGACAGTGGTCGCCTGTGAAGAGACTCTGGTGGCTGCCCACTGTATTGTGGATGAGACTGAGGCGGCCTGTGAAGAGACCCTGGTGGCCGCCCATCCTGTTGTAGATGAGACAGTGGTCGCCTGTGAAGAGACTCTGGTGTCCACTCACCCTGTTGTGGATGAGTCGGTGGCGGTCCGCGAAGAGACTCTGGTGTCCGCCCACCCTGTTGTGGATGAGACAGTGGTGGCCTGTGAAGAGACCCTAGTGGCCGCCCACCCTGTTGTGGATGAGACAGTGGCGGCCCGCGAAGAGACTCTGGTGTCCACTCACCCTGTTGTGGATGAGTCGGTGGCGGTCCGCGAAGAGACTCTGGTGTCCGCCCACCCTGTTGTGGATGAGACAGTGGCGGCCCGCGAAGAGACCCTGGTGGCCGCCCACCCTGTTGTGGATGAGGCAGTAGTGGCCCACGAAGAGGCAGTGGTGGCCCACGAAGAGGCTCTGGTGGCTGCCCACTCTGTTGTGGACGAGAAAGAGGCAGCCCGCGAAGAGACTCTGTTGGCTGCTTGCCTGGGTGTGGATGAGATGGAGATGGCCGCCCACTCTGTTGTGGACGAGACAGAGGTGGCCCATGGAGAGACTCTGGTGGCTGCCCACTCTGTTGTGGACGAGAAAGAGGCAGCCCGCGAAGAGACTCTGTTGGCTGCTTGCCTGGGTGTGGATGAGATGGAGATGGCCGCCCACTCTGTTGTGGACGAGACAGAGGTGGCCCATGGAGAGACTCTGGTGGCCGCCCACTCTGTTGTGGACGAGACAGAGGCGGCCCATGAAGAGGCTCTGGTGGCCGCCTACCCGGATGTGGACGAGACAGAGGCGGTTCATGAGACTCTGGCTGCCCGCCCGGGTGTGGACGAGACAGAGGCGTCCTGCGAAGAGACTCTGGCCGCCCACTCGGTTGTAGATGAGATGGGGGCGGCCCGTGAAGAGACGGCCGCTTGCTCAGTTGTGGACGAGACTGTGGTGGCCGCCCGCCCGGTTGTGGAAGAGACTGGGGCGACCCACAAAGAGACGGCAGCTTACCTGGTTGTGGACGAGATGGGGGCGGCCCGTGAAGAGACGGCCACTCACCCGGTTGTGGACGATACTAGGGCGGTCCGCGAAGTGACTCTGGTGGCCGCCTGCCCAGTTCTGGACGAGACAAGGGTGGCCCATGAAGAGACTGTGGTGGCTATCCGCCCAGTTGTGGACGAGATGGGGGCGGCATGTGAAGAGACTGTGGTGGTCGCCGGCCCGGGTGCAGAGGAGACGGAGGTGGCCCACGAAGAGACAGTGGTGGCCGCCCGCCCAGTGGATGAGACGGGGCTGGTACATGAAGATTCTGTGGTGGCCGCCTGTCCTGTTGTGGATGAGACGGAGGTGGCCCACAAAGAGACTGTGGTGGTTGCCCGCCCGGTTGTGGATGAGACGGGGGCAGTCTGTGAAGAGACTCTGGCTTCCCACCCGGTTGTGGAAGTGACGGCGGCCTGCGAAGAGACTCTGGCGGCCGCTCGCCCAGATATGGACGAGACGGGGGTGGTCTGCGAAGAGACGGCCGCCCACCCGGTTGTGCCTGAGATGGGGACAGCCCGCGAAGAGACTGTGGTGGCCGCCTACCCGGTTGTGGATGAGACGGGGGCGGCCCACGAAGAGACTGTGGTGGCCGCCTACCCGGTTGTGGATGAGACGGGGGCGGCCCACGAAGAGACTGTGGTGGCTGCCCGCCTGGTTTTGGATGAGACCGGGGCGGTCTGCGAAGACACTGTGGTGGCCGCCTGTCCGGTTGTGGACGAGACTGGAGTGGCCCGCGAAGGGACAGTAGTGGACGCCTGCCCGGTTATGGACGAGACAGGGGTGGCCCGTGAAGGTTCTGTGATGGCCACATGCCCGGTTGTGGACGAGACCGGTGTGGCCCGCCTGGTTCTGGATGAGACCGGGGCAGCCCGCGAAGACATTGTGGTGACCGCCTGCTTGGCTGTGGACGAGACGGGGGCGGCCCGCGAAGTGACTGTGGTGGCCGCCCGCCCGATTGTGAACGAGACGGTGGCGGCCTGCGAAGAGACTCTGGTGGCCACCTGCCCGGTTGTGGACGAGATGGGGGTGGCCAGCAAAGAGACTCTGGTGGCCACCTGCCTGGTTCCGCAGGATACAGATCAGGAGCAAGGCACAGCATCTCGGGAAGGTACCATCAGCAGTCCAGTGGAGAGGGATGTATCTGACAGCGCTGTCTCCGTGTGGGAATCATTTAAGAGGTTGGTGATCTCCTTTCTGCTGACCCTTGCAACTTTTCTGTTGGGCCACTGAAATCTTGATTACTGATAAATGCCAAAGATGTAGATCTTTTTGTAGCTGAGTTCAGAACCCAGTAGCAACCTTTGCTTTGACTGCAGTAGGTCACTGCAGTGACAGTGGGCTCAGTGATGACACAGCTTTCAGAGTTCCAATTCTTTGGCTTGCTCTCTTTAAAAGGTAATCTAGGTGCTTCCTTCACTGTTAGTCTCTTGTTGCTCTGTTTAATCAGTTGCTTAGGCACTCTGACCCTACTGCAGAGGTAACAACATGTCCAAAACTCATTGTCTTTTGATATTATTTTGGAGTTCTTTTTAGTCTCATTCAGTACTTTTCCATAAGGGTTGTGTTTTTCTTTTACCTTGAGCCTTTTCACCAACACTTTTTAAAGCTGTTGACGTTTTTCCTCTTTTCTCAATGTTCTAAACTTTACATCAATAGTTCATTGTTAACGAAACACAACACTAGTACACAAATTCTTGTTTCAAGCTGGTTTCTTGAGCTTCCCTTTGGACAATAGGATGTTACTTCCATTTACTGTGTGCATTATGGAATGTCCTTGCTCTTTATCAAGACTTTTAAAAAAATTACATTTCATGTTCCTCTATCATCTTCAAAGCCAAGAAGGGTGCCTAAAACCTGATGTAATTTTTTCTCTAATTCTAGGCCTAAGGTTCTCTGCATGATCTTTTTTACTGCATAGCTCACTAAGTTGATTATTCAATGCACCTTGCGTTCTATTGCACCAGTTTTGTTGGCAGAGTGACAAAAACACTTAGATCTTCAGAGATAAAGCCAGCATTATAGATCTTGCTTGATAATGGTTCTTCAGCTTTTTCTGTTGCTTGTTTTCATCCAGTCCTAAAGCCTATCCCCCCAGCATCCCCTTTTCTCTGTTTCTGGCCTGTCTTTATTTTTAGTCAAGGTCCTCTAATATTTGATGTGTGAGTCTTCTTGTTGACTCGATCGTTCTTTCTCTGACTTTTAACCTTTTGCATGAGAATCAAGACAATCTTTTGTTCTCAAACATCCACTTGAGCTACAAATTGTTGCCTTTCCTAAAATCTCATTTAAGCTGGTGAGTTTCTTTAGGCTTCCAAGTTTTCCATTGTCTCAGCTGAAATGCATTTGTAATTCTGCCAGCTTCCATTCTGTGTACTTTTTCTTTGCTTTGTCTGTTGGATTCTGAGTTCTCTCTTCTTTCTGTGTTTGCTTGAACACTTCATTTTGTTTGAGGAGTGCTTAACTTAATTGTTTCCACTCCCAGCAGCATTGAAAAATGATCTCCCTCCACTCAGAATGCCCCTTTTAATAATGTCTTCTGGTCGTCCGAGTTCCAGTCTCATTGGCTTTCATTTTATTTTACTCTGGCGTAAATTGTGGTAACCACTGATACGTGAATGCTGTTACAGTCTACATCTGTATTACTTTGGTCAGTGGAGTTTCTGTCTTTATTGTGATAGTTGATCTGATTTACTTGGCTGTCCAGATATTCCAGTAACTGGCTTTGCCAGGGTTGATGTTTAAACTGTAGTTTTTGTCATAATTTCACTGCATTCAAACAGCACCAATCAACCCCGATGTGACCTCTTGCTTTTGGAGGTTTTGCACCTCATATGTGAGAACTTGTATATTATCTTTCACCAAGAAATCTCATGACCATACTGATCTCTGGAGAACTACTCTGTCTGGCTTGATCTTGTTCATGATGACTTCGGGATCCTCAGCAGCTGCACTTTGAATTACTGAATTAAGTATATTATTTGTGTAATCCTCAAGTTGAAAGATGCAGCTGCTATTTTGACGAGGAGCCACTGTGACTTTTTCATGTTTCTCTCCAAGTGAGTAGATAAGGACTTGTTTGTGCTAATCTTTCTCTCTTCCAGTCCATCTTCATAAATAAGAATATAGATTGATAATCTGTACATTTCTTGAATGCTGTTTTGTACTCCTTGATATTCTAATGATCCAAGTAGCAGCCCCTTTGGGTGTTAGTGTTTTGTTTGTTTTTGATGCCTTTTAATAATCATTGCAAGGTAACAGACTTTGCAGTTCATGGTGGCCCCTTGAGTGGTGTCAACCTCATTCATGCTGATAATTGTTTATATTGACCATATTTGATGAAGGGAAAGAGGTTTAATGAGGTATTTTTGTTGTCATCCTTGCCTGTTTGAAGGGATCACTCTCTCTTCTCAGAGGATCCCTTGCCTGGCTCCAGCCAACTGTTGGTCTAGTAGTGCCATGGAGACTTCTGGCTCTGCCATTGGTCATGACCTCTAATAGTACTCAAGATCAGTATCAGCAGCATGTGGGACTGTCAGCTACATGCTGGGAGGTGGTGGAGGGGTCATTGAGCTATCCCTGCTAAATTGCCTCAGTAACCAAGAGATTTTCTCCTCTTGAACAATTCATGCTGATACTATGGTGTCAACTTCTAATTTTGAAATCATTCTATTTCTAAATCTCAAGGTGCCTTTGTTCAGTTTTCTAAATTTATTTAGAAGCCTTTTCAGACATTTGTGACCCAGAATTTAACCTGTTAAAAGATGAGCAGCAACTATACTTGACTAATTAATTAGTCATTGTTCACCGGCACAGGACCGTAGGTATCTCTCTTGAGAGGGACAATTGGCTTTGCAGTGTGAGCATCACTCCGTTAAATACGGCACAAGGTGAGGAACCAGGTTTTAATAAAGTACCACAGTGTGATTGAGATTTAACCTACATTGTTGGTACAATTCTTGTAGTACACGCTAGCCATTGAGCTAACCAATGCCCCCATTCATTGTAAAACATTGATAATTTTATTTTTGTGTGCATTTGCAGAGCTCCAAACAGACACTCGTGAAATAGAATGTGAAGACGCAACGCTACTGTGACAAGACCAAGTACCACTGTTGATTGACAATCCCGAATCAATTCGCGAGCTATATCTACATTGGCATTTAATAATTTCTTGCTTTTAGCCATGATAAACACAATGGTGTCTGAAAATTGAAGGGGTATTTGCTCAAAAATCTGGCGATGCATCTTTGTATCATCAGTTTGTTACATTTAGGATATTCTTAGAATTAAACTTGTTGATTAAAAAGCTGTGTCTTTTACATTTTAATTTGGATTTTGATAACTGAGTTAACTTTGGTGTTCTTAATGTTTGATAAAGGACTACAGTGTTGACAGCTTAAACCTAGGACAACCTGAGAGTGAAACAGGTCCATAGAAATGGTAGGTACAGCAAGCTAAACTTAATGATATTTCATGATTTGATTTGCTTGAACAAAGCTCACCAAGATCATTTAGAATTTTGAAGCACACTCAAGGTTCTGGCAAAGCTGATCTCAATTCTAAGGAATAACTTCAGATTTGAAGTCCTCCTAATGGAGTATAAAGCTAACTTTTAGTGCATTGTGCAAAGTTGAACCATGCAAAATTGGCCATGCTGACATCCTGGACTATTGCATATGTTCCAGAGGATGAAATGTGACCATCGTTCATAGAAAAGTACAGCAAAGAACAGGCCATTTGGCCTATGCTGTTGTGCTGAGATTCATTTAATTCCTTTAGACTGTTGGGTGACTGGATCCAGATTGCTAAAATTGAAGCCTTTAATGAAAGTGCATTGTTGGGTTACTAGTTAAGGTTTGTTTGGACTTCCATAATGACCTCCAAGATGTGCCTTGCTATTGCATACAATTAATGCTCACGTGCCATTAATGTTCCTGTCTTAATGTTTTTTTGGCAAATTTGTGACTGATCTCATCATTCCATCCCAATATTTTTCTCACTAAACTCCAGCATTAAAACAATGTTTTAAACTGATTATTCAGGTTACCCTGTTCAGTATATTTCCTCCCTTACTCAATTAATAAACCAACACCCTATCCTTGTAACACTCACTGTACAGTAAATGATCAGGTTAAAAATGGTAACTACTGTCTACTTGTGTACTGCATGAATTTAAGATTAGATTCCCTACAGTATGGAAACAGGCCCTTCAACCCAACAAGTCCACACCGACCCTCCGAAGAGCAACCCACCAAGACCCATTTTCCCTCCGACTGATGCACCTAAATTATGGGCAATTTAGCATAGCCAATTCACCAGACCAGCACAGCTTTGGACTGTGGAAGGAAACTATAGCACCTGGAGGAAATCCATGCAGACACTGGGATAATGTGCAAACTCCCATAGATAGTTGCCTGAGGGTGGAATTGAGCTCAGGTCCCTGGCACTGTGAGGCAACAGGGCTAACCACTGAGCTGCCTTGAGCAGAATCTATGACAGAGACTGATGCTGCTCTTATTAACGCTGCTGTGCTTTTATAACTGATGTGAAATTGACATTTGTATAAATTGTATTTGCTGTGTATCTAAGCCATATTGGAATAACTAAAACAATATGAATAAAGTAATATTAGCATCCTTGTATGGAGATGCTCCTGTTCTGTGGCACTGACTGTTAATGAAGTTCATGAGGTAGAAATTTAGTCCATTCATTCCCCATAACTCTCCTTTTCCAAAGTTACTATTGCATCTGATTTCACCATAGTTTCAGATAAGCATTCTCTAGATCCTAGCTCATCAATGTAAGTGAGGAGTATTCCATCAAGCTCCAAAATTGTGCCTTTGTAGATAGTGGACAGGTTTCTAGGATTTAGGTTTTAGGATTGCTGACTTGACTGGCTTTTGTAACCACCGTATTTATATGGGCAGTTCAGTTTCTGGTCAATGGTGACCTAAGATTGCTGAATCCCTTATCAAATCAAGGCTACTGAATGCTAAACAGTGATGTTGGACTTCATTTTATTGGAGATGGTCATTATTGGTGGTAATTTTAGTGTATTGTGCCTTTATATTTAACACAATCATTTTACTAAATGTAAATGTCCTCAATAACAAATAATAATAATGCATTAAATCTCTGAATGATAAAGGAACCCTTAAAATACACACGTGCCTGAAAATCAATAAGTAGCTGTTTGCCCCTATGTTTATCTTTTTATTTCCCTCCTAGTTCTCTATTTATTGTGGAGCTTTGCTATTTGAATTGGCAACTAGATTTTGAAGGGGAATGTTGAAAAAGGAACAATAGGGCCTAGCTCTCAATGTTGAAAGAGAGCATGGCTCTTGGCAACCCTTCCCCTACCACCACCTGATGCTATATTCAACTGTTTGAGGCTGCCCTCTGCTAAGGGGATAAACTTCAAACAGATATTGTTTAATTATCATCAATTGCAGGAAAGCTAAAGCACACGCTGCCCAGAGAGGGGAGGGTGTAATGTCCCTTCACTTGCTTGGCAGTAGTTAATCTCAAAATGAATCATGGAGAGGGCACTTTGAACCTGGTATGATACCAAGGTCAAATGTGTTCTTTGCCCTGTAGTGAAATTCACCTGTGGAGGTATTTAACTAAATGGTCTAACAAGCCCATTTGCCATAGGTCTGCACATGGATTTACTTTCAAGATCACAAATTTTTTTGATCAGTGAAAATATCCCTCATGAGTGCCCATGGGCTCAGGTAGTTTGAACTTCAGACGATGGCTTAAAACATTAGCAGCATTAATAAGGCAATGAGTACAGAAACTGCCCATTCCACTCTTAGCAGTCCTTCTACTGACACGCATGGGTTCAAGACTGACTTGGTCCCTCAGCCCAAAGACATTGTTAGCTGGATAAATTTCACTTCTAACATTCTCCAGTTCTAAAGGAAACAGTTTTATATCAAGTGTACAGCCAGCAAAGATCGAAAAATAGGTTTGGTGGGGGGGGCGGAGAAATGATTAAATAACAATAGGGATTGTATTGTGAATATTATAAGTATACAAATACCATATTCTCTCAGCTGATGAATCAGTACTTCTCTATGTTGAGCAATGCTAGGAGGAAGCACTGAGGGTTGCAAGGATGAATGATTACCTAGTAAAGTTACTAAATAGGACTACTTGCGTGTCAAACAGCATAAGCAATCCCACAACCAACAGATCAGATCACAACTCTGGTCTTGCCACATCTAGTCATGAATGGTGGTGGACATTAAACAAACTAGAGGGAGCAGCCCCACAAATATCCCCATTCTCAACAATGGGTGAGACCAACACTTCCAGTGTAAAAGAGAAGGCTGAATCTTCTTCAGCTAGAAGGGTCAAGTGAATGATCCATCTCTGCCTTCTCCATTAGTCCCCAGCATCACAAATGCCAGTTTTCAGTCAATTCAATTCACTCCACAGGATAACAGAAATACGCAAGGATGCACTGGCTACTGCAAAGGCTATGGGTCCTGACAACAGGACTGAAGGCCTGTTCTCTAGAGCTTACCTCTCCACCAACTAAGCACTACTAGAAGAGTAAAACACAGGCAAATTTCCCACACTGTCAGGTAGATGCCAATCAGTCTACTCTTGATCAGTGAAGGATGAATTTACATGGAGGGGGTCATCAACAGTGCTATCAAACAGCACTGACACAGCTTGTGCTCCACGAGGACCGTTTCCCTCCTGACCTCATTACAATCTTGATACAAACATGGACAGAAGCACTTATTTCCAGTGTTGAGATGGGAGTGAAAGCCTTTGACATCAATGCCATATTTGACCATGTGTGGCATCAAGGAGCCCTGGCAAACTGGAATCATTGGGTCTCAAGGGCAAACATGCCACTGGCTGGAGTCATACCAAGTACATAAGATGATGGTTGTGGTTGTTGGCGATCTCAAGGACATCTCTGCAGGAGTTTCTCCGGGTGGTGTGTCTTAGGCTCAACCATCTTCAGTTGCTTCATCAATGATTAGAAGTGGCTGCACACTGTTCAGCACAATTCATGATTTTTCAGATACTGAAGCAGTCCATTT
The DNA here is from genome assembly GCF_004010195.1 of Chiloscyllium plagiosum. NCBI lineage: Eukaryota > Metazoa > Chordata > Chondrichthyes > Orectolobiformes > Hemiscylliidae > Chiloscyllium > Chiloscyllium plagiosum. Next base: position 88,501,639 of record NC_057718.1, read on the forward strand.
TGAACACAACAAGATTTGGACAATATCCGGATTGACCTGACAAGTAGCAAGTAACATGTTACAAATGCAAGGCAATGAGGGAGTATCTCCAATAAGAGAAAGAGAAATTAACCACCATCTGCTGCCATTCAATAGTATTACCATCACTGAATCCCCATTATCAATATAGGGGACTACTACTGACCAGAAAATACAGTTGCTACAAGAGCAGATCAGGGGTTAAGAATACTATAGCAAGTAATTCACCTCCTGACTCCCCCCAAAGCCCGTCCACCATCTACCAGGCAAAAGTCAGAAGTGTGATGGAATACTCCCCACCAATCTGGATGGGTGCAGCTCCAACAAAACTCAAGAAGCTTGGCATCAGCCAGGACAAAGCAGCCTGGTTGATTGACATGGCATCCACTCCCTTCACAAGCAATGTTCAGTGCAGCAATGTTTACAATCACAGAAATTTGCTAAAGATCGTGAGACAGCACCTTCCAAATCCATGACCACTTCCATCTAGAAGGACAAAAGCAGCAGATGCATTGGAACACTGCCACCTTCAGATTTCCCTCCAGGCCACTCACCACCCTGACTTAGAAATATGTCACATGGATTGCAGCTGTGCAAGAAGCAGCTCACCACCATCTTTTCAGCAGCAACTAGGGACAGGAAAATAAATACTGGTCAGCCAGTGACATCCATACCCCAAGAGGGAATAAAGGAAAAACAGGTCTGAAGATGTGGTTACAATAGAATTATTTTGAGGGTAGGAAACATGAACTATTCTCTCAAATGAGGATGATCATAACAGGCTGGTACTTTGGATGAAAGTTTCTCCAGGGGTCCACATACCTGTGTTCTGCCACAAAGGATCCTTCTAGTTTTTAAATCAGTGTTAGGAAAAAACTCAAAATTAATGAACCAGTTGAGGGTTAAGAAATGAATAGTTGTTAGAAACACAGGATTAGAAACTGATGCGATTTCAGTTCTTCCAATTTTCTTTCTAACTTCTATTTGCATTTGGTATTAAATTAGGAGAGATATAGTGAGAGCAGAACTGGTAGCTCAAAGTTACAGGATAGCTTAGCCAAGTTGTTCATTTAAATGGCAGGTGAAAAAAAAAACCATCATACTACGATAATTGAGTGAAAGCCACAGAGTCACACAGCATAGAAACTGTGTTCTATGCTCTGTTCGTTGGTCAGCTAAAGATGAAAGTCTTAGTGGACAAAATGCTTAATGTGTGTTTAGCCATTGCACAGCAGCACCCAAAGCACCATGAGCAGAAGGCAGACAGAATATTAATAAAACTTAATTTGCTCTCAAAGTGTACCTTGAATGTGATGTCCACTGCAATGAGGCAAGGATATCATGTCTCCAGATGGATGAATCAATCATGATGAATTTCAAACACTTATCTTAGAATCCTGAAATACCATTCCAGTCATTATTCACTTGTGGGAAAGGCAGAATTAGATAATAAACTGTACTTATCATGGACAAACTATGTACTGCAGAAAGATTTGAGCAAGACAGTACAACAATATTTCCAGTTCCTACCAAGCTCGTTTTATTCAAGTCTTTGGTATTGGCAGCGTTGTATTATACATTATACATATTGACTAACAAAAGTTTTGACGTAACAGTAAAGTTGCGGCATGGAATCAAGACAAATACAGGTGCAATGTGTATTCAGTTTGTGTATTTAGGTCTAAACAAGTCATTGAAAATGTAAGGCTGAAGTTTAGAGCTGTGGCTTAGTCAACAAGACATACACAACTAAGCTGTAGTCTATTACTGTATACAGCAAGGATAAGGATTTTTCATGTATGCTTTGTCAAATAAGGCTTCCAACTAAACAGTGAACTGGTTAGCTTTCAAGCAGCAAATTAAAAATTACACAAAAAAGGCAGCACTGTACAATGCATTTCAAATTCTTACAATGTTGGTAAGGAGCACGACTGCAGATGACATCACAAGAAAACAATGCTCCAAAACACCTGCAATTTGAAATTCAAGTAAAGTTTGACTGCCATTATCAACATATTAAAAAATATGATTAGAAAATCTTAAAAGATGTATAGGGGGCCAAAGAAAAACGTTTATTTCCCCAATTAAACTGGTCAACTTCAATTTGATTTGGTCAAGAATGTTACAGTGTATTACTTATTCTTCATTATAACAAAGGAATGTACTTTCCTCATGTGGGATTCGTTTTACAAGACTAAATTACAGTATATTCTCTTTTGAAACAAACCTTACAAAATACTGATTAAAAAAAACTACATTTTATTTGAATTTTAATGCAAATAATAGCTTTGACACTGAGCATCATGGTTACGCTTTAAGTATTTTAAGGCAGTTGAACTTTATTTCAAATATTGATTTTAAGTCTATATGAAACTTGTAACAACAAAGCAATTTACATACATTATTTCTCAATCTCATGAACATATTTTAGCATTTTAAATCTGAAAGTAATACCTTTGTATATCTGTGGGGGATTTACTGAGCAATAAGTGGTTAAATAACTATATAGACAAAACTACAAATAATTAAACAGTAAAACAAAACATGTTGGGGTTCAATGTTTCTTGTAACACTAGCATTTGTAAGTAACAACTCCAAAATGTACCAACCTGGTGTACCCTTTCATAACCTATTGGTAAAATTAGTAATTTTGTTTGAGTATCATGCTTATTTATGTGTACTTCAGACAGTAGTTTTAGTGAATGTTTACAATAACAGCACTCAACGCTATTGATACTAACTAATCCAACTAGTACAGTACTGAATTGTGTTAGTATCACTCTAATCTGCAAATAAAAACTGTCTAATTGCAAAATAAAAAGTATTTTCTTAAAATTCATTTTATCAATGTAACAGGGCATTAAAAGAAATTCTGTCACTTTTGCTCCAATCTAGTTCAATGTGGTGCAATGCAACTTTGTGCGGAGAAATTTCCACATGAATAATGCAGGGCAAGTGCTGACATTGTTGGTACATGTGAATCTTTAGTAAATATTCTGAAGCCAAATAGCCAAATGTGACAGTTTATTTTTGCAGCAGAGATCTCCCTCCCGCCCCCATCCCCATCAGACAGCAGTGTTACTGCAATTTTGGTTTAAAACAGATTACAAATTTTCGATGATAAAGGATAGATGTTTTTAAGGGATCCTATCTTCAGCTTTTAATTTTTTCCAGTATTTATTAAAAAATCTAAAATGTATAAAAGACATACAACACAATAAATAATGCAATTACTATTTCTGTAAAACAAGTTACAAATACTACTACTGTATTTTGAAGTCAGCATGCATAGGTATTCTCTGATATCCCCCCCATTCCCACCTCTCGAAAGCAAATTATACACACATGTCAAGGAGCAAATTGTAAATAAGTGAGGTAAAAGTGATATTCAGATTTACACTGAACATTTAAAAACAAGATTATGCAAGTGAGTAGGGAAGAACATGGAGCACCAGAGCACTACTTTGTTCTATCACACTGGAAAACGGGTCTCAAATATCTAATAAAATTTCCAAAATGTGAGCAATTTGTATTTAATACTATATCAAACAAGTTCTATCTATAAAATACCTTTTATATATATGATTCACTCATTAGAAGGGCATTCTAGTTGACATAGGAGTTACTGCAATACCTTCACCATTCCAGGTTCTTCTTTTGCTAATAACAATAACATAATTGTTATTCAACAAATTAGTCATATGCCGACTTCACCCAGGGTATACCCATACTCTGGATTCATTGTTGGCTCAGCAATGCCAATGCTCTGTCTATGATTCATTATTTGCGAAATATACTACCAACAGTTGGGATATGCTCAGTGATTAGTTGACAATTAGTGAAGCATAACAACATTTATCAACAGCTCTTACATCTCGAGAGAACAGGAGTTTTACTTAATCACAAAATGTGAACTGCTGCACTGTGACCCCTTGAAACTGTCAGTCACCAATGCTTAATTCAAACAAGGAAACTTTTAGTTTGAGTACACATCCATAGAGCTCAACAGGTGTTTATTCGTTTCTTTGAGACCGTAGTTGGTTCAGGGAGGCTGAGCAGAAAGTGGCCTGGTGAGGCATATAAATATCATGATGTGATAACTTCTTTGCATTTGGTACAGCGTGATTTAATTTCCTACTCAATCCACTTTGCAAAGTATGCACTTATCAGGCAACACCAGTACAAGTAAAGAACAATGCATATCGGTTTCTTTTATATTAACCTAGTCCTGAAGCAGCTCATGATTGACAGGGGCTAGTCTGAATTCTAGTGCAAACACTGACTGATACAATGATGCCACCTGAATTTTCATTTTAAAAGTAACAAGATCCTTGGATAAATGAACGACATGCTTTTACCAGAGAAGAAAGCTTAGATCTAATTTAGAAAATAAACTTTTAACATCCTTATATCTAAGAACTATCAGTTTTAAATTGTACATTATAAGAAACACATGGAAAAAAGTGTGTAAATGAACAAAGTTTTCATTCCACTAAAACGGCTTGACCATCTTCCACGTTATGCACGGTTTCTGACAATGACTGGCTCACTTCTGTCACTTCGCAAGCTTCTGAAGAGCCTTCCCCTTGAATTGTTGGTTGGCCTTCCATCAAAACAAAGGTATCAGAGTTCTGGTTTTGACATGAATGCCGAACAGCTTCACTAGCAGTTGAGAAGCTTTTATCACACAGATTGCACTTGTACGACTGGTTTGATTGGTTTGTTGCTAGGTACACTGGATCCATTAGTGACTGGCTCGTTTCTTCAGAAGAACCTTCAGTAAGCATTGCTTGCTTATTATCCACCATCATATAGGTATCAGAATTCTGGTTAAGGCACACATGCCTGGCAGCCTGGTTGGCTCTACAGAATGTTTTATCACAGGTACTACACTTGTATGGCTTGCCAGTGTGAATATACATATGCTCTCGCCAGTGACTTTTCTGGATGAATTTACGTCCACAGATGGAGCATTCATATTTTCGCCTTTTCACTTCCCTATCTTGATCCCCTAGCTCTATGTTGTCAATGTCTGCAATGTCTGATGGGGGTGGTGTTTCGGCTTGTAGTTGGCCATCTGCCATTGGTGAATCATTTTTCTGCTGTAGTTCGCCATCACTAATTACTTCTGCTTCAGGTATTTCCTCAGGATCTTTTGTAGGTTTCCCAGGCTCTACCAATTGGCCTAGCATATTCATTCCTGCTGGGTTGGTAACTGGAAGTGACATTCCTGTATGGAGCTGCAGGTGCTCACGTAGGCTGCTTCGTAGAGTGAACCTTCTGCCACAAAGATGACAGACATAAAACTTGGGAAAACCACTGTTCCTTTTCATAATACTGGGTTTAACATGAGCTATTGCATGTATACCAGGCTGCCCATCTAATAGAGGGATATTTTCACATCGTTCTTCAGCCGTTGGAGGACCAGCTGCAGAAATCAAGCCTTGTTGTGTGCCTAAAGTCGTTGCAGATGACTGCCCAATCTGTTGAGACGGCTGAAGCATCTGTGCACCCTGGGGATGCTGCTGGTTAGCTTCTGCACCTCGTTCTTGCTCCATCCGAGAAGGATGAGCATGTGACCTGGGCTCTCGACAAGACTTTTCTGCTGCTGATAACCTACTCTGAGGTGTGGTTTGATTATCTGCAATCTGGATGCCATATAATGATGATGTCCAAGCAAAAACCTGATCAGGACGAGGAACCGCTCCGTGGCTGGCTAAGCTGGCTTCCTGTACCAGTGGGTATGCATGCAGGAACTTAATTCCCTGCTCGAGACGGACAGGATCAATAATCTGGGGAGCCATTTTCCCGGTGTACATTAAATGCAGGAGGTAGCTAAAGATATCTGGCTGAATATCAGTTGGTTTCAGTCGGACACAGTCACTGTGAAAATATATTTTAAAATACTTACAGGCTAGCAGAGGCATAAAACAAACAGAATCAAATGAACAAAATTTACAAGTTTCAGAAAAGCACAGTTGAACAGGAACAGTTCAGCTACTTGGGAAAAGTGGTCTGTGGGCACAAATTAGCTTTCATGCTGTAGATGAGGGGCTAGCAGTCACATGGCTGATAAGTGCAATCAACATCAAAATGGATCTATAGCTTTTCACATTTTAAAACATTTTCATTTTGGGACCATCTATGGGATAAGATCATTTTAAAAAAGGGAAAAATAAAATTGCGCTAATCAGAAAAGGCACAATATACTTTTAAATTTTACATCAGAGTCAAGCATTACCTGGTTTGATGGATGAATAACATTTTGAAGTAATTGGAAAAAGAGGCAAGCACAGCTTTGTGTGCCTTGAAATAGACATCACCAATAGCCACTGTGCAGTCGCACAAGAAGCCAAATTCTCGCTGTGCATTGAGTTGTTGTAGCAGGATTAGACCATGATTAGCCAGTTCCATATTTAGACCCTAGAAAGTACAAGAAAGGAACTAAATTGAATACAAAATGTGTAATAACTTTTCTGATAACCCAAAGCTGCAATGCATTTGCACTCATTTCAGGAGTGCTTTATGCTACAATATAAAGATTATTTGTATATTTTAATACTTTGTTTACATTTGCTTATATAATCTCCCGATATTCAACAAGTTCTTTTTTTTGACATGCATATGATGCAATTAACCACTTCCATTTATATTGCTTTCAGCAGAGAAAAATTGTCCAAGGCAACATACAAAAAGAGTTTGAAAAATAAAGTATTCTTTGTTGGAATACAACATTACCTATTCTTCAAATAACATAACCACACATTCCATTTAACAATCCAAGTACTTTACACAAAAGTTCATGCCATAATTTTTCTAAGAAGGGTCGCAAGGAAAAATTCAGTATGATTGCAAACCAGAAAAGTTGCTTCCTTGACAAGTCATAGGCTGGGCTAACATGTTATTCTCCTACAAAATTTCACCTAACAAATGGATACTTTAAAATGTAATCACAGTTGTAATATAGAACGTGTTGTTGTCAAGTCAGAATATGTGCAAGCCCCATAAACAGCAAAAAGATAATGCAAAATCGCCTGTTCTAGTAGTGTTGGTTGAACCAGAAATATTAAATAAGATAACGCGAACCCTTATACTGTTGTTCTTTTACACCCACCTGAAAATGCATAAAGGGTCTTGGTTTAGTATCTCAACTGAAAATCAGAAAGAAAAAGTGATTTTATCATTAATAACTATCAGTGGCAATAAACCCAGATTTGTATACAATAAGTTATAAACTGTAAGGTGAATGCCTGGGAGTGGATGAATATCCAGAATAATTCATTGCTTTTCAGACTGGAGGCCTGTGACCAGTGTGCTACAAGGATTGGTGTTGGGTCCACTGCTTTTCATCATTTATATAAAATAATTTGGATGTAAACATAGGAGGCATAGTTAGTACGTTTGCAGATGACACCATAGGTGGAGGTCTAGTGCACAGCGAAGAAGATTACTTCAGAGTACAGTGCGATCTTGACCAGATGGGCCAATGGGCCGAACAATGGCAGATGGAATTTAATTTAGATAAATGCGAAGTGTTGCATTTTGGAAAGACAAATCAGAGCAGGACTCATACAGTTTAATGGTAAGGATCTGCAGTGTTGCTGAACAGAGACACCTTGGAGTGCAGGTTCATAGTCCCATGAAAGTGGAGTCTCAGGTAGATAGTATAGTGAAGGCAGCATTTGGTATGCTTTCCCTTATTGGTCAGAGCATTGAGTATAAGAGTTGGGAGGTTATGTTGTAGCTGCACCGGACATTGGTTCGGCTACTTTTGGAATATTGCGTGCAATTCTGGTGTCCTTCCTATCAGAAAGATGTTGTGAAACTTGAAAGGGTTCAGAAAAAATTTTGAAAGATGTTACCAGGGTTGGAGGGTTTGAGCTACAGGGAGACGTTGAATAGGCTGGGGCTGTTTCCCTTGGAGCAGAGGCGGACGGGTTATAGAGTTTACAAAATCATGAAAGGCAAGGATAGGGTAAATAGACAAGGTCTTTTCCCTGGGGTGGGAGAGTCCAAAACTAGACAGCATAGGTTTAAGGTGAGAGGGGAAAAAAAGATTTAAAAAGGACCTAAGGGGCAACTTTTTCATGCAGAGGATTGTGCGTGTATGAAATGAGCTGCCAGAGAAAGTGGTGGAGGTTGGTACAATTACCACATTTAAAAGGCATCTGGATGGGTACATGAATAGGAAGGGTTAAGAGGGATGTGGGTCAAATGCCAGAAAAAAATGGGACTAGATTAATTTAGGATATCTGGTTGGCATGGATGAGTTGGATCAAAGGTTTGGTTTCCGTGCTGTACATCTCTATGACTCTAATTCAATAAATCAGCCTATAAGCTTCTTTGTAATTGTGTACTTTCATCAGTTCAGCAATTCCAGTGACCATTATTTCACACAGGAATTGGCAGTACAGTTACACCAATGCAAATGAGCTAATTGAAAAACTGAACACCTTTAGAGCAGTGAATGGTCTACGGCTAGTATCCGCTAAAATCATCAGGAATGAACCCCCAACTCTCTACACAATTCATAAACCAATCAGAAAATGTGGAATTATCATGTTTAATACTGTAACAAGGACAGTAATCACATGTAGTTCTTTTGTATTTAGCTGCTGCCTTGTACTGTGCATCTTGTACTTCGGATAAAAGGCACAAATAACTGTTGGGATTTTGTCTATTATACATTCAGATACTGTTTTCCTGGGTATTTTTGAGATTTTCTGGCAAATTTTGCCTACCGCCTGTGTATTTAGAGCATTAGCAGAGGTCACAAATTTGGAAGACACTGTCACAGACATCTTGATGACTAGCTGCAACGCACATTGTAGATGGTATACACTGTAGCCATAATGTGCCAGAGGTAAAAGTACTGATTGTATAAGGCAGTAGGTAGGATGCTAATCGTATGGGCTGGTGCATCCTGGATGGTGTCAGGTTTTGACTGTTGTTGAAACTACTTAGTTAAGTGAAGATTATTTGATCACACTCCCCAACTTATGCATTATAAGTGCTGGAAAGGCTTTGCATCATCAGGAGATGGTTACTTGTTGCAGAATACCCAGATTTTGATCTGCTCTTGTAACGACACCAAGTGGTTCAGTTAAGCTTCTGGTAGATCTTGCTACATTAAGGTATGAACTGCTTAATTATCTGAGCAATTGCGAATAGAACTGGACATTCACCAAACACACATCTTATTCCTGATCCTATGATGAATGGAAAGTCACTGATATAACAGATGAAGTTGGTCAGGCCTAGGACACAACCTTGAGGAACACCTGCAGTAATGCCCTGAGGCTGAGATGATCAGCCTCAACATCCTGTCAGGTTACAAATCCATTCAGTGAAGTGTCTCCTTTCTTGCCACCTCTACCACTCCCAGCAATTTACTGCTAATTAATTCTACTGCAGCTTTGATGTCACAATTGGTCAAATGTTGTTATGACGTAAAGGAAAGTCACTATCACCTTGCCTCGAATTCAGCCCTTTTCGTGTTTCAAACAAAGCTATAACGAGGCCTGCAGCTGAGAGATCTTGGCAGAAGACAAACTTAGCATCGATGAGCAAATTGTCAAGCCTAACTTCAAAGCATTTTTGATTACCCTGTCCATCATTTTGAGATCCGTTGTTAGACAATTAATCAAGAATTGGTTGGATTGGATTTGTCCTGCTATTTAACCTGGACAGTGTTCCAGTTTATTAGGTGGTGCCAGTGCTGAAGCGGATGTATTCTCTGGGCTTGTAGCTGTTGCTGTATTCATTTCACTGGTATTATGTGGAATGAACTGATTTAGCTTAAGGCTACCTTCAGTGATGGTAGGATCCTGAGAATAAGATCTGCACGGCTAAAGGTGTTTGCAAATTTTTCAGCTTTTGCGGCTGGATTCTGCCATCCTTGATGATGGGGATTTTTAAAAATTACATGTTCACGGAATGTGGACGTCACCAGTGAGGCCAAAATTTATTGCCCATTCCCAACTGTCCTTGAAAAAGGTGGTGGTGAGCTGTCTTCTTGGGGTAGAAGGACATTCACAGTGCTGTTAGGGAGGGAGTTCGAGGATTTTGATCCAGTGACTGTGAAGGAACAGCAATATAGCTCCAAGTCAGGATATGGGTGAGGAGGGGGGGGGGGGGGGGGGGAGAGAGAACTTGGAGGTGGTGACGTTCTTTTACATCTGCTACCCTTATCGTTTGGAGGTGGTGAACGTTGCAGTTTTGGAAACTACTGTTAAAGGAATCTTGACGAGTTTCTGCTCATGGAACAGTCAGTACTCTAGTCAGTACTTTAAATTGTCTAAAATCATTCATGATGAGCCAGTACTCCAGAGGTTTGATCTGATGCTGGTTTTGGGATTACTTAACTGTCTACATAAAAGTGCTTTTGTTGTTCAGCATGCATTTTGTAGCTTCAGCAAGTTGGCACTTCCCTAGCATGTTGCTTTACACCACTCAATGTACCAGAATTCATCCCCAGGTTTTTTGCATTCAAACAGCGACAACCAGGAGAACATAACCGAAATGTTTCATACTATGATAGTACAGATTGGGTTTGATTTGAAAAGGGTTAACACTTCTGTTTATAGGAATATTGTTCAAATGCATTAAAGCAATCATCTAAGATCACAAAGTATTTTTTAGACAGTGAATCAGAAAACATACTATGGATGGTAAGAGTCAAAATTATTGCCTGTCCTTTAGAACTATAGTGAAAAATATATTTTTGGAATCACTAGTGAATCTCACTGGATTCCTATTGACTTTAGGCACTCTGATGAATATTTTTGGTGCAACAACTGTAGGTCTTTAAATAATACTATTTAAAATATAGCCATACACAGCCTTCAAGTTAAAAACTTAAATAATTGAAAGCAAAGAAACAGACATTACTGAAAATGTTAAATATGTTAGTCAATAACTATGGGCAGGACAGATTAGATAACGTCTAAGTAATAAACTCTTCCAAAGATTTCAAACATTTTCAGTTTTTGCTCAAAATAGTTCAGTTCAAATTTGTGTTTACAATAATAACTATACAAGATTGTGTGTGTTGACTGGGCAACGATAGCTTTGGTTTTGCATAATTTGGTTACAGAACACAGATTTAAAATAAAATGGTCATTAAAATTTAGAAGTAAATAGAAGTCAGTATCCTGGGACCTCAATGGCAGCTTGAGGTTTGGGTTTGAGGGTAGGGAGCGGGGCAGTCCAGAAATTCTTGGGCAGAAATAAAGCACACTAAAGAGTAGATTGCCACATTTGGAGTGGTTTGCAGAAGGTAAGTCATCTGTTTTAAGAGCACTAAACAGGATGGAATTGTTTCTGAGCCTGTCAAATTTCAGGTTGAAGATCAATTCCATCCATCAGGCAGGACAAGAGGAGCAGAAGCCAAACCTGGAATAACTGAAAGGAAGTGCTGGGGTCTGTATGCTTTTGTTAGAAAGGATTCAGGGGACGTCTCAAGAAAATTGTGGTCTTAGATTTGAGGAGGCACTCGCAGAAGGAGGACAGATTACAGTCACACTAAAGACAACAATAGAAATGGAAGGTTAGCAGGTTGCCTTGCCTTATCATGTTATCCTGCTAAACCCGAATCAAAATGCATATAATTAGAAAATGTAGTTACACACTGAATGACATTCATCTTAAAGTCAATGCAGATTTCTTAAGGAAGGCGATGGAACAGGCAAATTACAGAAAGACTAATGATAGATAATAGGATAGTTCAACTGTCCTAAAATATGCCAGGGAAGTAACAGTATAAAAAGAAATTAGATCATAAGTTCTGAAGCTTGTACCAGTGAACTAGGTTACCAGCCCAGTGAAGAGGAAAGCAGTGCAGGATCAAGCTCTAAGGCATGAGTAGGACAAGTGCAGATGTTATAGTGGGGGAGCGTTAGAAACGATTGATTCCAACGAAACTAGCCCAAATCTAATGAGACTAATTAAAAGGACATGGATAAGTTATATTTGAAGATACACAACTTCAGGTGGGCTAATTTCAGTGAATTGTGAAGAGGCCTGACCGGTTAGATTTGGACCAAATGTTGGAAGGTAAAACAGTAACTGAAATTGAGCCCTCAAAAGAAATTGTTCAGGTATTTACCAAACACACACCCATGGCAGTATGGGAAGTGCATTCAAACTAGGTACAAGTGAATGGGTTTTAGGCAAGTTAGTATCAGTCCCTATTGAGAACAGAAGAAAACAAAAATCACCAAGAAAGCCTATGATAAATGCCAGATCAGTAATAGAGTATTAAACCCAAGCCAAATACAATGGAGAACTTATAAAGGAAATAACAGTAAAGCAAACAAGAGTATATGAATAGACAAATAATAGGGAAACCAAAAGTCTTATTCATACAAAGTAAAAAGAGAAATTGTCAAATGATGGATGGAATTATGGACTAAAAGGAAGATCCTCTTGTCAATGCGGAAGGCATAACTGAGGTACTATGTAAGTACTTTGCATCAGCTTTACTAAAGGATACTGCCAATATCACAATTAAGGAACAGCTAGTTGAGAATTTGCATATAATAAAGAGGAGATACTTAAAAGATTGTTGGCCCTCAAAGTAGAAAAGAGACCCGTTTCATATGGGAGGCATCTTACATTGTTGAGGAAAGCACTGGTAAAAATTGTAGAATCACTAGTCAGAACCATCCTTTGGCAGAAAAAAAAATAGGTAAACACATGAAATTTAGAACAGCAATGATACAGCAATCTTTAGTGACAATAATTAAAACTATTAATGTGATAACTAATTGTTACAAGTTAAACTTAATTGACACTTATAAAAGGGTTAATAACTAAACAACAACATGGATTTGTCAAAGACAAATTGTGTAAGAGTACAGATTTAGATTGGTAAATCTTTCACACCAATCTTTAAGAAGGCAAGAGGAAAATCAAAAAGAATTATAAACAAGTTAACCTAATATCTGTTGTTGAGGAATGGGTTATTGAATGAGGAAATTTCAAAGTGATTAGAGTGAGCCAGCGTGGATTTGTAAATTGCTCATAAATGTCAATCAACTCTTCAAAATTAAGTCACTAAAGTATTGCACAGGGTATTTATGATAGGTTTTATTAATATGGACTTCCAGAAGGCATTTGGTCAAGTGCATTATAAAAGACTGATAAATAAAGATGAAGCTCACACATCTGAAGGCAAGTTACTGACCTGGTTCAGAAATTGGTTGAGCAGTAGGAGACAGAGTGGGAATAGTGAGAGGGTATGCAATTTAACAGGATAAGACTAGTGATGCCTCACAAGGTCACAATTAGGGCTCATATATTAATGACCTGGGCAATGGAATTGGAAGTTAAACATCCAAATTTGCTGATGACAGAAGATAGATTGTAAGCAGTATAGATGTAAGTTCAGAATTATAAAAGAAATGCAAATAGTTTCAGTAATGGGCAAAACTCTAATAAATGAACCTCAAAATAGGTAAATATAAAGTCATCTACTTTGGATCTTAAAAAAGGACAGGAGTAGGTGCTTAAATCTGGAAAGAAAATGCAGAGGTCTGAGGTCTCCTGGGAATGCAGGTACTTGGATCATTAAAATATCATAAACAGATAAAAATCAGAAAAGCTAATGTAACACTGGTGCTCATTTCAAGAGGACTAAATTTCCAAGGGGAGAAATCATATTTCAACGTTACAAAAGCCTGGCTAAAACATACTAGAAATGAGCAGTTCTAGGTACCACACCTTAGCCTTGGTGGAAAAAGCATTGTAGATATTTCCTAATCAACTTGTTCAGGGATGTTATTACAAACCTCTGGAATAGGTGGGACTTGAACCCAGGCCTCCTGACTCCAAAGTATGCACCAAAAAAGCCCGCAGGAAAAACAATGTAAATTGTTAATCAAAATAATACGGATAGAAATTACACAAATTAGGATTATATGATGATTGGATTGAAGTTTTAAAGATATCAAGGGCAACAGGTGGAAACGATTTTGCTGATTGGGGAGTTTATGACTAGAGGGCACAGCAAACATTACAGTCAGCCTTTCAGGAGTGAAACTAGAAAATGCCACTGACATATAAAGGGTGGTAGAAGATTGGCATTCTCTCTGCAAACAGCAATTGGAAACTTAATTGTACTGATAAAGTCTATCAATTAAACTCTATTAAAGGTATTAAAAAATTATGATTCTCTAGGTATACATCATAGATCTGCCATAAACTCTCTGAATGGCAGACCAGGATTAAACAGCTAAGCGGCCTACCCTTAGCTTGTAAGCAGGACAAATCAAACATTGCCAATTACCACCCCATCAGTCTACGCTCAAACAGTAAGTGATGGAAGGTGTTATTTATTGTGCTTCCAAGTCACACTTGCTGAGCAGTAACCTGCTCTTTGACAATCAGTTTGGGTTCCACCTGGGTCATCTCAGTTCCTGACCGCATTACAACCTTAGCTCATAGACAAACAGAACAGACGAAAGAAGAGACAAGAAAATTCAATAAGTGAGGGGAGACTGACAGCTCTTGACATCAAGATTGTATTTGACTGAATATGGAATTAAGAAATTCTATCAAAACCTGAAATCGATAGGAAACTGTGAAAACGGTCTATTGGTTAGAGTCATAGCTGGCAAAAAAGGATGATGATTGTGGTTTGAGGTCCGCATCTCACTTTCTACAGGAGTGCCTTGCAGTAATGTCCCAGGCCCAACTATCTTCAGCTGTTTCATCAAGTGGTGATATCACCAATTATTTCATCATCTTCATCACCACTTGCAGTTCAGATACTGAAGTAGTCCATGGTTTAATGCAAGGCCAGGACATAATCCATAAGTGGATTCACAAGTGGCAAGTGACATTTCTGCCACACAAGTGCCAGGCATAAATCATCAGTAACGAGACAGAATCTACCCAAATCCCGCTCCCCATCCCAACAGTAACATCACTGTATCCTCTACTATCAACATTGAAGGTTACCATTGAAAAGAAACTAAACTAGCCATAGACATACGTGGCTACAAGAGCAGGTCTGAAGTTAAGAATCCTGCAACAAGCAGCTTAACCATTAATTCCCACCATCTATAAGACACAAGCCTGAAGTATAATGAAAACTCTCCACTTGCCTGGATGAGTGAAGCTCCAACAACTCAAGAAGCTTGACATCATTCAGACAAAGCAGCCATTTAATTAGCACCATATCCACAAACAAACATTCACTCCTCCCACCACCAAAGCACAGCATTAGCAATATGCCCCATCCACAATATGTCCTGTATAAATTCACCAAGGCTCCTCAAGTATCCTCCAAACCTACAACGCTAGCACCTAGAATGACAAGCACAGCCAACAGACAGGAACACTACCACATGCAAGTTCCCTCCAGCACTCTCACCATCCTGATTTAAAAATATATTATTCCATCAAAAATACTAGGTCAAAACCCTGGAACTCTCTCCCTAACAGCATAATTGGTCTACCCACAAATGAACTTCAGCAAGTCAAGAAGGCATCTCATTATCACCTTCACAAAAGGTAACAAGGGACAGGCAGTAAATGCAATCCCAGACAGAGACACATACATTCCATGAATGAATAAACAAGAAGTTTTAGAAAAAGGTCAAAGATTTGAAGGAATCTAGATGCTTCAAGGATGTGGGTCTAATTTAATGTAGAAATTAGAGAAATAAGGGTTCTTCTTTCAATCTCCCCTTGATCTTAAGAAGTGTTAAAATTCAAAGGTTTTATAGTGAAGCAAGGAAAAAATATTTAGAAATAACCATGCACATAAATTTAAGATAATTGACAAAAAAAGAGTTAAGAGTCAACATGAAGGAAAAATATCTTAAGCTTTAAATTGTAATTGTCTGGAATTCTCTGGCTGAAAAAAGTAGTGGAAACAGATTCTTTCAAAACGAAACTGACTAAATAATCGAAGGGGATAATTACTTAGGATTAGGGAAACAGCAAGGGATTGAGACTAAATTGGATAATTGGACAGGATCAGTACTTTGTCCAGGTTTATAACGTTCACTTCCAGGTCCTTTGCATTATGTCTGGGTGTACACTCAAGAGCTGTAGGATTGTGGAGCAGTGTTACTGTCCTCACTGCTTGGCCAGAAGGTCTGGCTTCAAGTGCCATCTAGCCTGGATAGACATCACAGCATATCTAACACTATGCTTAAAACAACTACACCCAAGGTCTTTACTGTGCCCACTGTGCTGATGGTTCTCCAGATACTTGAATTGAGAAATTCTGATTGATGTTGAGGTTAACACTTATAGTTTTTACATAGTAAAACAATTTGTGTTGACCTGACTTTAATGCACAAGTCTTTCACATTGGGACCTGGGTTCAAATCCAACTCCAGAATGGGTGAATAAAAGTGTGCAGGCTGATGGTTCAATATGAAATGAAACTGTCAAATCTCAATGCAGCTCCTGGCAGGCAAGTGCCTTCACTGAAACAGAACATAGACACTGAAATTATCATCCATTGTCTGCACGTGATACAAGGGCTGAAGCTGCAGGATGTTGATAGGTCA
The DNA here is from genome assembly GCF_004010195.1 of Chiloscyllium plagiosum. Classification (NCBI taxonomy): domain Eukaryota; kingdom Metazoa; phylum Chordata; class Chondrichthyes; order Orectolobiformes; family Hemiscylliidae; genus Chiloscyllium; species Chiloscyllium plagiosum. Next base: position 88,518,183 of record NC_057718.1, read on the forward strand.
CAGTAGAGGAACTGTTCCTAATCTGTGATTGCTTGCTGCTGACACTAAATTATTGCTATCTAAAGAATTACCTTTTGCCAAAGTAATCTACCACATTTCACTGAGCACAAGTAATATCTTCAATTGTTTTACACTGAGAAGTGGACATCAAACAAGAGGGAATTGAAAAATAGCATAAAGTTAAAAGAATGGTTGAATAAAGGTTTTTAGCAAAGTCTTGGAAGGCAGGAAACAAAGTAAAATTCAGTATTTTTGAGAGACATATTCACATTACTGCAGAGGCTACAGATTGGGTATTCCCATCAAGAACAGCTAACCCAGAGTCAGATTGAGGTTGTGCAGAGATTTGTGGAGATAAAGGAAACTTTTGTTTATTCGCTCATGGGACATATACATCACAGGATGTTGCAAACATGCCAGTAACATCTGAGTGCCTGATAAAATTCTGGAGGAATCTAAATTTTTCTGGGCTCAACCCAAACCAGGTGTATGCCATACTTTACTAGCTTCCGTCCATATCCTGTAACAGCTGGTAACAGCCTCCTTGGTTACCTATCTAGTTATTAGTATTTGATTTTAGTGTACCATTTGGCTCTATGCTTCAATTTTGATCCTGTGTCCAGTCACCTAGAATGCCTCCACTTCAGGATCTTTGCTTGCTTAATCATCCCATCTCTTCTCATTTGTTGAAACTACAATCCACATCTCCTTTTTGAGAGTTTTAAAATCTTTTTCATGCCCTCCTTATATTCCCTCTTCACAGCCTTCATGCCATCCAGAACTTTAGAGTTTTTCCCACCTCCAAAAACTTGAATTGTTTCAGGGCAGACAGAAAAACAAAAATCAGAAAATTAACAGCATCTTCCTTTAAAATCTGTTTTGCAAATAGAACCAAAGCATCTCAGCAAGTACTGGCTTTGCTTCCTTCCACAAAGCATCTATCCTCAACACTACCCACCCCCAACATCCTTGACAATATTATCAGCATCATGAGCTACCATATGTATACTGAAGTTACAGAGCTCTGTCCTCCCTTTCCACTCTCCTAACTCAGGGTTCTCAAATTATCAATTCTTGGATGAGCTCTAATTTTCTCCAAATGTTACTATCACTACTCACTTGCCACTGTCTACTTCTCTCAACAATCTTCCAAGCTGAACCAGATTATTTTCAATTTTAATGCTACTTTTGACCGAAGCAGTGGTTTGAATCTTTACATCTGATCATGAACAGCTCACCTTCCACCATCGCAACAATATTTGCCCAGCCTTATGCTTCATCACTTGCTCCACCATTAAGATGCTTACACATGCTTTTGTTACATCCAGTCTCATATAGACCAATTCAATTGAATATTTCAAAACTGAAGACAAGAGTTATGTCAGGCAAGGAGGATACAAAACCAAGCAAGTTAGTTGGAGTGAAGATACAGGCAACACATGATCGAACAAAAAAGCAAGTGCAGGCCCGAGGGCTGGATGTTCTACTCTGATGCTATGTTCTTAATTATTGACTCAACCACCAATGGATCCTCCTACCCCAAATCCAGACTTATTCAAAACTTGAGGAATTCCTTTAATCATATTTAAAACAAATATTCCGAATTTATCTTGAAATAAGATCAGAAAATGCCAGAATCATTACATAATTTCATCTACATACAAACAGCTATCAAGTATTGATCCTGATTATAACCACAAAATTATTACATTGCTAAGTATTAGTTAGCATGGAGACTGGGCAGAATTTTGCAGAATGAGGTTCACACATTTTAAGATGTATCACAATAATTGGTATCATGTTTTGTCTTGTCTTTCTTCCCAATCCATAAATTACAACACAACAGCCATTCAGCTCTTGCCATCAATGCTCGCCCTTCAATTTCTACCATCTAAGCCAATTCAAATGTTTGGATCTTTACCATGACAGCAACTGTCACAACGGTGGCTTGCAATAAAGCATTCCATGCTTCAGCAGTGATCTGTGTGGCAAAGGATTTTCCTCTGTACTTTAGTAGCAATTATCAGTGTATGGCAAAACAAGAGCTCAATCAGTGCAAACGAGCATCTCAGCCTTATTGTACATCCATTTTCCATTCACCCAATCCAACCCCACCCATATTACTCTTTTCTCTTTCAAAAGAACCTAATTTTTCAAGCCTTACACCAGTACAGTAATCCCTCATTCCCAGTGTCATTGTAGTGAAACTTCGTTGTATTCTCTTATGGTTAAATTATGTTTCTCTTTTTAGGTGTCCAGAACTGCACATGAAACTTTAACCAACCCAGTATAAATGCAACATCATTTCCTTTCTTCTATATATTAAAAATAAATATTTCAGCATTCACTCTCTACATTTGAAAACATTTGTATTTACACCTTAACTTCTCCATTTGTTATTTCGATTAATAATTTGACTTTATTATACCCCCATCCCATCAAAATACTTAACCTCCCACTTCTCACTGCCGAATACTGCCCAGGCTGATAATTTATGTTCACCCACCATTCCTCCAAAGTTTGCTAGGTTTTCACTTTTTTGACCAAGTCACTTATATAAACAGAATTTAATAGGGACCAGTACAGATCTTTATGTTGCAGCACCACCTACATTTCACCAATCCAAAAAGCATATTCAGGTCACCTTCCTGCTTTCTGTCCTTAGTGATCCTCTATCCAGATAGATGATTTCCTTTAATGTCTTACACGTTAATTCTCTCATGTGGTTCTTGAAATAATAGCTGAAAATCCATTCATACACTTATAGCAGGTTTCTGTTATTTATTAAAAGCATTCTCAAAAAAATCAAATGTAACTAGTCAAGCCCTTATAAATGTACAGTGAAGGGTCTGGTTAGCGCATGCATTTCTACATGTTCAGTAATCTTGAATTATGGAGGCTCACGAATTGTAAGATCCAAGTAGAAAGCTAACAAAAATAAATCTATTAAATTCAACACCTGTAGAGATTTTAATGATGCTTCCAGGTTTTAAGTTTTCAAATTGCGTTCCCATTTTTATTTTTAGAAATTCAAAATCAAATCATTTTTTTCCCAACTCCCTATGAATGTGGTGTCAGGCCATGCCCTTTCTTAGCATCTGTCAAAATCCAGCACACTGCAAGTTTAGGATATAATTAAGTGATAATTTGTGATAAATAACAAATCAGCCACTTGGGGGCAATGAAGCTCAGATTACAGTTGTGATTTGGCATGACAACATTTTTTTTGGTGGCTTAATATCAGGATATATATCACAAAAGTCTTTAAGACTTAAGAGACCCATACGGGCAATAGTTTACAGACCTGGAGTCATAAATTACAGTGCACAGTCACTTCTAGCAAAAGAAAGACTGACAGGCCAGAGCTCTCAAAGAACTTCATGGATATGAAGTTCTGAAGGTTAGTCACTGTTGTAATGTAGAAACACAGCAGCTAATGTAGACACACAGATAATGTCATAACAAGCAGATAATCTGTCCTTTGTGACGTTGATTGTGGGATAAATATTGGTCAAGGCATTGAGGATAATTCTCCTGCTTTCTCCAAAATGGTGCCAATGTAACCTTTTACTTCCTTAAAGGTTCAGGATGGGGGCTCATTCTTGTGCCCAATCCAAGACTGCACTCCAATCGTGTTAAACGCTGCTCCTTCAGTATTACAATAAAGCCTGGCACAGTATCAAAAACACTACTCATACAATACTCACAACAGAATCCTTTTATTTGACACCTTCGTAGATTTAAGTTACTTATGACTTACTTCTATACTGAAACTGCAGATAGCTTCAGAAAAAAACCTATAACACACCAGGTTAAATAAATTCAGTTTTAAATAATCCAGTGTTTAATCCTAACACTAAACAAAAAAAAACAGCTAATGGGTTCAAAAATCAAAGTCCAAATTCAGCTATTTACCCCCAAAAAGACAAAAGCATCATTTTTAACATCCACATCTATTTTGGCTGTGCAAACTGCAGTCATGTCAGATAAGATTTTCTCTACATTTCCTTTGTTATGCACGATATAACAAACTCATAAGTTTGTCGATCAAAACATTTTTAGGGATCTCAGTGCAAAAACCGTATTTTTTGTTTGTTATTTTGATTATGGACCAAAATGGCAAAAGGACAGTTTTAAAAAACCGAGAATTGCAGAAAGGATTACTACACATGAGCTGGAGTCAGAGACTGTACAAAATGAGATTCAGCCTGCAACATGTAGCTGATTGATAACTAGTCGCCACCTCACAGAACAATGATAAAGGCCTTTGGCCTGCTATCACCCAGCTCCCAGGTAGCTTGTGAGGGTGAACATTTAGTTAGAAGTTATCTGATCTCTGAAAAAGGAAGAAGCGGTCTCTTTTCTCTGTGATAAAAATCACCTCAAGCCTGAAGAAAGGCAGCATATTTTTACTCATTCGTTGCTGTAAACTGTGACTTTTAACCAAGAAGTTGGACTTTACAAATGTGAACCAGTCACCTCATGCCTCTTGCAAGCAAAAGTACTTGAAGATGATCGATTAAGGGACAGAAAGTTCTAACAAGTCAAAAGGACCTCAGCAAACCCTCTGGGTATGGACCATTGAACCACCTTCCCAGTCTTTCCCTCTGCTCACAGAATCCGTTTTATTTTTGTGCCTGCTTGTATAGTTGTGTGCAGGTTTTAGAAGGGTGCAAGCATTTTAATTGGAGAAGTCATATGTCAATAGTTCATAATTGTTTATTTGTTTGTAATGCAGTCGGTTCTGCTATAATACATGCTTCTTCAATTTGAATTGGCTATAAACGCGATTGAAGAATTTAGATCATTATTTATAGAATGCAAACTTTCCTTCCTTGGTTATAACACAATTCTGGTCCCATTAGTTTAAATGGTGCTGCTATTACACGATTTTCTTATAACGCAGGATAGCATTGGAACGGAACTATGTTATATCAAAACAGACTGTAGATAGCAATTCTTGCTAAGTACAGAAACTAGGTCTGTGCTTTGTCAACCTTGGTCAAAAACATGTGAAAACTAGAGCTTTAGCACAGTTCTACAAAATGTTCAACTTTTACAGAAGTTAAAAGGGTTTGATTTCCAGCATGCTATCCCAGTGAGGTGAAATATTTGGTTAAAATCTCTCCCACTACCCCAAATCTTGTGTATTTGACAGTCTCAAAATTCATTTAATTGGTCACACAAACTTCTATCCATGTCACTCACTTTGAAAATCTCAGCTTCTTGCTACTGTTCCAGATGCTGGCAACAAATTAGCAAATTGGTGTTAATTACAATTGTAACTTGAAACTGTCAGAAATAAGTCATTCAACTCTATGAGCACGATCCACAACTATTAGATAGTGTTGGATTTATACCTCAGGTCTACTTACCCTCCTTTGATCCATTTTTCTCAAAACCTTTACATAGTAAAATCTATCAAGCTTGCAATTGAAAATATAAACAGATATAGTATTCATAACCTTTTCAAGGTGAGTGATTTAGACCCCTACCATCCCTAGTCTCAAAATATGCTTTCTTGTTTCACACTTTGAACAACCTATTTCAAAACCCAAGATTGCATCCCATGCATGCAGTCTTCCCCACAGAAAATATCCCTAACCTATGTTCTCATTGTATCAGGTTGACTACTCCAATATTCCTCATGACACCGCCAAGCCTCTTTCGTTTCTTTCCGTCCTGCTTGAAGCAAATGATCCATGGAATAGAATGGACACAAAGCCTACCAGAGATTTACTCAAATGGCCATTCTTCACACATGATCCTAGACAACCGCACACTGCCGACTCCAAATAGCATTTCTATATTGAATTGAGAATATAGCTCCAGCTGGAGTAGTCACAGCCAGTGTGCTTATCCAATTCTCTGATAGGTATGAATTTAGTGTGTCTGAGGTGAACAAGGATATAGGCTGCAGAGACTATTAGAAAATTGAACAAAGCACCATTCAATGCTTTGTGCATGCGCATGGGGGAAGGAAGAGGAGAAGGGAAATGAATAGATAGGGTCCTCTGCAGCATAGAGTGTGTGCAAAAGCTGTGTTTCCTACCTGATGCCAAGGTTCACAATGTCTCCGGGCTGGAGAGGAACATGGGGCGGGAAGGGGAAGGATCCAGTTGCCATAATCCATGCAGATACCAACAACAACATAGGTAAGAATAGGAAAGAGATTCTGCTGAGGGTTTACCAGCAGCGTAATCTAATTTAGAAAGCAGGACTACAAGTAATAAACTCAGGATTCATATTTGAGTCACATGCAAATGGTGTCAGGTAAGAAAGATTTCAAGAAAAAAATATGAAATAGTTCAATATGACTAGACAGCTATTAGAGACATGGCTACAGGGTCACCAGGGCAAGGATCTCATTATTAAAGGGTTTTCAAGGTTGCAATGGGTAGGCAAAATAAAGTGGGGTAGCAATGTTATTAAACAAAGATATCAGTGCGGTGGTTAGTTGTGGTATAGGTGCAACAGTTTGTGGTGCAAAATAAGTTTGAGTCCAAGTAAGGTTTAGCAAAAGTAGTCAGTCACAGGTGGGATGCGTCTTCAAGTTCCTAAGGAGTTGCCCCACTGTAGGATAAAATACAAATCACAAAATAATGGAAACATGTAGGAAAGTCACTAATTTTTATTGAAAATTTTTATCCACGCAAATTATATGGGAAAGAGCGACACGGAAGGAGAGTTGACATAATGCATCAGGGATTGTTTGTTATAGCAGTAAAATGCACAACTTACATAGAAACTGAATACTCAGATGTGTAATGAGGTAGGATTAATAAACTGGTGGGAGCAATCACAACTTCATAAAATTTCAATCTTAGTTTGATGGAGAGCAACTCTGGTCTCAAACCAGAGTTTCAACTGAAACAAGGGCAATTATGAAGATATGCGAAAAAGGACAATCTAAAGCAAACTAGAAAACTAAACGAGAAGATCATTAGATGAACAGATATTTATTCAGATATTTTATAATAGCAAAAATTTATTCTGGTCAAGAAGAAGAATTCAATGAAAAGAATTAACCACCTACAATTAACAAAGCAGTCCAATCAAAATCCAAGACATACAAAATAGTAAAAACTAGCAGTAGGACAGAGAATTGAATATTTCATTAAGAAACCAGCAGCAATGAATAAAAAAACGAATAGAAAATTGGTTAGGAAAGTAAATTGGCAAGATATATAAAAAACTTTGAATGCAAGTTTTAAGATGAACTTCTGTACCTAACTACTTAATGTCAATAGCGAAGAAATAAAACACCTTTGGGTATTTAACGCCAAATTCAAATACCAATACATCAGTAGAATTCTTTTCAGAAGACTTCTTTTAAAAAAAAAGTTCAATCATAGGATTAATGGTGCCACTGGCCAGGCCGTCTGTAATAGCCACAGAGAAGTTGGTGGTGATTTACCACTAGAGTCCTTCATTTGCGGGTACACCCACCGTGCTGTTAGGTAGGGAGTTCCAGGAATTTTACCAAGCTGACAGTGAAGGAACAGTGTTACTATTCCATGTCAGGATAATGTACGACCTGGATGGAAATATGCAGGTGATGTTCACATGCATCTGTTCTTCTAGATGATACAGGTTTCAAGTTTGGAAGGGAGTGCAGTGCATCAGTAGTGAAGGAAGCAAATGTTAAAAGGTGGTGGATGGGGTGCCAATCAGGCAGGCTGCTCTGTCCAATGAATACTCCATCATGCTCCTAACCAATGTTTGCTCTAAGCTGCACAGAGCCATTTTGATGTTTCATGGACAATGATCAGTGTCAGCATCCAAATGCAACATCGACTTCTAGTTCCAGAGGTCACTGCTATGCACAGGTCTTGGAGGCCCATGCAGCCAGTAAGACAATTAGAAGAATGCTGCTCCTGACTTGTGCCTCGCAGGTGGACAGGCATTGAAGAGACATGAAGTGAGTTACACATTGTAGATGTTCAAGGCTCTGACCAGCTCTTGCAGCAATAGTATTTCTAAGACTCCAGTTCAGTTTTTAGTCAATAGTAAGCACCAGAATGCTAATAGTGTGCAATTTAGCAATGGTAATACCACTAAATGTCAAGGGCAATAGTCACATTCTCTTGTTGGGTGATGGTTATTCGTACTATACAAGTGCCAGACAATGTTACTCACCATTTAGAATCAGAGGCGTACAGCACAGAAACAGACCCATCAGTCCAACTCATCCATGCCGACCAGATATCCTAACCTAATCTAGTCCCATTTGCCAACACTTGGCCCATATCCCTCACAACCCTTCTTAAATCATGTACCCATCCAGATGCCTTTTAAATACTGCAATTGTACCAGCCTCCACCATTTCCTTTGGCAGCTCATTCCATACACAGACCACTCTCTGCATTAAAAAGTTGCCCCTTAAGTTGCCTCTTAAATTTTCCCCATGTGCCCTCTAGTTATGGACTCCCCCAACCCTGGGAGACGACCTTGTCTATTTACCCTAGGGCCCTCATGATTTTATAAACCTCTAAGGTCACCCCTCAGCCTCCGATGCTCCAAGGAAAACAACTCGAGCATATTCAGCCTCTCCCTGTAGTACAAATTCTCCAAGCCTGGCAACATCCTTGTAAATTTTTTCTGAACACTTTCAAGTTTTACAACATCCTTCCGAAAGGAAGGAAACCAGAATAGGGAAAAGCAACCCTCTACCATCACCGTCTTCTACCTTCAAGCCTATTCTGTATCTAAATGGCTAGTTCTCCCTGAATTCCATGAGATCTAACCTTGCTATGTAGTCTACCATGAGGAGGAGAAAGTGAGGTCTGCAGATGCTGGAGATCAAAGTTGAAACTTTATTGCTGGAACAGCACAGCAGGTCAGGCAGCATCCAGGGAACAGGAGATTCGACGTTTCGGGCACAGGCCCTTCTTCAGGAATGAAGAAGGGCCTGTGCCCGAAACGTCGAATCTCCTGTTCCCTGGATGCTGCCTGACCTGCTGTGCTGTTCCAGCAATAAAGTTTCAACAGTCTACCATGAGGAACCATGGCAAACACCTTACTTAAGTGCATACAGATCACTTCCACCACTCTGTCCTCATCAATCCTTTTTATTATTTACAGTCATAGAGATGTACAGCATGGAACCCTTTAGTCCAACCCGTCCATGCCGACCAGATATTCAAAACATTCAATCAAGTTTGTGAGACATGATTTCCTATGCACAAAGCCATGGTGACTAATCAGCCCTTACCTTTCCAAATACCTGTAGTCCATCAGGATTCCCTCCAACAACTTTCCCACCACCAATGTCAGGCTCACTGGTCTATAGTTCCCTGGCTTTTCCTCATCCCTTTTCTAAAAAAGTGGCACCAGGTTAGCCAATGTTAGAACTTTAATTTTTAGATCCAGTCTAACGTTTTCAATCACTACTTCCAAATCATCAAAATTAATAAGAATTATGGTCGCTGGCCCCAAAGTGTTTCCCCACTGACACCTGAGTTACATGCCCTATCTCATTTCCTAAGAGTAGGTCAGATTTTACACTTTTTCTAGTAGGTATATCCACATACTGAATCAGAAAAATGTTCACAGTTAAAATCTTGTACACACTTAAATTTCTCTCCACCTAAACCCTTAACACTATGGCAGTCCCAGTCTATGTTTGCAAAGTTAAAATCCCCTTCCATAAGTATACTATTATTCTTACAGATGACTGAGATCTCCCTACAAATTTCTCAATTTCCTGCTGACTATTGGGGAGTGTTTAATACAATCCCAATAAGATGATTATCCCTTTCCTATTTCTCAATTTCACCCAAATAACTTGCCTGAATATCTTCCCAGGAATATCCTCCGCAAGTACAGCTGTAATGCTATCCCTTATCAAAAACATTACCCCCCACCAACCTTTCTATCCTTCTTACAGCATTTGCATCCTAGAATATTAAACTGTCAGTCCTGACCATCCCTGAGCCATGTATTTTATCAGATAAAACCAGGATTTTGACCAGCTATCACTGCATAAGAATGTGGAAATGCGTAAGTATGAGAAGACACAAATTATGCAAACATCTCCACTTCTGACCTACTGATGAAAAGAAAATCTGTTTTCAAGTAGCTAAAAATGTTTGGGCCACGGAAACTAGTCTGAGGAACTCCTGCAGTTTACAAAATTTACCTCCAACACAAAACGTCTTTTGTACTGGATATGACTCCATCCAGAAAGCACTTTTGCCCAAATTACCATTGACTCAGGTTTTGCTAGGCCACTATAATGACATGCTCTTTTAAATGCTGCCTTCATGTCAAAGCCAGTCTCACACACGGAGTGTTTTTGTCCACATTTGGACCAAGACTGTAACGAAGTCAGGAGTTGAATGACCCTGGCAGAATACAGACTGAGTATCAATGTACGGTTGTTCATTGAAAAAAGTGCCTTGAAGGGACTTTCAATAACCCCTTCCATCAATTTGCTGCTGACCAAGTGTGGACTAATGCAGTGGCAATTAACAAGTTTAGGTGTGTGTGTACAGGACACAAACTCTGGTTAATTTTACACATTAATAGGTAGATGCCAGTATTGCAGACACAGCCTGGTATGCAAGAAACAACTTTTAATTTCCTAAACCAACCTTTCTTTTGGGATCCCTTTTCTAAATATTGGGCAGTCTTTTGCTTTAAACTCATTCATTATGAGATAGATTGAGATTTTAGAACAAAAAGATTGTCAACACAAGCTCAGTTTGTGCAGGCCCCGTTTTTAAAATCAGACATAATTATTTCACTGAGCCTGGCATTACTTCAATCATAGGTTCTACAGAAGAAAGAACATAATTTCAGTCATAACATCACAACAGAGATCAGATCCATCATATATAATTTCTATTTAAAAATGTAAAACTCATTGTAGAACAGTTTTTATAAAAATATGAAGCTGAACTCTAAGTGAAAGCTCATGCACTTATTTCATATTTTTTAATAAAAATATAAACACACAGCTGGCACATCTATCATTTGTGTCTTTCATTGCCCCTACTGTAGAGTGAAATTGCTGGATGAAAGTGACTCCAAACATAAATTGTCAGCAGTACACTATTATTATGATGACGACGATTACAACACACAACTGCCCCCTGCTATTGCACTTAAAATGGCAGCACGGCTGTCAAGTTTTAAGTTGGTAGCCATGATGAGGAAGTGCCGGTATTGGACTGGGGTGGACAAAGTTCAAAATCACACAACACCAAGTTATAGTCCAACAGGTTTATTAGGAAGCATTAGTTTTCACAGTGCTGCTGCTTCAGTAGCTGACAAAGAAGCAGCGCTCCAAAAGCTAGTACTTCCAAATAAACGTTCAATTTCTGATGTTCAGACAAGACTGCTTGATTATCTTTTAAATTAACTCTAATAGTGTATATGGTGCTATTTACTGAAATGTGCTCTTTTGATATACAAACTAAGTTCTTTCAATAATACCACAACGTCAGTTCAAATTATAAATGAATAAGATTGTATACATGCTGAATCCAACCAGAATGGGTGAGGCCTTATGTCAATTCCTCCAGTTAGTTGTCTGGTTGTGACTGAAGTCATGCTACAATTGACAAGTCTGACATCTGGATAGATTCTGCTGAAAGTTTTTAGGGCCTATTCTATAGGTTAACTGTATAAAAGTCTGTTTAAAATATCAATTATAGCAGAACGTGTAAAACAGGCCATCTTAAAATTATCAAAACCAGGACCAGTTGATTACAGGAACAGGAATCTTTGAGGAGAAAGTGAGGTCTGCAGATGCTGGAGATCAGAGCTGAAAATGTGTTGCTGGAAAAGCGCAGCAGGTCAGGCAGCATCCAGGGAACAGGAGAATCGACGTTTCAGGCATAAGCCCTTCTTCAGGAATAAGCTCATGCCCGAAACGTCGATTCTCCTGTTCCCTGGATGCTGCCTGACCTGCTGCGCTTTTCCAGCAACACATTTTCAGTACAGGAACAGGAAGCCATTCAATGAGATCATGGCTGATTTGTGGTCTAATTCCACGTACATACCTTTAGTCCATATCCCTCAATACCCTTGCTAAACAAATTTTATCTATCTCGATTAGAAATATAACAACTGATCTAGCATCAACTGCCACTTATTAAAGAGAGTTCCAAATTAACTTTAATAATTAAATTTAATTGTTTATTTAAGGTCAACATTGCTTCCTATAATGCAACAAATTGTTCGGACTCAAGTCATACTCCTGGATCTCAGTACAAAATCAAAGTTGACACTCCACTGCTGTACGGATGGAGTGCTGCACTATTAGCCATGTAGTCTTTCAAGTGAGACATAAACTGGTTGCCCTCTCAGGTAGTCAAAGAACAGATAACATGATTTTGAAGAACAGCTAAGGAGTTTTCTCCGGTGGTCAGGTCCAACATTTATCCCTCTGTCAACAATCACAAAAAAATATTATCTGGCCATTAGCACCTTCCTGTTTGTCAGAGCTTGCTGTGTGCAAACTGACTGCCATATTTCTGACATTACATCAGTGACTGCAATTCAAAAACATTTTATTGTCCACACACACAAATGCTTAGTTGTCATGAAAAACACTATATAAATTCAGGTCTTAAATGTAGATAATACTTTACCAACACTAAAAAAAACTATACATAGTTTACACTCTAGCCAAATAGAGTCATTGAGATGTACAGCATGGAAACAGACTCTTCGGTCCAACCCGTACATACTGACCAGATATCCCAACCCAATCTAGCCCCACCTGCCAGCACCCGGCCCATATCCCTCCAAACCCTTCCTATTCATATACCCATCCAAATGCTTCTTAAATGTTCCAATTGTACCAACCTCCACCACTTCCTCTGGCAGCTTTCCATACACGTACCACCCTGTGTGTGAAAAAGTTGCCCCATAGGTCTCATGTCTTTCCCCTCTCCACCCTACACCTATGCCCTCTAGTTCTGGACTCCCCGACACCAGGGAAAAGACTTTGCCTATTTACCCTATCCATGCCACTAAATTTTGTAAACCTCTATAAGGTCACTCCAGGTCAATCCGACGCTCCAGGGAAAACAGCCCCAGCCTGTTCAGCCTCTCCCTATGGTTCAAATCCTCCAACCCTGGCAACATCCTTGCAAATCTTTTCTGAACCCTTTCAAGTTTCACAATATCTTTCTGATAGGAAGGAGACCAGAATTGCATACAATATTCCAACAGAGGCCTGACCAATGTCCTGTACAGCTGCAATATGACCTCCTAAGTCCTGTACTCAATACTCTGACCAATAAAGGAAAGCATACCAAACGCCTTCTTCACTATCCTACCTATCTGCGACTCCACTTTCAAGGAGCTATGAATCTGCACTCCAAGGTCTCTTTGTTCAGCAACACTCTCTAGGACATTAAGCATATAATTTGCTTTCCCAAAATGCAGCACCTCTCATTTATCTAAATTAAACTCCATCGGCCACTTCTCAGCCCACTGGCCCATCTGGTCAAGATCCTGTTGTAATCTGAGATAACCCTCTTCGCTGTCCACTACACCTCCAATTTTGGTGTCATCTGCAAACTTACTAACTGTACCTCTTATGCTCGCATCCAAATCATTTATATAAATGACAAAACGTAGAGGACCAAGCACAGATCCTTGTGGCACTCCACTGGTCACAGGCCTCCTGTCTGAAAAACAACTCTCCACCATGTGGTGTAAAATTCCAAGCAGTGGAATGTGGTGAAACGGTTAAAAATTATGTCCCAATACATGTGTGAATCTAACCGGAATGGAGGTGTTGCTTAGTCCAGTGTGAATCTTATTACACACCTCCCCGTGTGAATCTTCTTATCTGTATGTAACCAGAATGGAATGTGTTTTTTAGCCTTGCTCTGCTGTTCACATGAATGTTTATATCTGGAAAAGAGTATATCAGCTGGAAAAGTCTCCAGTTCGGTGAGTCTGCTCCGGGGTTACGTTTAACCGCCGAGCGTGGGTTGTTGGCAACCGCTCTACGAGAACTGACGGCTCCCAGTTTTTGTAACATGTAGAGTGAGTATAAGCCAGACCCGTTGGGCGACGCTGCGGGGAATAAAATGCCCATATTCTAGCAGACTCGCCTCTTGGTCGTTTGTTCTGTGTCAGACTACTCTCCTACGAACCTGACCTTGAGAATTTTTTTTAAAACACACCACCACCCTCTTTCTTCTACCTTTGAGCCAGTTCTGTATCCAAATGGCTAGTTCACCCTTTATTCCATGAGATCTATCCTTGCTAATCAGTCTCCAATGGGGAACCTTGTCAAATGCCTTACTGAAGTCCATATAGATCACAACCACTGCTCTGCCCTCATTAATCCTCTTTGTTACTTCTTCAAAAAACTCAATCAAGTTTGTCAGACATGACTTCCCACGCATAAAGCCATGTTGACTATCCCGAATCAGTCCTTGCCTTTCCAAATACATGTACATCCTGTCCCTCAGGATTCCCTCCAATAACTTGCCCACCACTGAGGTCAGGCTCACCAGTCTATAGTTCCCTGGCTTGTCTTTACCTTCTTAAACAGTGGCACCACGTTTGCCAACCTCCAGTCTTCCGGCACCTCACCTGTGACTACCGATGATACAAATATCTCAGCAAGAGGCCCAGCAGTCACTTCTCTAGCTTCCCACAGAGTTCTCGGGTACACCTGATCAGGTCCTGGGGATTTATATTTCCCTTATACTCCAAGGATTCACTCGATCTATCCTGTCTATACCTGACATATGCTTCCTTATTTTTCTTAACCAAACACTCAATTTCTTTTGTCATCCAGCATTCCCTATACCTACCAGCCTTTCCTTTCACCCTGACAGAAATATACTTTTTCTGGATTCTCGTTATCGCATTTCTAAAAGCTTCCCATTTTCCAGCCATCCCTTTACCTGCAAACATCTGCCTCCAATCAGCTTTCGGAAGTTCTTGCCTAATACTGTCAAAATTCTCCAATTTAGAACTTCAACTTTTAGATCTGGTCTATCCTTTTCCATCACTATTTTAAAACGAATAGAATTATGTCTCTGGCCCCAAAGTGCTCCCCCACTGACACCTGTCACCTGCCCTGCCTTATTTCCCAAGAGTAGGTCAAGTTTTACACCTTCTCTAGTAGTACATCCACATACTGAATCAGAAAATTGTCTTGTACACACTTAACAAATTCCTCTCCATCTGAACCTTTAACACTATGGCAGTCCCAGTCGATGTTTGGAAAGTTAAAAGCCCCTACCATAACAACCCTATTCTTCTTACAGATAACCGAGATCTCCTTACAAGTTTGTTTCTCAACTTCCCTCTGACTATTAGGGGGTCTATAATACAATCCCAATAAGGTGATCATCCCTTTCTTATTTCTCAGTTCCACCCAAATAACTTCCCTCGATGTATTTCCAGGATTATCCCCCCTCAGCACAGCTGTAATGCTATCCCTTATCAAAAATGCCACTCCCCCTCCTCTCTTGCCTCCCTTTCTATCCTTCCTGGAGGATTTGTATCCTGGAACATTAAGCTGCCAGTTCTGCCCATCCCTGAGCCATGTTTCTGTAATTGCTATGATATCCCAGTCTCATGTCTCTAACCATGCGGAGTTCAGCTGCCTTCCCTGTTCAGCCCCTTGCACTGAAATAAATGCAGTTTAATTTTTTAGTCCTACCTTGTCCCTGCCTGCCCTGACTGTTTGACTCACTTCCATTCTCAACTGTACCAGTCTCAGATTGATCTCTTTCCTCACTATCTCCCTGGGTCCCCCCCACCATCTTACTAGTTTAAATCCTCCCGAGCAGTTCTAGCAAATTTCCCTGCCCGTATATTAGTCCCTTTCCAATTTGGGTGCAATCCGTCCTTCTTATACAGGTCGCTTCTACCCCAAAAGAGATTCCAATGATCCAAAAATGTGAATACTTCTCCCATACACCAGCTCCTCAGCCATGCATTCATCTGCTCTATCCTCCTATTCCTGCCCTCACTAGCTCGTAGCACTGGGAGCAATCCAGATATTACTACCCTTGAGGACCTCCTTTTTAAATTTCTGTCTAACTCTCTAATCTCCCTCCAGAATCTCAACCTTTACCCTTCCTAGGTCGTTGGTTCCAATGTGTACAATGACCTCTTGCTGTCCCCTCTCCCCCATGAGAACATTCTGCACCCTCTCTGAGACATCCTTGATCCTGGCACCAGGGAAGCAACACACCATTCTGCTTTTTTCTGCTGGCTACAGAAACGTCTGTCTGTACATGACTACTGAATTCCCTAACACAGTTGATCTGTTGGAAGCCGACGTACCCCTCATTGCATTACAGCCGGTCTCAATACCAGAAACTTGGCTGTTTGTGCAATGTTCCCCTGAGAATCCATCACCCCCTACATATTTCAAAACAGCATACCAGTTTGAAATGGGTATATCCACAAAAGACTTCTGCCCTACGTGCCTTCCTCTCTCACCTTTCCTGGAGTTAACCCATCTATGTGCCTGTATCTGAGACTTTTCCCCCTTCCTATAACTAATTCAACTTTTTTTGCCATGGATATACACAACTTTTATTGGTATTTTAAGGCCATTGATTACTTCCACTTGGGGGAGGGGGGGAGGGAGAAGAGAACAAAGGCGAGCGGTGGGGGAGGGAGGGCAGGGGAGGCAAGGGGG
>NC_057718.1:88540632-88563206 GCF_004010195.1 Chiloscyllium plagiosum
ACCGCGCCCCCCCCCCCCCCCCGCCGAGCGGATGGCCCGGATCCCGGCTGTGTCTCTCTGTCTCGTAGCGGTGTGCCTTCTCCAGGACCGTCTCCTCTCCTCCGTGTGACCGGATGTGTGTGTCACCTCTCTCCCCCACCACACAGAGAGAGAGGCCGCCACTTCCGACTGGGGGGGGGGGGGAGGAGGAGGAGGAGGAGGAAGGATGGCGGGCAAAAAAGGGAGGGACGGACAAAGAGAGACAGACAGACAGGCGGGAAGACCGGCATCCATTTGATTTAAGGAGAGAAAGCAAAAACACAATCGCCTCGCACCGGCGACCGACCCCCCACTCGCCTCCCCCAACCCGGGCTCGTCCCCTTCGCCTCCCGGTGGCGGCAGCACCGTTAAACCTCCCGAAATGTGAGGCCTGCCGCGGAGCTGCACGCCGGCCGCGCGAGGAGGCGCCGAGAGCCCGGGCACCACCCCTTCCCTTCAGCCACCACCCCCATCCTACCCCTCCCCCACCCCCACACATACATACACCACCCATCCCCCACCAGCTTCTCCCGGTTACCGACCTGCAGCTCCGCTGTCGGAGGAGGGGGAAAAGGGTTGGGTAAAACCGTGTGGTGGGAAATGTATATATTCTTTTAAAAAATAAAAATCACACCCCGGTGTTTCCGTCGCTGTCGCGGTGCCTGGGCCCCCCCCGCCTCCTCCTCCTCCTCCTCGGTTTTCTTCGCTGTGGCGCAGCCCAGAGAGAGACCGACCGAAGCTCCGCGCCGCCGCCGCCTTTTCCCCCTCCCCTCGAACCAAACTGCCAAACGGTTGCTGCACGTTCCGTTACGTTCGCCGTCACATGACCGGAGTGGGCTGAGAGCTCCCGGGGCGCTGAGGCGGCGCGAGGGCGACAGGACCAGGATAGCAAGGGGGGCGCCGGCCGAATGGCCCCCGCCGGCCGCCATTTACTGGAGGGCGCCCGCGCTTTCGCTCCCTCTCCCGGACGCGTTTTCGCCGAACGCCCGCTCCTTATTTTCCTCTCGCAAACTCCCGACTGCCGTGCTCTTTCATTTGTAACCCTCCTCCTTCATCCACCGGTTACCGAGACAGTGAATTTTATTTTTTTTTAAATAAAAATGCAAAACGCCGGCCTCCAACGTTCGAATGCTGTATTGCATTACATTACATGCAATTTTCCCCCCTTTCACCCCACTTTTAATTAATTATAACCGTGCACCGGAATCCCCCGTGCTTTTAAAACAAAGAACAAATAAATGCAATACACCGGCTTGTGCTGCAAACCACCCCTCCCGTTTAAATGCATGCGACTATTTTTTTTCCCAACTTCTGATCAAAACTTTCTATTGTTTACTCCAATAAAAAAAGTTAACTTGGTCCTGAGTTCCGCTCCTTTATGCATAATATATTTTATTCTGTGTTTGCAATAGGACTGCACCCCTCCCCGAAAGGTCTGCAGCAGCAACCCAAGGTCATTTTGGTAGCACGCTGTCCAAATATGGTTGTGAGGCGATTACATTTGAAGCAAGGAGGGGGGTTTAGGATAACGAATGGGGGTTAGGCGGTTACCGAATACTTAAGATTCCAGCTTCTACTGTCCATGTTGTTCAATGCACCGCGCATTGATTGGAACAAAATCACATTTCATTCTTTTCTCCACCCATCACCCTGTCTTTTCCTTGCATTGACCCGGCATCAGTCCCAGTTTGCAGGGGTTTTTTTTGTCCGTACCATTGCTTATTTTAATTGCACCGAATTTAAGGTTTCCGAATGCGTTAATGTGGACTCTTTCACTGTACGGTAACTTTCTTTTAATAAAACAAACTGTGCCTTTAAGATTTTTTTTTGGCTTTCTACATAAAAGGCAAGTGTGATCGTTTATCTGAAACATGTCCTGCCACTCGATGGGCTATGTGCTTTCAGCACTACCCTCCCCTTGTTTCTGGGTTTTCAAAATGCTGGTTAGACAGGCAGCTGGGAGCAGACATTTTGTGGAGAATTTGCTGTTCAGTGGCGGCAGGAATTGAGTGTGCTGACCACCACCCTCTTATCTCACTGCTGATGTCATTAGGGGACTATGCACAAAATGTCTGCTTTTCAACATGCCTTTGACCAGTAATTTAGAAAGCATCTCCTTTGCATCAGGAAGATCTTGGAGCTGTGGTTATCTCCCTGGGTGATATTCAGGATAATTCACTGATAAAACTCTTAAAATTAAAAGCATTGGGGTGCATCGTAAGATGGCATGTGATTGCTCATCCATGTGCCCTTACAAACCAGACTTTCCAGTCCTCAGCCCAACCATTGCTTCCTTCCTTTGACCTGGACAGTGAGGTGTCAGACTTGTCTTACTAAAGACATTATATTGCTGGTGGCATCACATTACTGGCAGAGTATGTTGAACAGTGAGAAGTGCACATGCAACATTTGGTTGGAGGTGTGGATTCTGGTGCAGTTAAGTGCAAACTGTCAGATTTTTATTCACAAATATATCTAAAGTACTCCCAAGTCATATAAACTGAAACTCATAAAAGGGCAGCAATCAAGAAGCACCTTTATTTTTCCCTTTTCTCTGCATTTCCCTTTATCTCTTTTGTGTCTGCCTCCATATCTCTCTGTTTAAATTTCTTTAACAGATCCTAGGCTTATAGGATTTTCTGATGAGAGTGCTATCCCAGCATTCATAACTGTAAGTGAAAGCCCTCTATTAAATCTGTACATCCTGCAGTTTTAATAGAAGGCTTTCACTACCACTAGGAATGCTGGGATAAACCTGTCTCCAATGAATGAAAGACAAATCTGAGATTACTAGTCTAACCTGTACAAGTGTGAGGCTGTGACTCCATTACAGGAGGGCTGGAGTATTCACAGCGTGATTTACCAACCTTCCATACAGGCATAGTGTTACTTAGTACTGTGTGGTGAGGTATAGGAAGCCATTCAAGTACTTTGAAGGAGTAAATAGGAATGTTGTGATATTGGGGTGCAGTACAGTCAGGAGGATAGACACCATGCCTTGAAACTGAGAATGAGAATCCAAAAGACTGTTGCTGTTCTTCTGATCGTCTGGAATAAAAGAACACAAACCTGAAGAAAGCCACATCATTCCCCTCATTGGTTGCTCTAAGCTGTGGCTTTGAACCAATAAGTCAGAGACTTTGTAAGTCTGTTACCTTTGCCTCCTGAAAGGGTTAGCATTACTGCCTCACGGCGCCAGGGACCCGGGTTCGATTCCAACCTTGGGCAACTGTCTGTGTGGAGTTTGCACATTCTCACCGTGTCTGTGTGGGTTTCCTCCTGGTGCTTTGGTTTCCTCCCACAGTCGAAAGGTGTGCAGTTCAGGTGAATTGGCCATGCTAAATTGTCCATAGTGTTAGGTACATTAGTCAGAGGGAAATGGGTCTGGGTGGGTTACTCTTCGGAGGGTCAATGTGGACTTGTTGGCCCCACACTGTAGGGAATCTAATCTAATTTAATCTCAATCTAAACTGAAAGTACCTAGTGAAGACAGATCGAAGAACAATATGTCCTGACAAGCTAAAAAGATCATCTCCGTAAAGCATGTGGATCGGGATCATTGAACTACTTTCCCAGGTTTTCCTTCTGCCCATAACACCCATTTTACTGTGTCTGTCCGTATATGTGCCTGTAGAAGGAATTTTAGAAGTGGGTTAGAATATTAAGTAGTGGAGTGAAATGTCAGTGGTTCACAATTGTTTACCTGTCGCTAGAATCTCATGATTTCTAATGAATAGTTCATTCTTGTTAAGTATAGAAATTCAGTCTGTGCTTTCTGTCATCCTCAGTCTCAAAGACGGGTAAATTGGGGACTTTTGCATATTTTCATAACATTTTTAACTTTTGTGACAATTCCAGGAAAAATGGGCCTAATTTCCAGCATGCTACCTCAATAAGATGTAACACTATTATCTTCTTATTCAAACAAGGATACAATTGTGTTTGAAGCAGTTCAGAGAAGAATCTTTCAACTCATTCCTGGGATGAAGGGCTTATCTAATGAAGAAATATTGAACCGATTGTGCTTACAAACAACGGAGTTTAAAAAAAAGAAATGATGTTTTGGACTGAGGGGACTTGATAGCATGGATACTTCCTTTTGTAGAAAAAATTAATAGCAGGGAACACAGTTTAAAAATAAAAGGCCTCCCTTTTAAGATGGAGAAGAGGACAATTTCTGTTTCTCAGAAGGTCATGAGTCCATGGAATTACCATGTCGACAAAACATTGAAGTCTGTTGAATTCATTCAAGTCTGGGGAGGCTGGGTGGATAGATTTTTGATAGACAAGTGACTCAAGGGTTTAGGGAAGAGATAGGAAGGTGCAGTTGAGATCACAGTCACAGAAACAGTGATTTTTTTTGATAGTTGGAACAGGCTTGAAGGACCACATGGCACAGTCATGTTGCTAATTCCTATGTTCTTATCAAACTACTAACGGCACTTTTTTTTTACTCATTGTCCATTAATCAGCTCTCTTCAAGTCATAGACATGATGGTCTCTTGCAGATCATTTGCTCTGAAAGGGGTTTGTTTTATTGACAACAGAGGCAGGTACAACTGCCCAAGTTTGCAACTTATTACCTACTATTTGAAGGCACTATCCCTTGTTTTCTAACTCAATTTCTCCCTTATAATACCTATGTTTGGCTAAATTGTTCCCAATGTAAAGGAGTGGTAGATGGTTACTCCAAGCAGCTCAATCTTGACCCCAGTAAAAGCTTCTCTATGCAGGTCCAGGGTGATTAGGATCATCAGGAACTGTCTGTCTGCTCACTTGATCCTGTTCAAGGGCCTGTATTGGCAATTAGGTATAAGAAAATAGAGCCCACACACACACACCTCAATTGCCAATTGGCTTCTCAGAGATTTATTGGTGCAAGTTCTGATACCCAGCATTAGCTCAGGAATTATTTCATTATGAAGTTGGGTTTGAAGGCGGTCAGTTGTACTTTATTAGTGCCAACAGTTAGCAGGAGTTGTTGCTGTCTCCTCAGATAAGCAGTACACCTATGATTCTGCTTTGTGGCACTGGAGTAATACAGGGCCACCTTGCTTATCCAACTAAAATAGGTCTGGCCCAGTCCTTAGGAGAAAGTGAGGACAGCAGATGCTGGAGATCTGAGCTGAAAATGTGTTGCTGGAAAAGCGCAGCAGGTCAGGCAGCATCCAAGGAGCAGGAAAATCGACGTTTCGGGCATGATTCCTGAAGAAGGGCTCATGCCCGAAACGTCGATTCTCCTGCTCCTTGGATGCTGCCTGACTTGCTGCGCTTTTCCAGCAACACATTTTGGCCCAGTCCTTAGTCCACCTTCATGGCATGCAGCTGTCCATAGATGGAGGTCTATGTCAACTTCAGTTTGCAAGTGACAAGTGTAATAGCCAACGCCAAGCTAAACTAATTGGATCACACAATGTGAATAGGAATTGGAGTTAAGGTTATTCTCTACTTTTGCATGGATTGATGGAGCTTCTCCTAATTTGGGAAGAACCATTACTGCCTGTATCATGCAGTTGATGAAGCCAAGTATTCTTTTCCAGGTTGGCTCAGCTGTGATTCTAGGATTTCTCTAGCTCTATAACACCATTGTAATACACTGTGTGTAACATGGTATGAATATAAACAATAGTGTGCATGGTATAATGGTCATGGATTATTTGATTAAATTGTCTACACAGCATTTTTTGTTTGGAGTCTTAAAGTACAGTGTATTATAAAATGTTAAGATCCTGGATTGCATCCTAATTAGATCCACTTTGGTGTCACACCAGACACCACACTGGTAAGAATGCTTGTGCATGTATAATGAACAGCCACAGACACATACAGAGCTGCCACATCATGACGGGTCCATGCTGATTTGACACAAGTGGTGCCTTTTTGGAGTTCAACATTCCCTCTCATAACATGCAGCAATAACACCCCACCAGCGATATTTAAAGAGATCATCCATTGATTCCTTCTGGCTTTTACTTCAATTCTACAATTTTTTTTGTGCTCTCTTTGTTTAAGTTTGCAAAAATCTGCAGGGAGTGTTGGTGTAGCTTCTGAAATATGTATTGCTGACTTCAAGGTTTGTGCATAAAGCAACTGCTCCGAAGCATGAGGGCACTCATATCTATTCTCCTTGGATTACACTTAGCCTGCATAAAGTAGAGGTCACTTAGAACTGGACAAGCTGCTGGAAGAGGGGGTGAAGGCCATATCTGCCCAGGGTATTAACAGTACAATTCTCCTTCTTGAAACTTAGCAAAGAACAATGTATGTGATGGCTGTGCTTTAGGATGTACACCCTGATGGAAATATGCAACCCTCTGCAGTAACATCAGAGCAAAGCACTGCCTGTGAAGGTGACCTTGAAAATTAACCGGAGCATGTCTTGCTCCATCCAAGTTAAAGCTGGAAATATTTGCTGCACCATATAGTTTGCTGCCCTCCATTGTGCAACTGAGGACACACATCTCTATTCAAGTTGGGACACAATACAGCACAGTATAAAATATCTGTTCAGAAATATTAGAAAACATTTGCATGTCAGATCCTTAAAATTATTAAAAACAGAATAATAACTGAAAGAACTACGGATGCTGTAAATCAGAAACAAAAACAGAAATTGCTGGAAAAACTGAGCAGATCTAGCAGCATCTGTGGAGAGAAATGAAAACTGAGGAAGGGTTACTAGACCCGAAATATTAACTCTGATTTCTCCCCACAGATGCTGCTAGACCTGCTGAGCTAAGTTGTATTTTATTAGTGCCAACAGTTAGTGCCAACCCTTCAGAAAACGAACAGGAAATGACATCACCACAAACCCCAGGAAACCCATCCAGGACAAAGATATAAATAGAAAGCAGGAGACAACAGCTTCGCTTCACTTGGAGGTCGCCACTGATAACGTTACCTAGCCAGGTAATGAAACGTCTGGATATCAAACCTACAGCTCAGCGAGCAAACCTACACCCTAAACCTCAACCTGAGCTACAAACCTTCACAAACCTTGCAGTTAGCAGGAGTTGTTGCTGTCTCCTCAGATAAGCGGTACACCTATGATTCTGCTTTTTGGCACTGAAGTAATACAGGGCCACCTTGCTTATCCAACTAACATAGGTCTGACCCAGTCTTTAGTCCACCTTCATGGCATGCAGCTGTACATAGATGGAGGTCTATGTCAACTTCAGTTTGCAAGTGACAAGTGACAAAATACAGCTTACAAACATCTGACTTAGAAATGCTCGTACTTACAAAATTGGTACCATTTAACTTAATTTTAATGCAAAAAGCAGAAATTGCTGGAAAAGCTCAGCAGGTCTGGCAGCATCCGTGGAGGAAAATCAGAGAAATCAGAACTGAGGAAGGGTCACTGGACCCGAAACATTAACTCTAACTTCTCTCCACGGATGCTGCTAGACTTGCTGAGTTTTTCCAGCAATTTCTATTTTTCTGCCTTAAAATTAAGTTAAGTGGTATCTATTTTGTAAGTACGAACATTCCTAAGTCAGATGTTTGTAAGCCATAGATCCTTTGTATTTCAGAGAGAAGCAGGAAAAGCAAAGTTCACTAGGATTTGAGACTTCCCAATGGGACATAACTGCACAAACATCGCTTGTCAGATGCAGCATGTTGACTCTGCCCTACACTAGAAACAACAGTGATTCCACTCCCTCACCATCCAGCAGATGGGTGACTATAGTTAGAGAATTAGACACATCAGTATCTGATATCTTGGCAGCAGTCATGGTAGCTTCATTCTGTGGCAGTCTGTTGTGCTGCTTTTCAGCTACAATGGTAAACCAAAGGTAGCTACTAAACTATAGGGCCTTTCCAATGATATCCTGGCTGACAGCACTGGTGCACAACTCACACACAAACAGGGTGCATGTATAAACTGAAAGCTCAGCTGCCACATGAAATGCTGAACAATGTTTGTGTTTGTCCGCATCAATTTGGAGCCCTGCAGGAGGCAGCAAGAGTACTGTCAAGAATCAGCAGGACTCGTTGCATTCTGCACAACACTATCATCTTGAGGGGCAGCCTTTGTGACCAGCATTACGGTAAGCTGCTCAGGAGCAGAAGGAATTGCTCCTCTGAATGTTCATTGGCCATTGTAGTTGAATAGCTCACTGTGAAATGAGTGTGTAATTCTTGCTGCAATGCTGGCCATATTGTGGGCGTGGCAGAGCTTATGAAAGTCAGGAAAGAGTCCTAATTTATTAAGAGAATATTGGCAAATAAGGTGAATTGAAGAGAATCCAAGCCTAGTGAGGCAATTGAGTAGCTATAGCATTTGAAGATGTATTCTTTGACTTGACAACTCATGTAAATTTCTTGAAGAACTGTGTGCAGGACGGTGGGGATCAACTCCTGGCATTGATCCACAATAATTTGCTCTCACTGCCTCTGACTATGCAACTGCCCCAAAGATGGAATGAGTGGTGCCAATGCAAACGAGACCTCCGTTTCACATATTAAAGGAGCTAGAAGAGGGTCATTATTTAAAATCACAAGCAGACCAATTTAAATCTGAAGATCAATAGGAAGAATCAAGGTAAATATGGTATGTGCCAAAATGTGCTTTCTAAATAGATTGTACTGTGAGAACTGCACATCTCACCTATAGCAGGAGCTCAATATTCTCAAAACATGATCTCAATGTTCTATATAATTTACTACAGTGTAGTCTGAATTATAGAATGTATTTTTTCCCCCATTCTAGGTACTTAATACTATAAACGCTTGAATTTTAGTGCAACATCTGACACAGACTATTGCCAAAATGGTATCTAGCAATATTTTCAGGATGTAAGAGCCAGTATTAATAAGCGTCCTGAAATCTCGAGGAATTGTAGATAAATATCCAGGACACTGCTGGGAGCAACCGTGGAAAGAAAATCATTGGGGGAACATTGATAAACTATTTCCTTTCAACGCTTATACTTTATTAGTTGTACAAGTCACACACAGTGCATTATGTCACACACAGTGAAATTTGTTCCTTTTTATTGCCTGTGATCATTATGTTTGTATTTAAGGCATGTCAGTTATTGTACCTTTAGAATCAATGTTCCAGTTAAGTAATATTAATAGCAAACTGATTTTTTTAAAACAGCTTATTTATTAACACACACTTGCACTGGATTTTAAAACACTGCATCTCATTCATTTGTCTCACACATATATGTGAAGATTCAATAAAGATGAAGATAAAATAATACAGTCACAACTTATAATTAGCTCAGTCTCTTTCATGGCAAACCTGTAGCTCCTTAGAAAAAGGTGATGCTTTAAAGTTTAAGGCAAGTATCGTGAAGGAATGGTTTTCCATAAACTCTGATAGTGGGATTTTCAGGAGGTTGAAGTTGGAACAAGTTGGATAGGTAATCCTTCTCTATTTTGGGTCTGCCGCTATCAAAGTACTATTATTTATTTGTATGCTTGTTTGCTGAGATGGCTGGAAATCTTTCAGAAGGGTCCTCTCTGCGAAACAGCTTCGTGCTGTTTTGATAAGGCCAGTCAAAAGGCGGCTTTGTCATCATGTGACTTCCACAAGTTGAAAATTCTATTTTCCAAACAAATGATGTAGTGTCTGTTGATTCCAAACATCCCATGTTCTTGTTTGCCACCTGAGAGTTTCAGACAGTCAGTGTCTTTATGTTTAAATGACCATTTGAAATTTGGAATGACCCTGCTGAATTAACTCTGGGAAAAAAAGTTTGGATACAACAGTAGTTTGGAATGCTCCTTTTGTACCCTCTTGAGGCAGGGGAACAGTTTCAATCTCTTAAGGAAGATAGGTGTACCTTGCATGGCCATATTTTGCAGCCTTTTGTTCAGCATTGACTGGAAGTCCACTTTATACTGATTCATGATGGTGGAGACAGAAAAGGCTTTTTGACTAATACTTACAAAGTCTGTTTGCATTCCAATTGGTGTGGCAAGGCACCATGCCATGAGAATGGATGGCTGCATGAGCAGTTGGGTGAAACTGGGCTTTGGGCATTGGTAGGAAGGATGTCATGTGATGAACTGTCAAGGTAACACCCCGCAAGAGTTGACAGTTACAAGTGATGTCCAAGATTTCAGCAGTCTGATCACTCTGGAAAACGGCATTGAAAATTGCACTCCAAGAAACCTTGTACATTATATGAAGGAAGCTATGATTACAATAGAACCATACACTGTGCATGCACATTTCCAGGGAAAGAGAGATCCAGCCATGAAGAAAATGAGCGTGCCTTGAAAACCTAAGTGAAATCAACAACCTACAGTAGGAACAAGACATCATTGTACTGGATTCATACCAAATTTGCCACTGACACACCGCCAGGATGGAGTTAACCAGAAAGAATGTGCAATGAAGCGGGGAATAGTTTTGTGGTTACATTAAAGGGGGACATTACCATGGAGTCAAAGTCGTTTCTGTTCATTGATTCCTCTTGCAACCTACCATGGACAACACCAGGACAACCTTGATTTATAAAGCGCCTTTGACATAGAAAAACATTCCAAACCAATTTACCGAGAGGAAAATGCTACCACTCAGGGAAGGGTGACATTATGGGAAACTTCCTCAGTGCTGAAGTCCCTGTGCAGCATTAGTAATGTCAAGCTGCTAGTTATTTTTTTGAATAACATTTCAGATATAACAAATTCATAGGTTCTTTCCCCCAAATATGAGTACTGTTATTAGCGTAGAATGAGCTAACAAGGGCACAGGTGAGCACTAATATTGGTTATTTATCCTTCCATCTTTTTGTTTTGTTTTACTGCCAAGTTGGGGTAAGAGCAGATGGAAGCTGATTCTACCACTGCCAAAATATCCAAAAGTTATTCACTGAAGTAATTGTTTCCATCTGGAATCTTCCATCTGACAGGATGAGCCTTGACTCACTTTTCTCTCTACATACAGAATTATACATTGTCCCTGACTAATTTTGGTCACCTAATAAGGGAATGGAAAAGTGAGTTCCCAAATATTTATTTTCTCAAAATGGTGTGGGTTTCATTTGTTGCCAGGAAATGGTTTGGTTTCAGATGGGTGAGGTAATGTGTATGTTGTAATACAGAAAATATATTAATTGTGTAGTATAGGCTAGATGGACCAAAGGGTATTTTCCTGTCCATTGCTTGTGTAATTTTGTCTTTATGGAAGCACATTTTCCATTTTATAACAGAATCTTGTGTTTTTAATTTTTCTAGTGTCAGTGATTGGCTCAGTGGGATAGTTCTCACCTCGGAGTCTGAATGTTGTGAGTTTAAGTAACAGTCCAAAGATTAGAGTGTATCAACTCAACTGTTAGGTGAGGGAAAGGGCTGAAACTATACTGAACTTGTACCCACTACATTGCAAGACAAAATAATTCCTTTTCCTTCTGATATCCTAGATAATTTCTTATTTCTAACTTAATTAAGAAATCATGTAGCAACTTTAATGTAGAAAAACACCCCAAGGCGTGTAATCAAAGAGGAATGGACAAAGTGAGGCAGACAGTCAGCATCACTGAAGGGAATAGGCAAGGTGAGAACCCAGGGACTGAGAGCATCAGAGAGAGAAATGGGTGAGATGAGGAACCAGTGATAGGCAGCCATCATCAGAGAGAGGGAGAGATGCTGGAGGTGAAGAGAGAGAAACACACACACACACACAAAGAGCTAGAAGTCAGTACAGCAGATAAGAAGATCCCTTCAGCAGATACAGCTAGATTCATTGGACTTGATTTGAAACAATTCTTACTCTACTACAGTGAAAGAGCAAACTGTTTGGTGAGTGTCTGACAAGTGGTTAAAGCCTTTTCTGTCCATAAACTTTAATATCGTATACAAGGTTTTGGTAAAATTAATAAAATATATAAAAATAACGAATAACTGAATCATTTAATCCAACAATTAAAATTCATTAAAGGGAGCAATTCAGGTGATATATCAAAGCTGTAGCATGTGGGAGTTCCTCAATCCACGTTTGGAGTCAGTGTTCGAAAATCGAGCAGCTTTGGCTCAGATTTTATGAGCTTGTCACTGAACTACCAAACTATCCAACCTATTATGAAGGGGGAATGTTACCTGGACTCTTTCTAACACTGCTTAGGATAGGGTCTTTGATTTGGTCAGTGGTTAGGGAATAGAATGTAGGTAGGTAAACAGGACCCGGGGACAGGAGTGTCAGCTCCTGCAATTGTCCAATAGCTGTGAAGTTATTTGGATCAGAGTGGCGGCTGCAGGTTGAGGGCACAAACCGATCATGGCACCATGATTAAGTGGGAGGAGCAACAAAGAATGCAGTAGTAATTGATGGTAAAATGAAGATAATTGACACCTTCTCTGCAGCAAAGAGCAACCGTCCGGATGGTTGTGTTTCCTTCCCAGTGCCAGGGTTTGCTTCAGGGCTGGAAATGAACTTGCAGCAGAAGGGGAGAGAAGCCCATGGTCCTGGTCCATGCAGGTACCAACAACGTAGGTAGAACAAGGAAAGAGGTTCTGCTTTAAGTATATGAGGAGCTAGGCATTAAATTGAAAAACAAAACCTCAAAGTTTATAATCTCGAGATTATTACCTGAGCCAAGTGTAAATTGACACGGGGTGCATAAAATTAGAAAGTTAAATATGTGGCTGAACGACTGGTGTGGGAGAAGGGGGTTCTGATTTGTGGGCTGCTGGCACCGATAATGGGAAAGTGGGCTCCAACATTGGGATAGTCTAGACCTAAACCGTGCTCAAGGCTAGTGTTCTTGCAAACTGCATAATTAGGAAAGTAGAAGGGGTTTTCAGCAAGGGATCAAATGTGGAAAGATGTCTGTTAAAGAGTAGAGACAGGCCATGATACAAAAACAGTAAAATGGGAAATGAGGGTTGGAGAATGACAGGAAAGGATACAGAAAAAATAACTTAGATATACACCAACAAACAAGATTAAATGTTACAAAGATAACAAGTAGATAAGACTCTGAGTCTGGATGTGTGTCACGTTCATAACAAAGTGAACGCTTTGATAGTACATATTCAAGTAAATAAATATAATCTGATAGCCATTACAGAGGTATGGTCTCAGGATAACAAGGATTGAGTCTTGAAATGAAGGAAAGATGACATTCAAGAAAACAAATAGAAAGTTAGGCAAAAGTGGAGGAATAGCTTTGTTAATCAAGGATGTTATTTATGAATTAGTTAGATTGAGCTTGGTTCAGGAGATGAGGAATAGTAGGACAAAAAAATCACCAGTGACAGTGATTTACAAGCCCCTTAAGGAAATCACAATGTGGGACAAGGTATACACTGCATGGTTGTTATAAACAAATGGCAATAATTATGGGTCACTTTTATCTACATACTAACTTGAAAAATTAGGTTGGCAGTAATAGGCTAGAAGAGTTCATAGAATGCTTTGGGGATAGTTTCTTAGAGTAGCACATCTTGGAACCAAACAGAAAGCAGGTTTTACCAGATTTCATATTATGTAATGTGATAAGATTCATTAATGATCTCAGAGTTAAGGCATCCTAAGGTAGAACAACCACAGTATGTTTAAATTTTTTATCTAGTTTGAAAGGGAGAGGATTGAATCTAAGGCTAGAAGTTTAAATCTATATAAGGGCATCTATGTGGCTGTGAGAGTTGAGCTAGCTGGTGTATTGGCAGGGGATAGATCAAGAGAGACAGAGTGGCATGCATTTAAAGGGATATTTAAGAATACACAGAATAATAATATTCCTTTATTTAAAAAATAATAATATTCCTTTATTTAAAAAATCCCACCATGCATGGTTAACTAAACAAGTTGGGGAAAGTATCAAACTTAAGGAAAAAGCATCTAACCACTCAGAGATCTGTGGCAGGTCAAACGATTGGTCAGAATATACAAAATGGCAGAGAATGACGAAAAGGTTAATTAGAAGGAATAAATTAGAGTAGGAGAGGGAACGAGTGAGGAATGTAAAAATGGATAGCAAGAGTTTCTCTAAGTATTCAAAAAGGAAAAGAGTAAGTATAGTGTTGGTCCTCCAACAACTGAGAACAGAGACTTAAAGTCAACAATAAATAAATGGTGGATGAAATGAACATTTTGTTTCTGTCTCCCCCATAAGGATACAAAACTCATTCCAGTAATAGCTATAAATCAAGGGGAAAGGAACTTAGTAAAATGATGATCATGAAGGAAGTGGTACTAAGCCAACTGATGGAGCTATGGGCTGCCAAGTCTCCAAGTACAAATGGAATTCATCTTAGGATTTTAAAAAAGGAATGCTGTGGGGTAGTAGATGTTTCCATGTTAATTTTACCAAGATTTCATAGACTCAGGAAAAGTTGCGTAGGACTGGAATCAGGTTTCAAGTATAGAACCTCTGTTCAAGTAGGAATGAGACTGACAGCAGGAAACTCCAGGCCAGTTAATGTGACAGGTTTCGTGTGGGTAACATCTTTGCGTGGAAAGAAGTTTGGTCACCTGCCAGAAAACAGAGAGTATGCATAGATATGTCTTTACCTGGTTGGCAGGATGCGATGGGTGGGGTGTCACAGTGGTCTGTGCTGGGGCTTCAACTTTTTACAACTTAATGACCTGGATGAGGGGAGTGAAGGCGAGGTAGCGAAATTCACGGACAACATCAAGATAGGGAAAAAATATGTTGTGAAGAAAACAGAGTTAAAGACAGATATAGAAAGGTTGAATGATTGGGCAAAAAACCTGGGAGAGGGCATATTATGTGGAAAAATGTGAAGTTGTTCATTTTGGCAGAAAATAAACAAAATATTACTACTTGGAGAATGACTGCAGAATTCCAAGGCGTAAAGGGATTCGGGTGTGCAGTTGCACGAATCATAAAAGGTTACAATGCAAATACAGCACCAGTATTCAAGAAGGCTCATGGGAGGCTATTCTTTATGATGAGAGGATTGGACATAAAAGTAAGGATGTTGTCCTTTAGTTATACAGGGTGTTGGTGAGACTATATCTCAATACTGTGTGCAGTTTTGGTCTCCTTATTTATGGAAGGATGTAAATGCATTGGAGGTAGTTCAGAGGAGGTTTAGATGAGAATAAATTAGATTAGATTCCCCATAGTGTGAAAACGGGCCCTTCAGCCCAACCGACCCTCCGAAGAGTAACCCACCCAGACCCATTTCCATTTGACTAATGCATCTAACACTATGGGCAATTTAGCCTGGCCAATTCATCTGGCCTGCACGTCTTTGGACTGTGGGAGGAAACCGGAGTACCCGGAGGAAACCCATGCAGACACGGGGAGAACATGCAAACTCCACACAGATGGATAACTGGAATGAGCAGATGTGAAATAACTCCATCATGAAGGTTGGTATCCCGTCACTAAGTCATCCTTTATTTACACGTGCTAGCACAGAGCCAGCTCCTAGAGTGTACAGAACCCTGACACTCCAGTTTATATCTGTCAGCCAGGACTGATTGGACCAAGGTTAACAGTCCCAGTTAGGGAATTCATATTTTCTGAGGTCCACCTGGCTGACTTCATTCACATCACTACAAGTTAGCTTATGAGGAAATATGTGACAGACTGGGATTATTTTCACTAGAGTTTAGAAGAGTGGATGTTGATTTGATTGAAGTGTATAAGATTCTGAATGGTTTTGATAAGGTGCTCATGGAAATTATACTTCTTCTGGTGGGTGAGTTCAGAGCTAGGAGGCTCCACTTTAAAAGTAGGGCATTGACCTTTCAGGGTCTGTCTGAGTCACACACTCCCCTCACCCCAGGGTTTGTCTGAGTCACACACTTTCCCCCCCACTACCCCAGGGTCTGTCTGAGTCACGCACTACCCCCACTCCGATCACCTATCTACTTGTGTTTTGCACAGAGTCGATCTGAATTTCGCTCCACCCTCTTTTACAAATGTAGCTCCCAGACACCCCTCCGCCAATCCTAGCAATTGGGTCAACTGGGATTTTGTTCTGGAAGTTGCCAACACCGGTCTGTATCCAGTATCCAGCTAAGACTCCAATACTTATCTTTTATACATTTCCCAATGCACATATCACTGTCTGGGCCCAGTATTTATTGCTCATCCCTAGTTGCCCTTGAGAAGGTGGGGGTGAGCTGCCCTCTTGAACTGCTGAAGTGCATGTGCTGTAGGTAGACCCACAATGCCCTTAGGGAGGAAATTCCAGGATTTTGACCCAGCAACCCCTAATAGTCAGAGGGAAATTGAGAAACAAACTTGTAAGGAGATCTCAGCTATCTGTAAGAATAACAGGGTAGTTATGGTAGTGGCTTTTAACTTTCCAAACATAGACTGGGACTCCCATTGTGTTAAAGGTTTAGATGGAGAGGAATTTGTTAAGTGTGTACAAGAAAATTTTCTGATTCAGTATGCAGATGTACCTACTAGAAAAAGTGCAAAACTTGACCTACTCTTGGGAAATAAGGCAGGGCAGGTGACTGAGGTGTCAGTAGGGGAGCATTTTGGGGCCAGCGACCATAATTCTATTTGTTTTAAAATAGTGATGGAAAAGGATAGACCAGATCTAAAAGTTGAAGTTCTAAATTGGAGAAAGGCCAAATTTGACGATATTAGGCAAGTACTTTCAAAAGCTGATTGGAGGCAGATGTTCACAGATAAAGGGATGGCTGGAAAATGGGAAGTCTTCAGAAATGAGATAACGAGAGTCCAAAAAAAGTATATTCCTGTCAGGGTGAAAGGGAAGGCTGGTAGGTATAGGGAATGCTGGATGACTAAAGAAATTGAAGATTTGGTTAAGAAAAACAAGGAAGCATATGTCAGGTATATTCAGGATAAATTGAGTGAATCCTTAGAAGAGTATAAAGGCAGTAGGAGTATACTTAAAGAGGGAAATCAGGAGGGCAAAAAGGGGACTGGAAATAGCTTTGGCAATTAGAGTTAAGAAGAATCCAAAGGGTTTTTACAAATACATTAAGAACAAAAAGGTAAATAGGGAGAGAATAGGCCCCCTCAAAGATCGGCAAGACGGCCTTTGTGTGGAGCCGCAGAAAATGGGGGAGATACTAAACGAGTATTTTGCATCAGTACTTACTGTGGAAAAGGATATGGAAGATATAGATTTAGGGAAATAGATGATGACATCTTGAAAAATGAACATATTACAGAGGAGGAAGTGCTGGATATCTTGATAAATCCCTAGGACCTGATCAGTTGTACCCGAGAATTCTGTGGGAAGCTAGAGAAGTGATTGCTGGGCCTCTTGCTGAGATATTTGTATCGTCAATAGTCACAGATGAAGTGCTGGAAGACTGGAGGTTGGCTAATGTGGTGCCACTGTTTAAGAAAGATGGTAAGGACAAGCCAGGGAACTATAGACCAGTGAGCCTGACGTCGATAGTGGGCAAGTTGTTGGAGGGAATCCTGAGGGACAGGATGTACATGTATTTGGAAAGGCAAGGACTGATTAGGGATAGTCAACATGGCTTTATGCGTGGGAAATCATGTCTCAAAAACTTGATTGAGTTTTTTTAAGACGTAACAAAGAAGATTGATGAGGGCAAAACGGTAGATGTGATCTATGTGGACTTCAGTAAAGCATTCAACAAGGTTCCCATGGGAGACGGATTAGCAAGGTTAGATCTCATGGAATACAGGGAGAACTAGCCATTTGGATACAGAACTGGCTCAAAGGTAGAAGACAGAGGGTGGTGGTGGAAGGTTGTTTTTCAGACTGGAGACCTGTGACTAGTGGAGTGCCACAAGGATCGGTGCTGGGTCCACTACTTTTCTTCATTTACATAAATGATTTGGATGTGAGCATAAGAGGTATAGTCAGTAGGTTTGCAAATGACACCAAAATTGGAGGTGTATTGGACAACGAAGAAGATTACCTCAGATTACAACAGGATCTTCATCAGATGGGCCAATGGGCTGAGAAGTGGCAGATGGAGTTTAATTCAGATAAATGCGAGGTGCTGCATTTTGGGAAAGCAAATCTTAGCAGGACTTATACACTTAATGGCAAGGTCCTAGGGAGTGTTGCTGAACAAACAGACCTTGGAATGCAGGTTCATAGCTCATTGAAAGTAGAGTTGCAGTTAGATAGGATAGTGAAGAAGGCGTTTGGTATGCTTTACTTTATCGGTCAGAATATTGAGTACAGGAGTTGGGAGGTCATGTTGCGGCTGTATAGGACATTGGTTATGCCACTGTTGGAATATTGTGTGCAGTTCTGGTTTCCTTCCTATCGGAAAGATGTCGTGAAACTTGAAAGGATTCAGAAAAGTTTTACAAGGATGTTGCCAGGGTTGGAGGATTTGAGCTACAGGGAGAGGCTGAACTGGCTGGGGCTGTTTTCCTGGAGCGTTGGAGGCTGAGGGGTGACCAAGTAGAGGTTTACAAAATTATGAAGGGCATGGATAGGATAAACAAAGTCATTTCCCTGGGGTGGGGGGAGTCCAGAACTAGAGGACATAGGTTTAGGGTGAGAGGAGAAAGATATAAAAGAGACCTAAGGGGCAATTTTTTCACACAGAGGGTGGTACATGTATGGAATAAGCTGCCAGAGGATGTGGTGGAGGCTAGTACAATTGCAACATTTAAAAGGAGTTTGGTTGGTTGTATGAATAGGAAGGGTTTGGAGGGATATGGGCCAATTGCTGGCAGGTGGGACTGGATTGGGTTGGGATATCTGGTCGGCATGGTTGGGTGAGACCGAAGGGTCTGTTTCCGGGCTTTACATCTCTATGACTCTATGACAGAGTGAAGGAGAATTTTCTTCTCTCAAGAGAGTTGTGTGACTTTGGAATTTTGTACCTCAAAAGGCTGTAGAAGTGCAGTATTGAATATTTTAAAGATAGAGCTAGATAGACAGGGTAGTCAAGAGTTTTTGGGGGTAGATGGAAATTCAAAACACAAGCGGGTCAGTCATGAATATATAAAATAGAAGATCAGGTTTGAGAGGCCAAATAGTCTACTTCTGCTTCTATTTTGTTCTTCTGTCACTAGCAAATTTGACATCAAGCCAAAGAAAGAGATATTGGAAAATGTGATTGAAAGCTTTGTCAAGAATGTAGGCTTTGAGGAGGGGAAAGTAGTGAGGCCAAGACATTTAGATTGGGAATTCTAGAATTTAGGGCTTAGATAATCAAAGGAATATTCACAAATTGTGTCAGAAAGCCATGCAGAATGATGATTTTATTATGTTATTTGCTAGTCCAGAACTTGAGTACTGCTGGAAAAGTATTATTTGTCAAAGCTTTTTATCTCGTACTCATCAGGGCAATTCACAACAGTACCAATTCAAGAGGAAAACCAATATTTATTCTACATAAATGGAGAGTACTCTGTATTGGTTGGCAAGTGGACTCCTATTGCAGTTGCCAGGAAGAATGCACCAATGATGACTGACAGTTAACAGACAGGCTTTGTTGCTGAATTCTTTGAGGTGGTAATGAGCCAGTTAGACAAAGAAGCACCAATTGATGTGATTTAGTTGCATTTCCAGAAGGCCTCTGACAAGGTACTGCACAGAAGGCTGCTAAATAACATAACAGCCCATGGTGATAGGGGCAATGTACTGGCATGGATAGAGGATTGGCTGACTGGCAGAAGGCAGAAAGTTGGGATAATGAAGTCTTTTTCAGGATGGCATCTGGTGACTAGTAGAGTTTTACAGGGGTCAGTGTTGGGACAACAACGATTTGGACGAAGGAACTGAGGGCATTGTTGTTAAGTTTGCAGATGACACAAAGATAGATGGAGGGAGAGGTAGTTTTGAGGAAGAAGGGAGGCTGCAAAAGCACTTGGACAGGCTAGGAGGATGGCAAATAAGTGTCAGATGGAATACAGTGTGGGAAAGGGTGAGGTTGTGCACTTTGGTAGGAAGAAGAGACATAGCCTATTTTCCTAATATTTGGGGAAAGACTTTGGAAATCTGAAGCACAAATAGACTTAATAGTCCAAGTTCAGGAATCTCTTAAGGTTAATATGCAGTTCAATTGGTAGTTAGGAAAGCCAATGCAATGTTAGCATTCATTTCAACAGAGCTAGAATTTTTCACACAGAGGATGGTGTGTGTATGGAATGAGCTGCCAGTTGGAAGCTAGTACAGTTACAACATTTAAAAGGCATCTGGATGGGTATATGAATAGGAAGGGTTTGGAGGGATATGGGCCAAGTGCTGGAAACTGGGACTAGATTAGGTTAGGATATGTGGTCAGCATGAACCCCCCCCAAAGGATCTGTTTCTGTGCTGTATATCTCTGTGACTATGACTCTAATACAAGAGGAAGGATGTACTGCCAAGGCTGTACAAGACTCTGGTCAAAACATATTTTAATATTGTGATCAGTTTTCAGCCTGATATCTAAGGAAGGATGTACTGGCATTGGAGGGGGTCCACAGGAAATTTACAAGTGATTGAGGGCTTTGGGTCTGTACTCGATGGAGTTTAGAAAGATAAGGGGCAATCTGATTGAAACTAACAAAATACTGAGAGGTCTGGATAGAGTGGACATGGCGAAGATGTTTCCACCAATACGAGACTCTAGGACTCAAGAGTGAGGGGGATGGCTTTACAACTGAAATGAGGAGGAATTTTTTCAGCCAGAGGGTGATTAATCTATGGAACTCATTGCTGCAGAAGTCTGCAGAGGCCAAGTCATTGAACATATTTAAGACAGAAATAGATAGATTCTTGATTAGTGAGGAGATCAAGGATTACAGGGAGAAGGCAGGAGAATGGGATTGAGAAACATATCAGTCACGATCAACTGGCAGAGCCGACTGGATTGTCCAAATGGCCTAATTCTGTTCCTATATCTTATAGCCTTACGAGTTTCATTTCTCTTTGATAGTGGTCATAGTCACACATTAACTGGCCTAGTGGTTAAATGGGTCAATTACACATTTGTGAGTTGTGGAGTCATGGAGTTTGATTCCCTGTGCATGTTTCTCATCAGGATTGAGAGGTTTCTGCTGCTGTTAACTGAGCATTTGTTGGTCTTTTCCTCTTCCTGCTCCTCCTTGAGCACAACAAAGCCAGTAGCTGGCTGAATATTTTGCTCTGAAGCATCAATCTGTGAACAAAGAGGAGGAAAGATATAACTTGTTTCCTTTTGAGAACTTGCCTAGTCAATGTAACTTTTGAGTGATTAACAGGCTCTCCTATCTGCTACTTCTGCTCTGAAGCCACCTCCATATGGTGAGGCCCATCCTGCACCACCCATGACTGTCTGTCTTCTTCCTCAGGTAAAAACAATGACTGCAGATGCTGGAAACCAGATTCTGGGCTTTTGCCCGAAACATCGATTTTACTGCTCCTTGAAGGGCTTTTGCTCGAAACATTGATTTTACTGCTCCTTGAAGGGCTTTTGCCCGAAACATCGATTTTACTGCTCCTCGGATGCTGCCTGAATTGCTGTGCTCTTCCAGCACCACTAATCCAGAATGTCTTCTTCCTCAGTCAACCATGTGCAAGGAGCCAAAACCCTAAAATCGTGAAATCAACAATTTCATCCCATGTCCTTGAAACCCAGGCCAATGAAGACTCCTCCCTGGCTTCAAGTAGACTGTCCTCCTTCCCTGGCAATGTTGTTGTGTGGGAGTTGTCCTTCAACCCAGAGCTCAATGCATTACATGTATGGGATGGCATGTTATAAGTGGCTAGAGCAAAGTCACCTTTTGTTGCAGTGAGTGCTTTGTTTCAGCATATAGTCTTTAACTGAGAATGCATGCAATCTGCTTTTTTTTGGTTTCTGTTTTGATTCATTCATATTTGAGTGCTTGAGTTGTGCAGAAACACGCACACACAAACTGAGCTCAGCCCCCTCCCATCTGAAACAGACACAGAGATTGCTGGAGAAGCTCAGCAGGTCTGGCAGTACCTATGAGAAAGAAACTGAGTTAATAATTTAAGTCTGGTATAACTCTACTTCACAACTCTCCTCCTTTCTGTCACGCTTCAATCTCCCTGTCTGACTCCAATTCCTACTTCCATTGAATATCCTTATCTTGGGCCCTGAGCCTACATCATCCAGTTCCCCATGCCAGAGGGTGATTAATCTATGGAACTTTTTTTAAAAAAGTTTACTTTTAGAGGGATGGCAGTGAAGTCAGTGCAATGTTCCTCTTGCAACATGTTTGAGGTGAGGGATGGGGCCCTGAGCCTACATCATCCAGTTCCCCATGCCAGAGGGTGATTAATCTATGGAACTTTTTTTAAAAAAGTTTACTTTTAGAGGGATGGCAGTGAAGTCAGTGCAATGTTCCTCTTGCAACATGTTTGAGGTGAGGGATGCCATGGTCATCCCTGCTGATTACACTTGCAGGAAGTGCACCCATCT
Organism: Chiloscyllium plagiosum; assembly: GCF_004010195.1. Classification (NCBI taxonomy): domain Eukaryota; kingdom Metazoa; phylum Chordata; class Chondrichthyes; order Orectolobiformes; family Hemiscylliidae; genus Chiloscyllium; species Chiloscyllium plagiosum. The sequence continues at coordinate 88,562,921 of NC_057718.1, forward strand.
CCAGCTCCTCTAAGACCGTGTTAGGGAACTGGAGCTGGAGTTGGATGAACTTAGGATCATTCGGGAGGCAGAGGGGGTCATAGATCAGAGCTTTAGGGAAGTAGTAACTCCAAAGATTGCAGACAGATGGGTGACAGTGAGGGGGACTGGGAGGAAGCAGCCGCCTGCGGCCGTTCCCCTCAAGAACAAGTATACCGTAATGGGGCTCAGGCCTCTGGCACGGAACCTGTCGCCGTTGCTCATAAGGGAAGGGTGGAGAAGAGCAGAGCAATAGTAATTGGGGACT
>NC_057718.1:88564232-88583307 GCF_004010195.1 Chiloscyllium plagiosum
ACACTATAGGGCAACCCATTTAATATGCACACCTTTCGATTGCGAGAAAAAAAAACAGAGCACCCAGAGGAAGTCCATGCGGAGAATGTGGCCGCTCCACACAGTCATTGGAGGGTGGAATCGAACCCCGGTCCTTGGCACTGTGAGGCTTCAATGATAGCAACCCTTAAATCTCTGTGGATTCACACCATTACTATAGATGTTGGAGGACGATGGCCTAATGGACCTATCACGAGATTGTTAATTCATAGACTTAGGTAACATTCCCCATGGCAGATGTTAGAACTTCAATGAGTCCAATGATGATGATGAAACAGTTGTCAGTTGTCAGGAAGAAAAACCATTTCATTCACTGATGTCCTTTGGGGAAGGCGATCTGTCATTCTTACCTCATCGACCCCACATGTGACTCCAGACCCGTAACAACCTTGTTGACTGTTACATGCTCTCTGGGCAATTACAGAAGCGTAGGAAATGTTTACCTACCCAGCAATACCCAAATCCCTTTAATTAAAAAAAAAATGGAGTTTCTCATGCACAGCCAAATCCCTGCTGCAGCCATAACTCCCTTTTTCGATTTTACTCTGGGATTGGATATCCCCACAGTGAGTGCATCATCACAAATATGAAATGATCAACTCCAAATTTGATCCAATTTAAAAGATCAAAAAATGCAGGAAAATAAGGCATTCTTCCTCCAGGTGTTGGATTGGAAGGTTTGCGATGAAGGAGACCCAGGACCTGCATGCACTTGTTGAGATGTTTATGCACGTGGCGGTAGGGTTTTTAAGTTCAGGTGTCCCAGAGATGTTTAGTGCAAAACTTGCACCCGCACCTCTCCCCTCACCTCCGTCCAAGGCCTCAAATGATACTTCGACATATGACAGAAATTTACCTGTACTTCCACCAATGTTACACCTGATGTAGTCTCCTCCACATTCGGAACATCTCTGAAACGCCAACACCAACTGTTATGAAGGGTTGGGTGTACTTTAAGAGGGTTAAACGCAGCAGAACTATCAGATGCAGCACCAAATGTTCTCAATAAAGTAAGAATGTAATATTTGGTAAAACAACTCGATTAGCTCGTTGCCTGGAGACAAAAACAAATTTGAATTCGGCCAATCAGTTTAAATTATATTTCGAAAAATATGAAACTCCAGTCCAGTTTTGAATTGATTATATTGACAATCTTAAAAGTCAATGACACAATCTGATGCTCTGGGGTATAAAACTGGGAAAATTTAATATTTGGGAGGAGAACTGCCATGCCACCAGTCTGCCTGAAAAATAGCTCTCTTAAAACTACTTTATAAATCTGTAATTTCTGATGCAGAAATTCCTATGAGGAAGATAAGAAGTCACAGGAAGATCCAAATAGATCAATTGAAAGCTGCCTGGTTGAGTGATAAGAAATGTGGTTTAGGAAATCTTAATTGGGAGTTTTTGGTAACTGATTTCATAGAAGGGAAGGTAAAAGATGGGTTAAAGTAAGTATTTTTTCATAGTTGTGAGTTAATTATTCTCTGTTACACTTTAAGAAATAAAGTAGTTAATTATTACTTTAAATAGAACTTGGCCATTCGAATATTTACAGATTACAGCTAAATATTTCTGTGTTGCTCGTTTTAAATTAGGCAGAAAAGTTAACACCGACCATCCCCACTGCTCCATGGCCGAACACTTCAACTCACCTCCCACTCCCCCAATGAAGGATATGGAGGCACTTATAGGAAGGATGTGGAGGCACTGGAACGGGTGCAGAGGAGGTTTACCATGGTGTTGCCTGGTATGGTAGGAAGATCGTATGAGGAAAGGTTGAGGCACTTGGGGTTGTTTTCATTGGAGAAAAGAAGGTTTATGGGTGACTTGATAGAGGTGTACAAGATGATTAGGGGTTTAGATAGGGTTGACCGTGAGAACCTTTTTCCACGTATGGAGTCAGTTATTACGAGGGGGCATAGCTTTAAATTAATGGGTGGTAGGTATAGGACAGATGTTAGGGGTAGATTCTTTACTCAGCGAGTTGTGAGTTCATGGGATGCCCTGCCAGTAGCAGTGGTGGACTCTCCCTCTTTATGGGCATTTAAACAGGCATTGGATAGGCATATGGAGGACAGTGGGCTAGTGTAGGTTAGGTGGGCTTGGATCGGCGCAACATCAAGGGCCAAAGGGCCTGTACTGCGCTGTATTTTTCTATGTTCTATGTTCTATGCTCAATCTTAAACTGAAACCACCCTTAAGGCTGCTCATCAGCACACCTCATGACCCAATTCTGTTCCCAGCTCAAAACATACAGTTCCCATTCTTCCATGTCACTGTAGTTCTGTCCTCCGTCCCCATTGCCCAAGATTCTCCTATCACCTCAAGCAACCATACCTTTTAAATGTTAATCCCTGCCATACCTTTCAACATTCGCACAACTATCAGCCTCCTTTGTGCTTAGTCCTTTAGTGTTTTCACCCCATTTCTATTTAGAACGTAATGCCTGTCCCGCCCAGGTTTCCTGGCAGCAGCCAGTGCGACCACCTCACAGGCTAGCTTCCCTGGGCAGACTGCATCCCTTGAACAGTAACGGTAGACAACAGTAAGGCCTTTCAAATCTGGTAATGAATGAGACTTTTCATGAGCTAGTTGGCTCAGGCAGGCTGCATCCCTTACACTGGAACTGTTTAAGCAAAGAACCACATTAGTTATGAAGAAGTCATGCTACTGAAGAAGTGTGTACTCACCAGTGTTTCCAGAAAGAAGTCTACCCACCATCTTTAATATAGTCATGTTTCTGATCTTCTCACTTTGACTAACAAGATTGTGACCATCACTATAATTCCAGTGGGCTGTGGTGTTAATGAGAACTCATTGTCTGATAATAAATTTAAATCGGGTTCCAGACCATCATTGTTGGGAAAGTTGACCTGCCCGAAAGTTTCTGAGAACTTAATACCAAAATTTTAACACGCAAGCACAAATCTCAATTTTGGCCTCTTGCCCTATTAAGTTCCCCATCCTGTCTCTCTATTCAGTTGAGACGGGCCTGGAAGATTCTGCCATATTCTTCTAAGTCAGAAGGTCAAAGATGCAAGTTCCACTCCAGAAACTTGAGCCTTTAACCTAGGCTTAGACTTAAAATAAGAGGCTTAAGAGCTAGTACTTTTCAGTGGTCCCTAACATCACAGATGCCAGTCTTCAACCAATTTGATTCATTCCACGTGATATTAAGAAATGGTTGAAGGCACTGAATACTGCAAATGCGACGGGCCCTGATAACATTCAGGCAATAGTACTGAAGACTTGTGCTCCAAAACCTGCTGCTCCCTTAGTCAAGCTGTTCCAGTACAGTTACAACACTGGCATGTAGATGACAATGTGGGAAATTGCTCAGGTATGTCCCGTACACAAAACATAGAACAAATTCAACCCAGCAAATTACCGTCCCATTAGTCTAGTCCTGATCATCAGTAAAGTGATCGTGTCATCAACATTGCTGTCAAGCAGCACCTGGTCAGCAATAACCTGCTCAGTGACACCCAGTTTGGTTCCGCCAGGGCCACTCAGCTTCTGACTTCATTACAGTCTTAGTTCAAACATGGATAAAGCAACTGAATTCTAGAAGCAAGGTGAGAATGACAGCCCTTGACATCAAGGTCACATTTGACCATGTACGGCATCAAGGTGCCCTAGCAAATCTGAAATCAATGGGAATCAGGGAGTAAACTCTCCACTCATTGGAATCATACCTGGCATATAGGAAATGGTTGTGGTTGTTAGAGATCAGTTATTTTAGCTCCAGGACATTACTGCAGGAATTGATCAGGGTAGTTTCCTTGGCTCAACCATCTTCAGCAGCTTCATCAATGACATTCCCTCCATCATGAGGTCAGAAGTCAGGATGTTCACCAATGATTGCACAATGTTCAACACCATTCATGATTCATCTAAACTGAAGCAGATCATGCTTAATGTAACAAGGTTTGGACAATACACAGGCTTGGGCTGACAAGCTGCAAGGAACATTCACACCACACAAATGCCAGGCAATGGCCACATCCAATAAGAGACAATCTAACCATTTCCCCTTGTCATTCAATAGTGTTAACATCACTGAATCCCTCACTAAAAATTCTGGAGGTTACCATTGACCAGAAACTCAACTGGACTCATAATATAAATACAATGGTTACAAGAGCAGGTCAGCGGCTAGGAATATTCTGAGTAACTCTCTTCCTGACTCCTGAAAGCCTGTCCACTGTAAGTCAACAGTGTGATTGAATACGCCCCATTTACCTTATAAGTGAAGCTCCATCAATGTTCTTGATGTTTGACACCATCCAGGACAAAGCAGCCTACTTGATTGGCACGACAACCATAAGCATCTACTTCCTATACCGCCATCACTCAGTAGCAGCAGTGTGTACTGTCCACAAGATGCACTGCAGGAATTCACGTAAGGTCCTTAAATTTCACTTTTCAAACCTATGACCACTTCCATCCAGAAGGACAAGGCAGCAGATACATGGGAACACCACAACCTGCAAGTTCCCCTCCAAGCCACTCACCATTCTGACTTGGCAATATATCATTGTTCCTTCTCTGTTGCTGGGTCACAATCCTGGAATTCCCTCCCTAATGACATTATGGGTCAACCCACAGCAGCAGGTCAAGAAGGCAGCTCACCACCACCTTCTCAAGGGCAACTAGGGTTGGCCAACAAATGCTGGTCCAGTCAGCGACATCCACGTCTCATGAGTAAATGAAAAAAAAGATAGGAAGAATTAATTTATGCTGCTCAGAAGTAGTCAAGGCTAAGACAGGCCTGGAATATATTTTGGGCTCTTCCATTGACCTGGATCCCAGTTTTATTTTGGTGTCTTGGTTCAAGAGTTGGGAGTCACTCAAAGTCTCAATGGGGAAATCACCCAGCTACTTTTCAAATACATCCACACGACGACATGCTTACCCAGCCCCATCTGAGAAACTCTGTTGTAAACCCTGTGTGGATCTCGTGTCTCCACGTCCTGCCCATTTCCAGTCTTTCTACTGCTTCTTCAGCTGTTTAATACTGGATCTCTATCCCAGGCCTTGGGGAACTTTGGTAACATATAACAACACCTCATTGTCACAATACTGTATTTGTCTAATGCCATGTGTTAAACTGAAGCCCTTTTAGGCTGTTAGGTTGATGCAAACGACCCCATAGCAATATTCAGAGAAATGCAGGAAATCCAGCTGATGCCCTCACCAACGTTCCTCCTTCAACTAAAACAAGAACAGATCAATTGTTATCAATGGAATTTTTAAAATGAGAAATTGCTGTGCACAAAACCGACCGTTATATTTAATAATAATGACTGTACTTCAAAAGTGCTTCAATTACGACTGAAATATTTCAGATTTTGTGAGCATGTGTTAGGTTTGGGTGTATATGGGTGTGCATACACACACATGCATGCACAAACACATGCATGCATGCAAACACACACACATTTTCCTTTCATATTATTCATGTCCATTGAAAGCCTTTAGCTGCTTGATATTCCCCTCAAAACTGGGACTATGAGGAAAACAGATCAAGTGCAGCTTGAGTACAAGATAAATACGGCTCTGTTTTCGGTGTGATTTTTTTCCACTGGTTGTCTTCTGCTTTTGAAAAAACATATTCGTAGCACGGATATAACAATGAGGATGAAGGGGAGTAGGGTTGTAAGGGGGTTGTTCGCTAAATTTCTCTCCAGATATGGTTTTTCCTAAATTTTCCAAGCAAAAGCCACTGCCATGGTCAACACCTTTGGCTACAGAAAATATTGAATGGAATTCATTTACCAAGGTGTCCAGGTAGAAGAAGTGATTGATATGGATCTAACAGCTTTATCTTATCCTGTACTTTAGTTTTTAACAATTACCTCAAAAATGAGAGGCTGACTTGATTTACAATTGAAAACTGGTAGGGCGCATTTTATATCAGATTTTTAAAATTAATTTTTACAACAATGTGCTTGCTCTACCCTACAGGTGTATCACAGGTATCATTCAATCTACCATGACTAATGGTTGCCAGATTTTATCATTTAAGTTGCTATGGTTGCAGTGGTTAAGAGAACAGGTTGTTAGATCTGTTTGCTTAGACTAAGAAGCAGTTTAATCAAATGCAGTTTGAAGCCTGTTGCTCGTTCAAAACATTGGAAGCCTTGGCAGAAGCATTGATGATAATGTCATTGACGGAGGTTACTCAGTCCATTGTATTTCTCTCATCTTTGTTTGAACAATCAAAATTAGTCTCGCTACCCTCCTTCCCTCCCAGAGCCTTGTGTCTTGCTTTGTTTCAGTCACTCATGAAGGTTTCCCCAAATATCAACTGTCCACTGTGACAAAGGCCACAAGAGAGATTGGTAATATATATCTGCATAGATGTTTCCTATGACCACATTTTAAATTCACCCCCAATCTACTCTCTATAAAAGATATGACAAAACTCTTGGGGGACTTCTTTAAAAAAATCATTCACAGGATGTGGGTGTTGCTAGACCTGGTGCTGTAGGTTCACCAAAGTGCAGTTAGAAAGAGGTTTAAGCCTTGGTCAGTGCTGGGTTGTCTGTCCAGTTTCATTCTTTTTATCAGTCTTTGCAGCAGTTTGATAAAACTGAATAGTTTGCTAAGCCATTTCAAAGAACCAACCACATTGCTGAGGATTTGGAATCACAGAGTCATTGTCATAGATTCATAGAGCCCAGAAACAGACACTTCGGTCCAACCAGTCTATGCTGATCATAATCCCAAACTAAACTAGTCCCACTTGCCTGTACTTGGCCCATATCCCTCCAAACTTATTAAATGTCTTTTAAAAGTTGTAATTGAACACGCATCCACCACTTCCTCTGGAAATTCATTCCACACATGAACAACTCTCTGTGTAAAAACAAATTAACCCTCATGTCTTTTTAAAATCCTTTTCATCTCACCTTAAAAATGCGCCCCATTATCTTGAAATCCCCCACCCTAGGTAAAAGACACCTACCATTCACCTTACCTATTAGCCTCATTATTTTGTAAACCTCTAGAGGTCACCTCTCAACCTCCTACACTCCAATCTCTCCTTGTGACTCAAACCCTCCATTCCCAGCAACATCCTGGCAAGTCTCTTCTGACCCCCCCTCCAGCTTGATAAAATCTTTCCTATAATGGGGAGACCAGAACTGAACACAATACTCCAGAACAGACCTCACCAATGTCCTGCACAACCTCAACATAACATTCCAACTCCTACACTCAAAGGTCTGAGCAACGAAGGTGTAGTAATTGGGCCTAAGGCCAGGAGCATCTCATTGTGAGATCCTCGATTGGGGTCCATTAACCTGGGCCAATCAAGGCGCCCTGGCTGACAGGAGATTCAGCAGATCTCCTCAGCCTATGGACTGTCTTTGAGCTGGCTGGTCAGACCCCATGTACCATGCATGTGTAAATAAAGGGTGACTTGGTGACAGGATATAGCCTCTGTGCAGTTATTTCTGAAGGCAAGCATGCTAAGTGCCTTCTTAACCACCTATCTATATGTGATGCAAACTTCAAAGAATAATATACCTGAACCCCTAGGTCCCTCTGTTCTATGACACTGCCCAGGTCCCTACTTTTAATTGTATAAGTCTTTCCTTTGTTTGTTTTACCAAAAAGTAGTACCTTACATTTATCCAAATTAAACTCCATCTGCCACTCCTCAGCCCATTAACCCATTTGATCAAGATCTCTTTCTAATCTTAGATAACCTTCTTCATTATCCACTATACCACCAATCCTGGCATCATCCGCAAACCTATGAATCATACTTTCCATATTCTCATCTAAATCATTTACAAAAATGACAAGCAAAACAGGAATAGGCAGGCAGGAGGCTGGAGGAACACAGCAGGCTAGGCAGCATCAGGAGGTGGAGAAGTCGATGTTTCGGGTGTAACCCTTCCTCAGGTTACACCCTGAAATGTCAACTTCTCCACCTCCTGATGCTGCCTGGTTTGCTGTGTTCTTCCAGCCTCCTACCTGTCTACTTTGGATTCCAGCATCCCCAGTTTTTTTTTGGTCTCTAAACAAAACACGAGGAGCCTTTAACAATTGTTGGACACTCCACCAGGCAATGAAATCCTTTTTGAAGGGTAGTCACTCTTAGAAATACAGCAGCTAATTTTCACACAGCAAGTCCCTATAACCAGCAAAATAATAAACAGCTAAATAATTTGTTGAAGTGATATTGGTTGAGGGATAAATGTTTGCCAGGATACTGGGGACATCTTTACTGTTCTTCTACAAAAAAAATGCCAGGAGATCTTTCACATCCACTGAAGGGATGGGGGGGGGGGCGGGCGTGGTGTTGTTGGGGGGAGATGAAGCCTTGGCATCTGAAAGCTGGCACTCCCACACTGCTGATCTATACTGTATTGTCAAATTAGACTGAGCTTGTGACGCAGAGGCTCAAGTGTCTCCACTGAGCCACCGCTGATACTTTTAATCTTATAACGCATAATTGTGGATCTTTGCTACACTGCGTGGGATTCTTTCATTTCCATGGTCAGAGAGTGGCAGCAAAATTCTGTTTAACATGACGGTAATAAGTTGGGCTTTCCAGGGGTTAGAATACAGTGTGTAAAAAGCCAGGTCTGGCTGAAGATTGCAACATTAGGCTGGGTCAGCAGCAGGCAAATAACATTGCTGGGTCCAGTCAAATGATTGTCAGCAAGCCTCACTGGAAACAAAGCTCCCCCTGCCACTTCTCAGGAATGTCTAACTCAGGGGCAACTGGCATATGCTGTAAAACAAAGCATGAGGGGTAGGTGTACAGACCCAAAGGAGATCACACAGATTCAAAAGTCTCAAATTTAACACGGCCCATATGGCAGAAACCAAACTGAGGGCGGAGAGTTCACTAAAATGAGGTTAGCAATTTACCTTGTGATTCTGTGTGGGATTTGCACATTCTCCCCGTGTAAGTGTGGGTTTTCTCTGAGTGCTCCCACAGTCCGAAGATGTATAGGGCAGATGAATTGGCCAGGCTAAATTGCCAATAGTGTTAGGTACAATAGTCAGAAGGAAATGGGTCTGTGTGGGTTACTGTTTGGAGGGTCGGTGTGGACTTGTTGGGCCGAAGAGCCTGTTTCCACACTGTAGGGAATCTGTAGAGAATCTAATTCTGCTGTCTTCCTGCCATACCTGATTTAACCTGCTTTTTGTATTTCTGGTCCTGAAAACATTATCATGATGATACGAATGCAAGGTTCTCCACCGCCATTTCTGCACATTTATAATATTTACCCGTGTGAAAGATTGTTAGCATATGTTCTACAATCAAATCAAAATATTTTTGTCGAATAGAAAAACTATTGTTTCATTGGTGGCCGACCGCTCCTATTGTCCAAACTGGGACCTACACTGTAAGGCCACAAGGCCTAGGAGCACATATAGGCCACTTTCACCCATTAAATCTACACCATCATTCAATGAAATCATGGTTGCTCTGATAACCTTCAACTCCACTTTCCTGCCTTTTCGCCCATTCCTCTTGATTCCCATACTGATTAAACATCTACCTTGGCCTTGAATAGACTTAATGACCCAGGTTTTCCAGTCCCCTGGGTAAATAATTCCACAGATTCACTACCCACTGAGAGAAGAAATTCTTTTTCATTTCTGTCATAGCTGGAAAATGACTTACTCTGAGATTATGTGCTCTAATCCTAGCCTCTCTCAAAAAGAGGAAATGACATCTCCACACCTTCCCTGTCAAGCCTCCTAAGAATCTTGTATGTTTCAATAAGGTCTCCTCTCATCCTTTGATGAGACCCAATCTACTCAGCCTCTCCTAATAAGAAAACCTTTTGATACTGGGGATCAGCCTTGTGAATCTTCTCTGGTCTACTTCCAATCGCGATCTATTTGTCTTAAGCCAGAGGACCCAAAACTGCTCACAGTATTCCAGCTGTGTGGTATGAATAGTGGAGTTCAGGTTCTTAACACACTGCAGGGAATTTAACATCATTACCCAAGGTGAATTTAATGGTAAGAAGGCATTTAACCAGGAGGAGACTTAATGCCCATTTCTGGGCTTCATTCCACAGCACTCTCAGTATTGAGCCGTGTTAAATTTGAGGGGCTCACCACCTGAGAAGCATGACAAGCAACCCCACGCAGCAAGATCCCTTGCTGAAAGACACACACTGGCTAATCAAAGGACCCTGCGTCGGGAAGAAGGAATACCCTCTGAGAGCCAAACCCAAGAGCGTCCACACCCGTGTGACACTCAACCCCCATCACTCTTCTGTGCATGGAATAATTGGTGATCCGAGGTCTCAGGTGGGTGTAGTAATGGGAGCCGCCGCCACCTCCCTGTTCATTAGAGCCGCTGGCCTCTGATTTTCGGCAACTCACAGTGGCCTGACTTCTGCCCCTCGGGCCTAAATTTCAGGAAAGACCCATTTCTATGCAGTTAAGTGCCTCAGTAGCAGTTAATTCAGCAAACCATCCCTAAGAGTGGTGACATAGGGTTCTCATCCGACTGCAGCAAAATAACAACTAAAACAACCAATATGTAAACCATCATCTTTCAGGTTCTGGATCAGTGGTGCTGGAAGAGCACAGCAATTCAGGCAGCATCCGACGAGCTTTACCTCGTTGATTTTAATCATCTTTCAGGGTCTAGCCTCATGGAAAGTTAATCAGAGGTGCTTTAAACACATGCTTTACTTGAAAAGATCTTGATGCAGCCTAACTTGAGAGATATTAAATGTTTCTCGAATTTGGGTCACTTTTCAGACACTCTTGAGTGAATTTAGAAATGCTACCTCATGGCAGAGAATGTCACCTGTTGGAACTGCACATCAGAAAAAAAACTGTGCGCTTCCTTCAAGATATTCTATACAACAATATACCGATTTGTAAAATATACCCTTCTGTAGGACCACAATTACAACCATAACTTTCTTATAAATTTAAAGTCAAGAGGCAGCTTGCTAACATCCTGGCAGAGTGTCAGGGGCCATTTTGAGTTTGGGGGCTAAGCAAAAGGATCTTTATCTTAAAATTTGGCTTCTCAGTGTCCATAGCATCAGTGTATGCAGGACCAAAACAGCACTGATGCTGCATGTGTACCCTTGCAAGCTGAATAGCAATTGCCAGGCACTATTATGTGGATGGTGATAGTCCAGGTGTTTAAGAGGTTAGCAGTGAAGGCTAGTTGTGCTGATTTGATAAGACTGTTGCCACTTTCAGCCTCAATGCTCCAGCTTACACACCTCCTTAAACATACATGACTAAGCAGGCACCCCGCAGCAGCAGGGATACACTCCCTCCTCCCCTCACCAAGACTTAAAGAGAACATCTGATACTTCAGGTTAGTTGCTTACTGCTTTCTGCTGGCTCTTTCTGAGTTGTAAGATTGCTGTGAGTGTTTCTGAAACTGTTTAATTTGATGAAGTTGACAGGGTACGGCACTGCATATGGAAAAGGCCTTCATCCTGGCTTAAACTTGCTCCCAATTGATGGTGCAATAGATACCAACTTCCTTGGGAGGACAGTGTGAAAGGAAGATTGAGCAGCATTAGTCCATAAGAATCATGGAATCATAGAAGCCCTACAGTCTGGAAACAGGCCATTTGACCCAACAAGTTCACACTAACCCTCCGAAGAGTATCCCACCCAGACCCATTCCCCGAACCTATTACTCTATATTTACCCAAGACTAATGCACCAAACCTACACATCCTTGAACACTATGGACAATGTTAGCATCGGCAACTCACCTAACCTGCACATCTTTGGACTGTGGGAGGAAACTGGAGAACCCAGAGGAAACCCAAACAGACACGCAGCGAAGGTGCAAACTCCACAGTCAGTTGCCCGAGGCTGGAATTGAACCCAAGTCCCTCGTGCTGTGAGGCATAAGGAGAAACAGATTGCGTAAGAATGTGGAGGAGCAGGAGAATGGCTCTCAGCTATGGGCTTTTATCAGGCATGATCTACAACTTAAAGTAGGAACTGTCTGTGTGTCAACTCCACATTCTACATGGGCTGCCTACAGAAATCAGCCAGCATTTGCAGGCAATGCTGCAGTTATAGAACAGGACAAGGCCAGTGTTGTCAGTGACTGTGAAGGTGACTGTGACCAATGACTGCTTCATGCTGGAATACTTCCAAGTTGCAGCAGGTGATTTCTACCATCAGGCCATCCACTGCATCTCAAAGTAAATGACTAACACTCTTGACCTGGGGAAGAGGAACAACTTGCAATCTCTCTGACTAGGGAGAAGCAGGCAGAGCATGCACATTGCTTTACCAGGACTGTATGCAGTGTGCCATTGTCTGCAGACACATGGCTTTGTGGGTGCCTTGTCTAGATGCAGAGGAACATCACAATTACAAGGGCCTTTATGGGCGGCACGGTGGTACAGTGGTTAGCACTGCTGCCTCACAGTGCCGGAGACCCGGGTTCAATTCCTGCCTCAGGCGACTGACTGTGTGGAGTTTGCACATTCTCCCCGTGTCTGCATGGGTTTCCTCCGGGTGCTCCGGTTTCCTCCCACAGTCCAAAGATGTGCAGGTCAGGTGAATTGGCCACGTTAAATTGCCCGTAGTGTTAGGTAAGGGGTAAATGTAGGGGTAGGGGTGTGGGTGGATTGCGCTTCGGCGGGTCGGTGTGGACTTGTTGGGCCGAAGGGCCTGTTTCCACACTGTAATGTAATCTAATCTAATCTAAAATCTAATCTAATCTAATCTACTTCCTGTATGTGCAATGGGTGTATGACAATGTTTAGCACATCATGCAGTTGAATTCTGGGTCTCATGGCTGAGTGCCCCTATGAAATGCTAGCCCAGCAAGGCAACTTGAAGGCTGCTAACTTTCAGCAGAGGGCACTGCAGATGGCTTCACAGGATGACCTTGAGCAGTCCTAGCCATGGAGATCCTGGTGTTGAAGTGCACCACAGGGATGTCTAGTGAAAGTTTTCAGCTCTGCCTCTCCTCAGCAGACTTTGGCATCGTGGAACTTGAACCACAAGCTAGTAGGCCGGTTCTCTAGCGCAGTTATACAGAGACCAGGGAAAGTTATTAGCTTTTAACCCCTTTGTCTCATATATTCCTGTCTTTCTCCCCAACTTACCTTTCCTTCAAATCCATAAGACCATAAGATAGAGAGCAGAGTTAGGCCATTCAGCCCACTGAGTCTGCTCCAACATGTGATCGTGGCTGATATGTTTCTGAACCCCATTCTCTGGCCTTCTCCCTGTAACCTTTAATCCCCTTACCAATTAAAACCTATCTATCTCTGTCTTAAATACACTGAAATGATTTGGCCTTGATAATAATTCCATAATGTTAATATATCACCTAAAAAACAACTTCTGCAAATTTAAAATGTATTGTTATTATTGTTATTTTTCAAAAGTATGCATTATCTTCCAAAGGTGACCAGCTGTCCGAAATTCCAGTTGTGAGAGAATTCAAGTTGGTAGAGTGCTGGATAATACAACGTTAACTGTAGAATTAAAAATGAAAATATTGAGCATTTCTTAAGGCATCACTGTACAGACAACACAGGGCTGCTCAGAAGGAAACTAAAGTATACAATAGAGCTGTCTAACAGAAGTTGCTGACCAGCCAAACACGTGACGATGCTGATGCTGATTTGGCAATACTTTTAGCAGGAAATCCCTGGGACATACTCATAATGTGGATTAAAGTGGTATATGTTTGTATATTTGCTTCACAAACATCTGCCACTATTCAGTAGCCAAGGAAGTAAAATACTCACAAAAGGTCAAATAACACTGAAAGCTTTGACTTTTTCCTTCCCATTTCACCAACAGATGGACCAAAGGTTAAAATTCACATGATCTGCAAAAGAATCAGATCCAATACCGTCGATTACTCATCATGCCCTCAGCTGTGCCCTGAAGGGCCTGTTTTCTTAGGCTGAAGAGTCTGTTTCCACACTGTAGGGATTCTATGATTCATGAACTACAGGACATAGTTACAGACTAAGGGATATTGGTTTAAAGAAGAAAAAAGTGGGTGGCACTACTACCTCACAGCACCAGGGATCCATGTTCGATTCCATCCTTGGGCCACTGTCTGTGTGGAGTTTGCACATTCTCCCTGTGTCTGTGTGGGTTTCCTCCCCCAGTCCAAAGATGTGCAGGTTAGGTGGATTGGCTATGCTAAATTGCCCATAGTTTTCAGGAGTGTGTAGGTTAGGTGCATTAGTCAGGAGTAAATATAGGGTAGGGAGAATGGGTGTGGGTGGGTTACTCTTAGGAGGGTCGCTGTGGACTTGTTGGGCCGAAGGGCCTGTTTCCACTCTGTAGGGATTCTATGATGATTCTAATCTAATTTTAAATGCAATTAGCTACATCTGGATTCCCAATAAATCATATGTACTTATAATTGAACAATACTGGCCTAGCAAGCCTATTCTGCTGCCATTCAATAAGATTGTGTCTGATCTCTAACCTAACTCTATATACAGTATATGCCCTTCCCTATATCCCTTAGTATCTACAGTTAACAAAATTTTATTAATCTCAGATTTAAAATGAGCAATTAGTTTAGCATCTGTTTGCTGCTTACGGATGAGAGCTCCAAACATTTTCCACCTTTTGTGTGTTGGACTGTTTCCTAATTTTGCTGCCAAGTGGTGTGGCTCCAATGTTTAGATTATGATCTTTATTCCTGGAGCTGGATTTAGTGGAGTCCACTAAAGTAGGCTTGATGACATGGGGGCCTGGGAGAAGCAGTTGGCAATGCCTGCATTGATTCCTGATGTTGGGAAAAGTGCCCCCAATTAAATCGGGTGTAGGCAGGGTAGGATGCAGGAACCCCACCTGCCAACAGTAAGAAGACAGGTAGGTTCATTAATAAATGGCTTAAAACCCAATTATCCTTGAGTCGAGTGGAATTTAATGGTGGATCAGAGATCAACTGGGCTCACACAGGTTTCCATGAAATTCTAGTAGGTTGGTCTATAGCCTTGTCAGTTGACCCCCTATTGATTGGCAATCAATGTCCTGGCGTTGCAAAGTGAGGGTTGAAATGAAAAACACCCCTTAGCCTCCAGACCCTATTTTTCTCTCTCTGACAGATCCTTGCTTGTGACCTATATCCTATCCTGTATTCCAGATCCAAAGTCAATCCTGGTGATTGGACCTCAGGGGCTTAGCAACCACAGCTTCCTGCAATGGAGAACTGCTGGCTTCTGGTTGGCGGGCAGCTTTAAGGGTGGGGTTTCTGCCCCACTAGGGTCTAAATTACATGGGAGTCCCAGTGTGGGCCTGCCATGGGCGACTCAGTGGTTAGCACTGCTGCCTCACAGCACCAGGGTCCCAGATTCGATTCCAGTCTCAGGCGACTGTCTGTGTGGAGTTTGCACGTTCTTCCTGTGTCTGCGTGGGTTTCCTCCGGGTGCTCCGGTTTCCTCCCACAGTCCAAAGATGTGCAGGTCAGGTGAATTGGCCATGCTAAATTGCCCACAGTGTTAGGTGCATTAGTCTAGGGAGATGGGTTTGGGTGAGTTACTCTTCTGAAGGTTGGTGTGGACTGGTTGGGCTGAAGGGCCTGTTTCCACACTGTAAGTAATCTAATATAAGTGCCTGATTGAGAGTTATTTATATCAGGCTGTCCTGCTCCATGGAAGTGGCATGGAATTCCACCAGTTTTTCGACCTCCAACCTAACCTGGTTTATGAACCAAAGTCTCTCATCCTCCCAAATAGCAGAGAAAGTTTTCCTCCTGCTACTCTATCCATTTGCTCAATAAATGGCCAATCTCTATTCAAAATTTGACTCTTGAAGTTCATATATCATTCTGGCAAATTTATGTTGCGTTTTTTTCAAATATCTCCTTCCTAAACTGTGGTGCCCAGAACTGCTCACAGTAATCTCTGTGTGCGTTTTAACCAGGGCTTTGTACTCGAGCTATGGCATTACCCCTTGTATTCTAATCATCTGGATTGAAGGAGCAGCATTCCATTAGCCTTTTGGATGATTTTCATGTCAATTTAATGATCTAGCATAGTCAAGTCTCTGTGAATCTCTATTGTTTTAGCTTTCTACTATTTAAGTACTTTCACTATATCAGATTGTAAAAAAAAGGTCTATCTTAATAAACATAATTATCCCACTATCATCCAAACTAAACCTGTTCAATAAAAATGCAATATTTGGGTAACATACACAGCTAACTATATAGAATACAGAATTATAAATGTATATCCCTGTAAAGATTTCTAAAATATGCAAATATACACACACTTCTCTGCAGAAATTGGCTTTCTGAAAATTAAATAGCCAATGGCTTATTGTTATAGGCAAAAAAAAGGCATAGGAAGTTCTGGCATATGTGGTCAAGCTACTAATGATTTGTTATGGTGATCATAGTTGTCTCTGAAGTCTGGCGGGCTCAGGAAATGAAATTGTGAGATGTTCTTTCAATCACTCTTTCAAAAGAACAAATAGGGTTACTTTTCAGAAATGGGCAAGATCAAATGGGCAATGTGTTCACAACAAGCTTCCTTCCAACTTAGCTTTTTCTTAGCAAGCTTCCCTCCAACTGAACCAGATAAAACAGGAATCTCTCCAAACCTGTCACAGCCCCAGCAGGGTCTAAAGCAAAGCAAGTAGCCATTGTGAATCATGTGATTTCTAAGAAGACGTGTTAAAAAAAAAAGTCCAATGTCCTCAGTTAACTTCAATAATGCCTTTAAAGCAATCACTCAAGTTACATCCACAAGACTCAAAATAAATTGTTTTTTCCACAATGCTTCAAAACCTGAGTCCTCCAAAAATGTTAAATAGAAAGAATTTTAATAATACAATCTGTACTGCTAAATAATGTTTCCGATCTCTGTGTTATTGACAATATGTGTCTAAATATGTATATATACACACATATAGATCCCAGTACGAAGCTGTTATCAAATTTAGTGAACAGTTGAGGCCCGGCACAGATCCATCTGGCACCAGTACTCACATCCTGTTAAATAGAGTAGCTCTCCATTACGCCTTGTTTCTATCTCCTAGCATTCAACCAATTTTCTAATCAGATCAATAATTCATCTGCAATTCAATGAGCTTCAACTTTAGCAAAGTTTCTCAACAGAAACCTTAGCAAGTGTCTTCTGGAAGTCAGAACATTGAAATTCACTGCCCACTACTTTAACCATCTGTTCTACAAAGTTCAATGAGGTTCATCAAACATGACTAACCTTTATGAAAACAAAGTTTCATTAGCATGTCTGGGTGCTTACAGTTCTTCATAAACTTTAGTTAGGCTCCGTGCTTGCCTTGCATATCATAGTGACTGAAGGAGAAACCAAAGCCTGAGCTTTGAGCTACTAAATTGGTTCTACATTGGACGTGCAACCTATCTACTGGCCCACTGAAATAATTATGAGAAAGGACCAACATTTCATAATTTATTTGCAAAAAAACCTCAGCTCCCCAATTAAGGGAGGTTATTCTGAACAAGGTCAGGAAAGATATCTCAAACAGTGGTAGGCAGGTGTTCTAAATGGCAAGCTGCTTTCCTGGATCCCAAGTGACCCATTCCTGGCAATTGAATTACAGTGTAGATTCCAACTTTCCAGATTTTCTGCACACCTTTCTAAAATATGCTGTACTTATACATGTTATGAGATCTTGCCTGCAAACTCTGCCACTTCATTCAATGTGCATAGGGATGATCCCTGGTGAGATCCTTCTCAGTTAATCTGCAGCTCATAAAATTATAGTCAGACTGTTTTCACACCTGCATTAGTACTAACATTGACTGATTGTCCATTTAGTTTAGGGCCACACTATAATTATGCTGCTAATGACAAGGGAGGATTGAGGGTGGAATGACATTAGTCATTGGGATAGTAGAAGGTGTGGCCAGACATGCCATTCAAAATTTTGGACTTATGAGAGATAATGAGGCATGCTGGGAAATCGAAACAAGTCTTGACCAAAAGTGACTGTGGTCAAAGACTCTGGAACAAACAAGCTGCAGCTAAGACGCACAGTATACAACTGATCCAGCAGCTGCAGACAATACAATATACACTTGAATTGGAATTGAATGGTATTACCCTGAATGCAATCCTCAGGACAATCGGAACATCGAGCTTTTTAAAAATTAATATTTTTATTGAAAAGCAAGGTTTTTATAAAATTACAAAAAAAATTACAACACCAACAAACCAACAAGAGAAAAATATTACTCTATATGTATATAAAAGTAAAAGAGAAAAAACCCACACAAACAAAACACAACTACACTCATGTGCAAAATAGGCAGATCATTAAAGGTAATAAATAAATAAAACGGCTCAGCACAACAAACATTAGCTCTCGACCTCCGACAGTCCTAACTATTACACATAAATGTATTTGAAATTCTTCCTTCAAGGGCATCAAGTACACTAAATCAGATCATCATGGTTACACAAAAGGAGACAGTGAGGACTGCAGATGTTGGAGATCAGAGCTGAAAAATGTGTTGCTGGAAAAGTGCAGCAGGTCAGGCAGCATCATCCATTTTACTAACACCCTCCACCCCCACCTCAAATTTACCTGGACCGTCTCAGACTGCTCCCTCCCCTTCCTAGACCTCTCCATTTCAATCTCGGATGACCGACTCAACATGGACGTTTACTATAAACCGACTGACTCCCACAGCTACCTAGATTACACCTCTTCCCACCCTGCCCCCTGTAAAAACGCCATCCCATATTCCCAATTCCTTCGCGTCTGCCGCATCTGCTCCCAGGAGGACCAATTCCAATACCGAACAACCCAGATGGCCTCCTTCTTCAAAGACCGCAATTTCCCCTCAAACGTGGTTGACGATGCTCTCCACTGCATCTCCTCCACTTCCCGCTCCTCTGCCCTTGAACCCCGCCCCTCCAATCGCCACCAGGACAGAACCCCACTGGTCCTCACCTACCACCCCACTAACCTCCAAATACATCGTATCATCCTGCGTCATTTCCGCCACCTCCAAACAGACCCCACTACCAAGGATATATTTCCCTCCCCTCCCCTATTAGCGTTCCGGAAAGACCACTCT
>NC_057718.1:88583708-88669066 GCF_004010195.1 Chiloscyllium plagiosum
CCTTAACCTCCTTCCACCTATCGCATTCCCAACGCCCCTCACCCAAGTCCCTCCTCCCTATCTTTTATCTTAGCCTGCTTGGCACACCCTCCTCATTCCTGAAGAAGGGCTTATGCCTGAAACGTCGATTCTTCTGCTCATTTGATGCTGCCTGACCTGCTGCGCTTTTCTAGCAACACATTTTTCAGCTCATGGCTACACAAAAGCCCTAGTTTAAATGGCAGATAAATCTACATCTAAATAGTCCAGAAAGGGCTGCCGTATCCTATAAAAATTTTCAGTTTTCCGGTGTACCATATTCATAAAATGTCCAGATGAATATGTTCCATGATAAGCCTATGCCAATCCGACAAACCCAGGGTGGTTTCAGAGGTCCAACACATTAGGATAATTTTCCTTGCACAGAAAGCAAGAACATTAATTTTTTTCCCATGAGGCCCAGAGAGGATATATTGGATAGACCAAGGATAAGAGAGATAGGGTCCACCTTAACATCAGCCCCCCCAAACCCTCTCTATAACTCCTGCCGTAGCACTCCAGTAAATACAGAGCCTGCAGCAAGTCCATAAACAGTGAGAGCGCCAATGCTTGTTTTACACTTAGGGCATAATCAAGATACTCCCATCTTAAATTCTGAGAGACAGTCTGGGGCCAGATGGACCCTCTGCCAAATCTTTAGCTGCATGGCATGGGTCCTATTACAGATTAAAATCTTCCTCGCATTTTCGCAAATGGCCCCCCATGTCTCCATAGAGATCTCAACCCCAATTCTCTCTCCCAGACCCCACAAAGCCGCTCAATGTCTTCTGAAAGATCACCCCCTAACATCTGATAAAGAGTGCTAATAGAGAGGGTACTCTTAGCATGAAGCATCCTTTTCTCCATAACAGATCTGCAGGGGTTGGTCAAAAGTGTGGTTCCTTTTTGAATAAACTCCCTGACCTGAAAAAAGCAAAAAAAAGTCTCTGTCAGTTAAACCATATTTATGGATTATTTGGTTAAGGACATCATTTTTCACCTTCAAATAAGTCGTCCAAACAGGAGATTCCCCTAGTTGCCCACTGGGGTCCACTATCCCTGGTTGATAACCTGGCAAATCAGCTATAGGGGTAAGAAAGGACGTTTTGGATGTATTAGCCTTCCTCTGCCGCATTGTCCTCCGTGCCTTAACAGTATTGATAATTACCAGATTACAACAATATTCTGTGACCATCTTCAATTTATCTAAAAACAGCAGATAATGAGGGGACATTTTGTCTGGGAGGCCTCAGTATCCAGCCACATTGACGCCAGGTCTTTACAAGCCCAGTCACTAACAAAAGATAGAAGGGAACTTGATTGGTATCTTCTAATACCTGGAAAATCCACTCTGCTCGCCCCCCCCCGAGGCAACTACAATTTAGACAGCTTGAAAGGGGGTTGCCTGCAGCATCAAATAAAGGAGCTAAACCATCCATTAAGTCTCTGGAATGTTTGCCTAGGAGAAATTAAGGGCAGCCTTCTACAGGATATAACAAACGGGGGAGAATATTTAAGTTGTTTACCAGACACGGGGGTAAGTAGGAGAAAGTGATGACTGCAGATGCTGGAGATCGGAGCTGAAAAATGTGTTGCTGGAAAAGCGCAGCAGGTCAGGCAGCATCCAAGGAGCAGGAGAATCGACATTTTGGGCATAAGCCCTTCTTCAGGAATGAGGTCGGTGTGCCAAGCAGGCTAAGATAAAAGGTAGGGAGGAGGGATTTGGGGGAGGAGCATTGGGAATGCGATAAGTGGAAGGAGATTAAGGTGAGGGTGATAGGCCAGAGAGGGGGTGGGGCGGAGAGGTCGGGAAGAAGATATAACATCAGAAAATGCTTCCTTTCTGAACCTCCAACCAGGGTCAGGTGTGGAGGAATGAAGGGAGAGGGGGGTTCTCTTATCAAAGGAGCCCAGTTCCACCTTCCACAACCACAGGTAGAGATAGAGGGACACAGCAGGAGAACATGCGGCAGCCAGCGCGGTGCTAACACTGAGTGCACAGGACACTACGTGCAAGAATGTAGACCCCATGCGCGGCCGCATTCACAGCCACAGGGACCACCAACTGCAGCTTCAACGCCCAAGGGACCCCCAGACGATCTAACTGACTTAACAGACGACTCTCTTAACAGATTGGAACAACTCGCTAATGACTGACAGCAAGGATATGTTACACAACAGGCTAGACATGACAGAACTCCTTGATAATTCCCTGATATACAAAGAAATTGAAAGACCCCAACTCATTGTAACTCAGACCCCAGATGGCAGATCCACAACATGAATACATGATAGTACTAAAAGGGAAAAGCAGACTGAACCAGAGTGTCAAATGATAACACCCAACATTCAGGGAATCACCACTTGAGGGAATGACAGGACATGGACATGGGAACTGGGTGGATACATCTTGCCAAGCCCCCAGAGACTGAGGATTCATGACAGACTGATGAGTCTCAGTTGGGTGCCAATTTAATGAATGCACTAAACCATGAATCCTGACAGTCTCTCAAGGTGAGGTGCGACTGTTTCTGATGGTCAAAACTCAAGTGCATTTTCACACATTTCTATACTCCCATTGGGACCACCTGTTATTCCTGTATGCACTGATGGGATTGGCCAGGTTACAACTCTTCAGTTGTCCCAGCGTTGTTCATCGGATATAATCTCCATATCGGAATCTGGCCCATGGTCACAATGACCGTCCCATCTTCACGTTTCATTTGTAGGTCACAATGACCGCTTTGTCTTACATTTAATTCGTTGGTCATAATGACTGCCTCATTTCAGCCTTTTTCGATTGCTGCATGGTGAGGCCATTTAAACCCATGAACTCCTACCATGAAACCCGAGGCCATGTTGATTGGAAACCAAGGTTAGAACTTACCAGGCATCTCATTCCGATTAACATTCAATAACAAAAAAAAAGTGGGGGAGGGTGAGGGTATTTGCATTAAACCTGGTGTAAACTATTCAGATATTAGACAAGAGTCTGGATGTAGGTTTGCTTGCTGAGCTGCAAGGTTCATTTTCAGACGTTTCGTCACCATACTAGGTAACATCTTCGGTGAGCCTTCGGACGAAGCAATGCTGGTGTTTACTGCTTTCTATTTATATGTTTGGGTTTCCTTGGGTAAGGTGTTTCATTAGACAAGAATAACAACAGAAACAACCTTGATCTCTCCCCAGGACAACCATAACTACACAAGAACATAATCAAGATCTACTTCATTGAGATTATCACCATCACTAGAAACAACACACAAGAAATACCAAACCGACCGGGATATATGTACCCAGGGTCCTTATGTTTTGGCCCACTGGATGCTGGAAAACATGAGGATGGTGTGTTCTGGGTACACCCCAATAATAGTACAATGTTCAGATGAAACAACCAGCAGGCAGTATATAAGAAAACAAAGGGGAGCTCAGATGATTGGTACCTGAGTGTAGAAATCACTGGTGATTGATGGGAATTCTCAAACAATGGATGCCCTGAGATAAGATGCTTAGCAAGCAGCTCAGAAAAGGGATTAGAACTCGAGCACCAGTGCCCCGGGAAACTCATAGAGAGGGAGTTACATTAAAGTTACAACTTGATGCAAGGATTTTTGGTACCGGTGCTCCAACATATAAATTAATTCCTTGGTCCGCCTTGTGTCACATGTGTCTGCGTTGTTAATCCTGGTTACCCTGGTACTCTGCACCACCCTCACTGGTAAAGAGAACCATCGCAAAGGCTGAACCTCTAGAGACTTCACTCAATTCACGGTCTCCACGAGCTTATTAAAAGCTATAGCAACATAGTAAGTATTTGTCTAGCCGAGTAAATATTCATTTATCCTCTTGTTTGTATAAAACGTCCTCCGGATTATTGGTTCATTTGTACACAGCAACACTTGCTTGATCACTGTTCACTCCAGTTTATAACATTTGCTCGATTATTTTTGTTTATGAATTCTTTTTTTCTTCACCAATGTCTCATTTAGTTCTAATCTACCATGTTTGTTTGATTAACCATTAAGTCCAAATTTTAATATTCCATTTAGATATAGTTTGATGATATTTGCTTGATTTTAGTTAGGTGTGATTTTCCAGTATGCTATCTGTAAGAGTTCAGCTGTTTAAGTATGTGTTCTGCTTTTCTTAGACCTGCATGATCATGTAGTCACACACAGGAATTGGTCAATGATCATGTGATCCATTATGTTTCATGTTCAGGATCAAGAGGAGGGACTGTGGCTGGACGGGCTTCTCAAAATGATGGACTAATGAAAAATGGTCAATAAATGAGGCATGCTGGGAAATTGAGACAAGCCTTGACTAAAAGTGATTGTGCTCAAAGATTCTGGAATAAACAAGCTGCAGAATGCAGACAGGGAACATCTCCGGGACAACCGCACCAATCAACCACACCGCCCCGTGGCCCAATATTTCAACTCCCCCTCCCACTCTGCCGAGGACATGGAGGTCCTGGGCCCTTCATCCCCTCCCCCACTCACCCATTGTACTCTATGCTACTTTCTCCTCTAGCTTATCTCTCCACGTTTCAGGTTCTCTGCCTTTATTCCTGATGAAGGGCTTTTGCCCAAAATGTCGATTTCGAAGCTCCTTGGATGCTGCCTGAACTGCTGTGCTCTTCCAGCACCACTAATCCAGAATCTGGTTTCCAGCATCTGCAGTCATTGTTTTTACCAGGCTGCAGCTACAGACAGACTGTATACAAATTAACCAGCAGCTGCAGGCAATACAATATATATTTGAATTGGAATTGAATGGAATTGACCTGAATGCAATCCCCAGGACAATTGGAAACATTACCAGATACATGAGTACCTCACACCCTTATTTGGAGAGGGCTACCTAAGCTACGTGCTCCCAACACCTCCAGGAATTGATACCCAAGAACCGCCTGCCATTGATATGTCAATGCCTGGTTGGGCCCAATTGATCAAGGTGATCGAGCCCTGATCAATCTATTGGTGGATATCGAAGAGGGCGCGAAGATTTCTAAGTATAACAATTGCCGCAACACCACCCTCAGCATGGTAACTCAAGACCAACCATCAAGAAGGGAAGACACTCCTTGGACCATTGGGAGAAGACCACTGGTCATCGCCACGTGGATCAGGGTCAAGATGTAGTGTAGTGGGATATGATCATCCAGAATTAAGTTAAAGCACAGGATAGTTGATTAGATTTATAGTGTACATTTTTATTTTCTAGTGTATTCTGTTATTATAATACTAACTGTGTTAAATAAATATATATTATTGTTTATCATTATTAAGAGTCGACTCACAGTTTTGTTGCTAGATATCAGAGTTAAAGCACACTGTGCGGCAGGTGCAACAAAAGCTAGAGTGTTAATACAGGTGTGAAAATTATGATGGGCTTTGATAGAGTGGGACTGTGGGGCGCAGGTGCTTGTGGCACAGTGGTATTGTCCCTACTTTCGATCCGGGCGGCCCAGGTTCAAGTCCCAACTACTTGAGCGATGTGTAACAATATCGCTGAGCAGGTTGATTAAAAATTATCTAGCGTAGAGGGTAAGAGATTGTTTCCACTGGCAAAAGTGTTAATAATCAGAAAGCGGGGGATCCAAGATGGCGACGACCCAGTAAGACTGAGTCTATAGTGCTCCTCCCAAGACTTGGGCACAGTGGGTCACCTACCCCCTACCAAGCTCACCAAATCATTTATAAATCATTTATAATAGTTTAGTAACTCAATTAGTTGTGTAATGTTACATTTAAGCAACTTTATCCTAAGTTAAAATGACTAAAGGGAAGGGAGCCCGCAGCTCTCAGCAAGCAGGAACCCCTCCCCCACACTCTCCAGCTGCAGCAGAAATTTTGGCTATTGTATATTTGAGCTAATTGTATATCAATGTTTATATCTGAGAGTTTTGTTTATTTTTGTAAACTTGTAAAAATGTTAAATTTCTAATAAAAATATCCATAAAAAAAAAATCAGAAAGCACCGAGTTAAGAGAATTGGTTAAAAAATCCACTTGGCAAGATGGCGGCGATTCAGTAGAACTGCTGTGGATGGCTCTGCTGAACAGCCAAGGCATATTGGCGTTTTTTTTTGCCATCCCTGGCAAAAGAGTTATTCATTTAAAGTCTGGGGAACACATGTTCATTAATATTTGGGAGTGGGAAGGATGCCAAAGGGAAAAGGAGCGATTGAGCAAACAGCAACAGGGAGAACACTCCCAGCAGCACCAGGCATGCCAGCAACAGCGGCCTCTCCCGAACTCCTGGGGGACTTAATGGGCTCGCAGGAATTGATGGCAGCAATGGCAAGACTTACCGCGAAGGGTGAGGCTGCGATCGAGGAGATCCGTGCCCAGATCCAACCCACCGTGTCCATGCTGCAAAAGAGGGAAATGGTTGATATCGCCCTGTTGCAGGAAACTCATCTTGACGGTGGGGAACACCTGAAGTTACAACAGGGGGTTTTGACTGGGTATTCTTTTCATTTCTTACTACTAAAAGTAGGGGAGTGGCGGTGCTTCTCCAGAAAAATCTTCCATTCACATTATTACAGCAGGTGAAAAATGAGCAAGAGCGGTTTGTGATACTTAAGGCCCTGATACATGGGAAGGAAGGTGGCATTTTAAATGTCTACTGTACCCCGGTGCATCCCCTCAAAGTTTTGATTAGTGCCTTCTCTGAGTTGAGTGCCTTTGGAACAAGGAACATTATTATGGGGGTGGAGTTTCAATTGCCCTTTAGATCCGACAGTGGACAGGATGCCTAGTTTATCTCTTCGCAGGCCAAGCAGGTGACTGACTTATGCGAGGAGTTGGGGTGGTGGACATTTGGAGATGTCTTCACCCCACCGGCAGGAACGTCACCCTTTTTTCAAACCCACATAAAGGTGACACAAGGATTGTTCTTTCTCTGGCTCCCTCCACCCTTCTGGATTTGATTATGGGTTGTAAAATTGGGAACATAGCTATTTCTGATCACACGGAGGTTAAGGCCAAGAGTGCGGGGTTAGGTTCACGGCACTGGCGGCTGGATCCTTTCCTCCTCAAGGATTCCAAATTTGTGGAATATTTTTTGAGGGGGTTTCAGGAGTTTTTGACTATCAACTCACACACAGCTAGTAGTCTGTCTATGCTAGGGGAGACTCTAAGGCCTTTGCTAGGGGATTAGCTATTTCCTATTCGGCTAGCCGGAAACAACAGAAGGAGGAACAGCAGCGTCTACTTGAGACGCGGTTGAAAGCCGCCGAGGCGGCTCATTTTGCACAGCATTTGGTGACTAAGCTACAGCACATCACGGTACTCCAGGCTGCCTTGAATTCAATACTGACACAAACTGTGAAGGAAGAACTTGCTTTTGCTAGACAAAGGTTTGTTCGAGTATGGAGGTAGGCCAGGGAAGTATTTAGCGCTTCTAACTGGGAAAAAGTGTTCTCCCCAATCCATTACTGCAGTTAGAGACAGCACCAGGGTCCTTACATGTGATGCAAAAAGGATTAATGAGGCTTTTCAGAGTTTTTATTCTGAATTATATTGGTCTGAAGGATGGGTGGGCCAAAATGGAAACCTTTTTTAAGAGCCTGGACCTCCTGGGGGGTAACCTTGGAACAGGCCTCTCTCGTCAATGCCACCTTGACAGTTCAGGAAATAAAGGAGGCAGCTAGGCAACTTCAAATGGGAAAATGGCTGGCCCTGATGGTCTTCTGGGTGAGTTTTATAAGGTGTTTATAGGGATTCTGTCAGGGCCGATGCTAGAAATGTACAATCACTCCTATATGCAAGAATGCCTACTACTATCTTCGAGAGGAGTTAATATTTCCCTCATTCTTAAGAAGGGGAACGTTCCTGAGGATTGTGCCTCATCTAGGCCCATCTCTCTATTAAATTCAGATTTTAAGATTCTGTCAAAGAGTTTGGCTCTGAGATTGGAGAAGGTGTGGTCCTATATTGTCAAAGTGGACCAGACAGGTTTTAAAAGGGGCCTTAAGTCCTCTAATAATATTAGAAGGTTGCTGAATATGGTCCGAGTATATTAGCAACAATCGATCCAGGGGTTGGTGATTTCCTTAAATGTAGAGAAAGCATTTGACCAAGTTGAATGGCCGTATCTCTTTTACGTCTTAGAGCAGTTTGGATTGGGTGGAGTCTTTGCTAGGTGGGTGGAGGTATCATATCACCACCCACTGGCCGCGGTCATCACCATTGGAGTGAAAATCAACTAGGATTGGTAGGGGTAGTCGGCAAGGCTGCCCCCTCTCATCGTTGTTGTTTACATTGGTGATAAAGCAGCTGGCAGAGACCATTCGTCAGAATGTCCTCATAATCACTCCGGAAGTGGGATCGAGGGCACACAAGATTACACTGTACGCGGATGATGTCCTTCTGTTTTTATCGAACCCAATGACCTCCGTATTCCATCTGATACAATGTATTAATTCATTTGGGGCTTGTTCAGGATATAAGATCAACTTTGCAAAGTCAGAGGCTATGCCTTTAGGGAACCTTAAGGAAATGCCAGAGGTTGAAGGTGGCCCTAGGTTCTACCTTAAGTGGTCACAAGTGGATTTCCAGTATCTAGGTATTTTTATTTTTATTATCCCTATGTTTGATCAGTTACTTCGGACTAACTTTGTTCATCTGCTCGACAATATTAGGCAGGATCTCCAAAGATCGGAGGCTCTTCCAATTTAGTGGTTAGGCCGAATAGCCCTTATAAAGATATGCTCCCTATAATGTTTCCCAGACCAACGTTGCGGAAACTAATGGGTTGGTTTAGTTCCTTTGTCTGGCGTCGTGGGAGGCCCCTCATCAAACTTACTACATTACAGTTGCCTCAAGGAGAGGGAGGAGTTGATTTCCCAGACATCAGGAGGAATTGAGTTCCCTGCTGTCCTTTGCGTGCGATTGGGGAAGTAATGATCCAGGCTCAATATGGCTGGATATTGAGGTCTCTCAAGTAAAGTGCCCTCTTATTAACCTGCTGTTCATGGATAAGATGAGGACAGTTATGGACCACTGCCAGAACTCCATTGTTATTAGTATGGTTAAGGCATGGAGACCAATGTGTCAGAGTGAGGGTTGTTTATCCAAGACTTTGCCACTCACACCCATAGTTGGTATGCCGGGGTTCTGAGCTGGAAATGTGTTGCTGGAAAAGCGCAGCAGGTCAGGCAGCATCCAGGGAACAGGAGAATCGACGTTTCGGGCATAAGCCCTTCTTCAGGAATGGGGAAAGTTTGTCCAGCAGGCTAAGATAAAAGGTAGGGAGGAGGGACTTGGGGGAGGGGCGTCGGAAATGTGATAGGTGGAAAGAGGTCAAGGTGAGGGTTCTGACCAGGGATGATGGACTCTGGGTTCAAACTATGGGCAGTGGGAGGAGTTTCCAGTTTGGGAGAGCTGTTTGAGGGGGAGGTTATGATGCCTTTCAAGCAATTGAGCCGCAAATGCCGGCTGTCCAGTAGCGAATCTTTCCATTTTTTTCAGGTTAGGGATCTCACTAAGCCCTATAAGCCTGATACAGAGAGGTTGTTGCTATGTGCCACAAGCACCTTTTTGGTTAGTGCCCTCTATCGCCTACTGGGTGGCAGGGCCTGGCAGGATATTAATCGGTTATGTGAGGTCTGGGAGCAAGAGCTAGGAGTGGAGATCTCTTCTGAAATGTGGGAGGACATATGAGAGAACGCGCGAAAGATCTCAATCTGTAATAGGACATACGCTACGCAGTTAAAAGTTCATCTGGCACCGGACCATCTGGCGAAGTTTTAAAAAGGGGCATCTCCAATGTACCCCAATGTAAGATAAGTGGAAGTACTCTTACCCATTGTTTCTGGACATGCCACAGGCTCCGTGTTTATTGGAGCGCTGTGGTGGGACAGATAGGGAGGATATTGAGAACTGAAGTCAAAGTAGACCCGATATCTCTCCCCCGAGGTCTACCAAATTTATCACCTTTAGACGGGCGTGGGAAGAACCTATTCAATATTCTTACTTACGGTGCAGGGAAGAATATTCTGATGAATTCTTGGGTGTCTGAGAACCCACCGGGCTTGTCGGGATGGCGGAAATTAATTATGGAGCACATTCCCTTGGATTTTTTCAGAAACATGGTGCACACACAACAGACCTTTTTTATAAGGCAGCCTTTTTTGCGTTATTTGGACACAGATTTGTCTGCTATCTTAACAAGGGCATGTGTTTAACCAGGATGGTTTGGTTTGCTGAGCCCTGAGTCCTGGAAGGGGGAACTCCTGAGTTAATACAGGTATATATACAACACTCCCATTTTTTTGTTTGGGACCTTGGTGCCGAGCATTGTTATTTTGTTTATTTAGTCACTTACTTATTTATTGGTGTTGTTTTGTACAGCGTTTGGTTTGGTTTTGCTTTATGGGGTAGGTTAGTTGTTAGAAGAGAATAGTTGTATTGTAATTTGCGTTTTTTAAATTATACTGGTATTCGTTATATTTTCTATAACTTTATATTTTTGTAAAGTCAAAAAAAAGTTTTTTTTTGCTAATAAATATATTTAGATAAAAAGTCCACTGGAGGGGTGAGGAGACATCTTGTTACCTGTGTTATGTCTGTTCCACCACCCAGAAGATTCAACAATATCTGCCAATGAAGAGTTAGATCATATCTGAAGTGAGCCAATTGTGATTGAGGAGGGGTGTGGGATTAATTAAATAATGGCTCTTTCAAACAGATGGAACAGATATGACATTCTTGGTGTCGTCCTTTGCTGCATGATTCTGAAATAGAGCACTGGGTGGCACAGTGATTAGCACTGCTACCTCACAGCACCAGGGACTCAGGTTCAATTCCCACTTCGGGTGACTGTGTGGAGTTTGCACATCCTCCTGTGTCTGTGTGGGTTTCCTCCCACAATCCAAAAGTGTGCAGGCCAGGTGAATTGGCCATGCTAAATTGCCCATAGTGCTGGGTGCATTAGTCAGGGGTAAATGTAGGGTAGGGTAGGGGAATGAGTCTGGGTGGGTCCCTCTTTGGAGGTTTGGTATGGATTTGCTCCCTTTTCTTGACGTACAAGTTGAGAAGTCCATGAATAGGTTCTTTATTACTGACTATCACAAATATACACATTGGGATTCCTCATGCTCTATGTTTCAAACGTTTTTGTACATGACCCCAGAATTAGTGTTATAGTAGACACTGAAGAAAGTTATCTAAGATTACAAATGATATGAAGGTGCTGAATGGTTTTTAATGTATGATTTTAAGATTACAAAGAAATGTTGATCAATTAGACCAATAGGCCGAGGAGTGGTGGGTGAAGTTTAAGTTAGATAAATGCAAGGTGTTAGATTTTGGGACGACGAGCAAGGCCAGGTCTTACGTAGTTGATGGTAGGGCCCTTGGGAGTGTTATCGAACAGACAGACCTAAGGGTTCAGGTACATAGTTCTTTGCAAGTGGAGTCACAGGTAGATGGGGTGGTAAAGAAGGTGTTTGGCACACTTGCCTTCGTTGCTCAGGCCTTTTGGAGATAAAGGCTGGGATGTCATGTTGTGGTTGTACACGATGTTCGTGAGGCCACTTTTGGAGTAAATGTGTAGGGGCACTGGCCGCCCTGCTATGGGAAGGTAATTATTAAATTAGAGAGGATGTAGAAAAGATTTACCAGGATTTTACCGGGACTGGAGGGTTTGACTTATAGGGAGAGGCTGGAACAGGCTGGATACTTTTTCACTGGAGCATAGGAGGTTGAGGGGTGATCTTATAGAGGTTTATAAAAGTTTGAGGAGCATAGATAAGGTGAATAGCAAAGGCCTTTTCCTGAGGGTCGGGGAGTTCAAAACTACAGGTCATAGGTTTAAGGTGAGAGGGGAAGGGTTTAGAAGGAACCTGAGGGCCTTTTTTTTCACACTGATGGTTTGAACTACTAGAGGAATTGGTCGATGCAGGTGCAGTTACAACATTTAAAAGATGTTTAGACAGGTACATGAATAGGAAAGGTTTTAGAGGGATATGGGCTAAATACAGGCAAAGGGGATATTTAGGTTGGGAAACCTGGTGAGTGTGGATATGTTAGATGAAGGGGCTGTCTCCGCCCTGTATGACTCTATTATCAGAAAATATGTAAATAGGGCACAAACCATTCGCTCACCTTGCATGTCTGCTGCAGAAATAGAGCCCATTAAAGCTATACTACAGGACCATTCCTATCCTCCAGACATCGTTGCTCACTCTGTATCCAGCAAATTCACAAGTTGGTCAAAGTCTGCTGCATTCATCCCTGAAAAATACCAGATCTATCTCAAATTACCCTGGAAAGACAAAATATCATAAACATTTGAACAGCAGGTTAAGTAAACAATTTAAATCTGCTACTATGCAATGGTAACACAAGTAACATTTTCCACTATTAGGATGCTGCTATCAGTCCAAAAAGACATTCCGTCCACCACAAAACTGAGCAACGTTGTTCTGATCCCAACGACTGGAAAAATCAGACCCCAGAATGAAACATGGCTTAATAGATCATGTTTTTGTTTAGTTTGTTAGCCAAAAGAAAGACAACAAACCAAAAGCTGCATGCATATATGCACAGTGGTTCAGTGGTTAGCAGTGCTGCCTCACAGCACCAGGACCTGGGTTCAGTTCTAGCCTCAGGTGACTGACTGTGTGGAATTTGCACATTCTCCCTGTATCTGCATGGTTTTGCTCTGGTTTCCTCCCACAGTCCAAAGATGGGTCCACTACATTTTGTCACTTATATAAATGATTTGGATGTGAGCACAAGAGGTGGAGTTAGTGAGTTTGCAGATGACACCAAAATTACAGGTGTAGTGGACAGCAAAGAAGGTTACCTCTGATCACAATGGGATCTTGATCACATGGGCCAATGGGCTGAGAGGTGGCAGATGGAGTTTAATTCAGATAAATGTGAAGGATTCAGAAAAGATTTACAAGGATGTTGCTAGGTTTGGAGGATTTGAGCTATATGGAGAGATTGAATAGGCTGGGGCTGTTTTCCCTGGAGTTTTGGAGGCTGAGGGGTGACTTTATAGAGGTTTATAAAATCATGAGGGGCATGGATAGGATAAATAGACAAAGTCTTTTCCCTGGGGTGGGGGAGTCCAAAACTAGAGGGCATAGGTTTAGGGTGAGAGGGGAAAGATATAAAAGAGATCGAAGGGGCAACTTTTTCACACAGAGGGTGGTACATATATGGAATGAGCTGCAAGAGGAAATGGTGGAGAATGGTACAATTGCAAGATTTAAGAGGCATTTGGATGGGTACATGAATAGGAAGGGTTTGGAGGGATATGGGGCGGGTGTTAGCAGGTGGGACTAGATTGGGTTGGGATATCTGGACAAGTTGACCAAGGTTTTGTTCTGTGCTGTACATCTCTATGATTCTATGACTCTATGTATAGGTTAGGTGGATTAGCCCTGGGGAAAGCAGAAGTAGGGGATGCAATTCTCTTTGGAGGGTTGGTGTGGATTTGATGGGTTGAACTGCAGGGATTCTATGATGCATGTCAGAATGTTCTTCATACAAAGTCTCAACTTGTTTCCCAATTTTATACATTACAGAGACTTAAATCCAGAGAAATTAATATAAGTTTGTAAGTTAGCTCGCTGAGCTTGAAGGTTTGTTTTCAGATGTTTTGTCACCATACTAGGTAACATCATCAGTCAGAGTCTCTGGTGAAACACTGGTTTACAGTTCTTGCATGATATCTTGTAAACTGTAAAAAACACTACGTCGGACAAACTCGCAGGTAACTTGTCACCAGGACACATGAAAACTAACAGTCCACCAAAAGACATGACCCGCTATTGCTAGTTTCCATGCATACAAACAAAGGACATCATTTTGACTGGGACAACACACACATCCTAGGACAGGCGAAACAAAGACACATATGAGAATTCTTAGAGGCATGGCAGTCTAACCAGAGCTCCATCAATAAACACATTGATTTAGATCCTACCCACCTCCCCTTGAAAAAAGGAACCGGAAATGACATCACCCACCTTAAGAAACCAAGACCTATAAATAGAGAGGTGGGACATACCACTAGCACTCCACTGGAGAGTCACTGATGATGTTACCTAGTATGATGACGAAATGTCTGAAAACAAACCTTCAAGCTCAGCGAGCTAACTCACATACTTATCATCAACCTGAGCTGCAATCTTCTCAAAAATCATTACTCTAATATCTCAACTTTTCAAATTTCTACTTAACTGACTCCTTCCAGTTTCTCATTGTTGAAGTTCTGAGTTTATTTCACAATTCTTCTCTAAATCAGATGGCATAACCCTTTCACAAAACTGATGTACTAAACAGTTTCAATTCCAACAACCTGCTACAGGAAGGATGTTGTTAAACTTGAATTGGTTCAGAAAAGATTTACAAAGATATTACCAGGGTGGGAGGGTTTGAGCTGTAGAGAGAGGCTGTCTTCCCTGGAGCATCACAAACCGAGGGTGACTTTACAGAGATTATAAAATCATGAGGGACGTGAATAGGAGTGAATAGCCAAGGTGTTTTTCCCAGCATAGAAGAGTCCAAAACAAGAGGGCATTTGTTTAAGGTGAGAGGGAAAAGATTTAAAAGGGACCTAAGAGGCAGCTTTTTCACTCAGAGGGTGGTGTGTGTATGGAATGAGCTGTCAGTGGAAATCATAGAGTCATAAAGTCTTGCAGCACGGAAACAGACCCTTTGGTCCAAACAGTCCATGCCAAACATAATTCCAAAACTAAACTAGTCCCATTTGCCTACTCTTGGTCTGTATCCCTCCATACCTTTCTAAGAATATAATTGTACCACATTCACCACTTCCTCAGGAAATTCATTCAGTGGAGGCTGATACAACACTTAAAAGGCATCTAGATGGGTACATGAATAGGAAGGGTTTAGAGGAATATTAAGGCCAGATGTTGGCAAATTAGACTAGATTAATTTAAGATATCTGGTTGGCATAGATGAGTTGGACCGAAGGGTCTATTTCTGTGCTTTCCAACTCTATGACTCTATAACCTAAAGATTTCTGTCCCAATTTCTCCTGCTAGGAATCTTCACAAGTTTGAAAAAAAACACGGTTGCTGCGGTGACTGATTTCCTGCTGAGAGGAAAAAACTTCTGTCTGAACTCAACTCTTAGTCCTTCTAAACTAAAACATCTGTTGTGCTTTGAACTGAATTAAAAACAAACTGATGTCTGAATGTGCTTATACTACTTGTGATCAACCCCAAAGAATAAACATCTTACTCCAGTAGTACTACAAGGTTCACCCAAGCCCTTGATTTCGGCCACGTCTTCTAGGAAGCCTGATGAAATGCCAGGCACCTTGACCAAACACCCAATGAATAGCTGATTGAGTCAAATACTGTGTTGTTTTGGTTACAGTCAGTTCTTCTATAACGCAATGGTTGCCTTCTTGTGCAACCTTACGTTACAGAAAAATCGTGCTTTAGAAACAGCACGTAAGGTGTTGGCGATGTCATCGCGTTACAGCCAACACGTGTTTTCAAAGTTCACGTTTTAGAAACAGTGTCCCCGATTCTTCAGTCACGTTACAGCAAATTCGCGTTGACCAAATGTGTGTTATAGCAAAACGACTTGTACTTGTAATGGATGGAATACAGGCCATACTAAACCAGTCCAGATCGGAACAACTACTGTATGATGTGATTCTGTGATTGTGCAACATTTGCTGAACAATCTTAAATGCATTAATAGCTACACTAACAACCAATTTAAGATAATTAATCAGTCAATTACCAGTGTTCCATTTATGATTGCTGGAAGTGAGGTATGTTAATATGCAAGGGCCTATCCCCTGCAAACAAAAGGAATGTATTCCAACCTGTACCTTAGTTAAATTAACCAGAGGTTTGGGAAGTCTGTAACTCCTGCTCTTTCTTCCATGAAAATGCTTCAGTCAATCAGAGTTGACCTGCCAACCAATCAGCATTGCTTTTCTCCTGTAGTATAAATTGTTGTGGCTGTTTGAAATTTGGTATTATAAACAAACAAGGAACAAGACTAGGCCACTTGGCCATTTGAGTCTGTTCTGTCATTCAATAAGATTATGGATGATCTAATTTTAACCTCAACTCTACATTCCTGCATATCCCCAAAAATGTTTCATCCATTTGATAATCGAGAATCTACCTTAAAAGTATTTAAATATTCTGCATCCACTGTTTTTTTGAGGAAGGGAATTCCATAGACTCAACCTTCTGAGAGAAAAATATATTTCCTATCTGTTTTAAATGGGCACTAGCTCATTTTATAAACTTTGACCCCTAGTTCTAGATTCTTCCACAAGAGGAAACACGATTTCAACATCCACCCAGTAAAGTCTCCTCAGGATCTTATATGTTTCAATTAATTCACCTCTAACTCCTCTACACTCTAGAGGATGCAGGCAAGCCTTTACTCATAAGGTAATCAGATCAGTCCTGGTATTAGTCTAATAAACTTCTCTGAACTGCTTCCACTAAATTAACATCCTTCTGGAGGCATGGTGACCAGTACTGTACACAGTACTTCAGAGGAGGTCTCACTAATGCCCTGTATAACGGAACCAAATTCTCCCTACTCTTGTATTTAGTTTCCTTACAATGGACCATAGCATTCTATTAACAATTCTGATTATTTGCTGTATTAAGGTACCCAGGTCTCTCTGTATCCTCTCACCATTTAGATAATATGTTTTTTTAATTCTTTCATGCTCTTCCACAATGTACTTTATTTGTCAGAGCTTTTCCCACTCATTTAACCTATCTATATTCCTTCGTAGGCTCCATATGTCCTCTCCATAACTCACTTTGCTACCTGTCATTGTATCATTAGCAAATAGCTATCATACCTTCAGTCCCTTCAGCCAAATCATTTATATAAATTGTAAAGAGTTGAAGCCTCAGCACTGACCCCTGTGGCACACAACTTGTGACATCCTGCCAGCCTGAAAACAACAAACTCGTTCCTACAATGCGCTTCCTGTTAACCAGCCAATCTTCTATCCATTCCAGCATGTTACCCTTTACATCATGAGCTTCTACTTACTGCAACAACCTTTCATGTAGCACCTTATCAAATGCCTTCTGGAAATACGAATATGATACATCCATTGGTTCCCTTTTATCTACAGCACAAGTTACTTCTTTAAAGAACTCCAAAAAATTAGTCGAACATGATTTCCCTTTGACAAAATATGTTGGCTCTACCTGATTCCCTTGAATTTATTCAAGGGCCCTGTATAAACTCTTTATCAGTAATCTCTAACATTTTCCCTTTGACAGATATCAGCATTTTAGCACTTATTCTGAGAAGTGGAAGATAGGAGACTTGACAACATGTTTCTCTTTTCTGCAACGTTCAAAGGAAAATTTACAAGTCTGTCACAATCGTGTAATTAGAATGTTATATATTTTGGGAAGAAAGATCATCAATGGTGTAATAACTAGCACAGAATCTCACAAAATGGCTCCGAGAAGTGACATGACCACTGTTATCACTGGTATTTGGACCAAACTGTACTTATCTGACAAAGAAATCAGAAGAAACCTTTCTCAAATTGAAGGAAAATTTCTAAAGGTAAACAGAAACAATTTGACAATGGTTCCCTTGGAATACTGAATAGTTCATTATATCTCACTGCAATCTGACAATGGGAACAGCACAAACTAAATGCTGAGACAGTTCAAAATTGATTACCTTGGCAAAAAGAGACTAGTTGGATCTGTTACCTCACATGGAAACACGATGTGACAGTTTTGGGACAACAACCATCGTAAGTTTTTTAAAATTTATGTAAGACAAGCTGTGGGAGAACATTTTGCTTAGAATTCCCAAGAGGATTCAGAGAGACAGCATCAAAGAATAAGGGTTCCCAAAATGGAGATGGACAGAAGTATACTAACTAAAAGACTGTCATACTTCATGAGGCCACTAATGGTCTCAACCTACAATGCCATAAAAGTTAAACAAAGGGGTCTTTTCATGCACTCCCAAAACCTGCTCTGCTCAGTCCACTTGTGGAAGCAACTTCTACATAGTTGACTACTTGATTCTGACGTCTTTTGTGTTGTCTTTTGTGTTGGTGGCAGGGTAGCAGGGCTAAGTGCGGGCTCTTTCCTGAGGCTCATGTTCAACCTTCTGCTTTCTTTCTTCTTTTTCCCTTTTCTTTCATTGTGTTTTTTCTATTTTTCTTTGGCAGTTTAATCAGCGGGATTGGTGTGGCAGGGAGAATGGGCCGTGCACAGAGTGGCGGAAGTCTCCTGGTGGTCGGATGTCATCCTCATGGTGTTCGGGCCCGGTGGCGGTTGGGGACGCTTCAATATGGTGGTGACGGCAAACCCACATCTCAGAGGAGGGCAGCCGGAGTGGGACAATTGGTACAGTGGTGGCCTGGCCTGGCAGCAGAGCCAGGGACTTCTAGTTGCAGTAGGCTCGGAGTGGGGAACTCCTGGCGTTGGTGAGGGAGTGGCTGTAGCGATGGCAGCATGGTATGCCCAGAGCGAGGACTCCTGGCATCATTAAGGTGGCAACGGAGCCAGGAGCTCCTGATTTTGATCATGTTGGGCCTGGAATGGGGACTCCTGATGATTGATGAGGCAGTGTCAGCAGCGGAGCTGAGGCCTCCTGTTTGTGGGGCGAAGTGTGGGTTTAGAATGAGATTCCGTCGCAGTATCGACGAGATGGACCCCGCGGCAAAGAGTCAGCTCCCATAGCCACCTAGTGAGTGGTGACTCCTACAATGGGTGGGTTCAACACAGACTGTGGCAAGGTGGTGGGGGAGGGGTGGTGGCACAGGTGTCCCTGGGAGCTGACTCAGGACTCATGGTGGAGACAGCGAAATGAAGATAGACTCTCTTTCAGTTATATCTTTTCATTCTTAAACTATTCAAAATGGCGCTAGATTTTGGTGACAGTTGAAGCATTTCACTATTATTGTCTGTAAACTACAAGTGACAATTAATCATTCAAATTCAAATGCATTCAAATGGATACAAATTCAAATAAGAAAGCCTTGTTGAATTCAGATTTTCATTCCCTTCACTCTGGAAAGAAAAAAAATCTTCAAACCAGGCCTGCATTGATAATAAACTGATCTAATTTTCAGTCTTTATACATAACTTTTATCCATATCTACCTAGTCTCTATATCTGAATTTTACCTAACATCAGTACAAATGTTTTGATTAGTAACTTCCAGCAATATTTGTATAATAAAGTGACATTTACCTTGTTTAAGTCTAACACTGGTTATTTTTAAATGGAAACACTTGAAAAATTAAAATGGGGTTAATAGCTATATAAATTTGTAGTTCACAGACCACGCGCAGGCATGGCTGGTGCAGGTTTGGCAAGACAAATGAGCTATTTCCAGTACGTGGTGAGATCTATCTTGTAGTCTTAAGGTGGAAGCCTCACTCAGCATGCAATTAAAGACTTAGATATGCAGAACAAATGCATAAAATGCCAGCTATTCCCTTTAGGCTATGGGATGTCATGACTTCCAATTGCAAAGATGCTGCCCGAGAAACTCATTGTGAGAGGAGGGCAGAAGTAGCTATCTTCACCAGGCCTTTTACAGCATTGTTAGTGAGCCTGAATGAGTAGGAGAAACAGCCCAGCTGTATAAGTAAGGCTTCCACCACCGCCCTCTTAATTCTGCCTTCTTCCAACCCTTTTTTTAGAATTAGAATCCCTACAGTTTGGAAACAGGCCACTTGGCCCAACAAGTTCACACCAGCCCTCCCAAATCCATTCCCCATTATTCTACATTTGCCCCTGACTAATGCACCTAACCTCCACATCCCTGAGCACTATGGGCAATTTTGCATGGCCAGTTCACCTAACCTGCACATCTTTGGATTGTGGGAGGAAACTGGAACACCCGGAGGAAACCCACACAGACATGGGGAGAATGTGCAAACTCCAGGCTGGCATCGAACCCGGGTCCCTGGCGCTGTGAGGCAGCAGTGCCAACCACTAAACTCTCTTTCCCCACAGCCTTCTTCCTGAAGAAGGGCTAATGCCCGAAATGTCGATTCTCCTGTTCCTTGGATGCTGCCTGACCTGCTGCGCTTTTCCAGCAACACATTTTCAGCTCTGATCTCCAGCATCTGCAGACTTCACTTTCTCCTCTCTTTCCCCACACCAAAATTGTCAACCTTGTCTCATTCCTGAGGTGGGCTTTCAACTTGCTAGGTAGGAAATTAAGCAAGATAAATGAAAAGTAGTCTTGTCCTTTCCAGGTTCTTTTCCAGTCTCGCTCACACTTCCCCATCTCCCATTAAAGAATGGCGATATCTCTGTTATTGCACTCCAATGTCATATGTGTTATGTCATTTTTACTGAGAACAATTAGGAAGCTCCTGATGTGCCAGGTCTGAGTCAGAAACAAGTCACAGGTAGTAAAGGAGCTTTGTATACAGAGGCCAAACTATATCCGAAGAATGCCTAAATGCCAAAACTAGCCTTAATATTTCTTTTCACTTGGATTCAGGTATCCCCTCCTTGTCTGTTGGCTGACTATTGGTGTTTATGCTGCTGAATGTACAGTGAGTCATCAGTCTCATGGAGCCAGCTTTACCCCAGTCTACAAGTCTTCAAAAGAAACCATGGAAAATCAATTTAACGATGTAAGTGCCAGCTCCTAGCATCCGAATCAATGAAAGAAAAATATACAAGAGGCTGAAGATGACAGGACAAATCTTGCATTGCCTGCAAAATCAGTGCCAGAGAAAGCTGATGCAATGGAGTGACCGTACCTGAATAATTAATGTGAGCTACTGGCACAGCACTGTGTGCTGACAATAGTATTTTATGAAGTGCACCTTCCACTGTCCCAGACCAACAGCAACGCTGGATGCCTCAGATGCACAGTTCTGCACTATTGCTCAACAGCAAATAGCAGGAAATATGTTTTATCACATATTTCTTTCATTCAGGGTATATTCGGCTCTCGATGTGATCCAGGCAGCAGGCTGCCACCAAAACACTGTTTGATGAAAATAACTCATTGTGGAGCAGGAGTGCTCAGCTTCTTTTCCCATTAAATCCATCGGCCACTGCTTGTCCTGTCCTCCAACCAGGACACTTGACAACCACCGTAGTTGTTGCCAATATCCGTAGCCAGCCCACTCCAATCAAGACAACCTAACACTCCTCACACCAGACCCCATTATAATCAAACCTCTCCCAATCACGTACTATTGCCCCTCCCCAAAACATACAATGTTCTAATCACTTTCTCTCCCAATCCATCATTATCTCAATGAGTCACTGTCCCGAATGCCCACTGTCCCCTTTGAGGAGAAAGTGAGGTTTGCAGATGCTGGAGATCAGAGCTGAAAATGTGTTGCTGGAAAAGCGCAGCAGGTCAGGCAGCATCCAGGGAACAAGAGAATCGATGTTTCGGGCATAACCCCTTCTTTAGGAATTCCTGAAGAAGGGCTTATGCCCGAAACGTCGATTCTCTTGTTCCCTGGATGCTGCCTGACCTGCTGCGCTTTTCCAGCAACACATTTTCAGCACTGTCCCCTTTCCCAATCATACACTTTCCTGATTACCCCTCTTCCAATCACTCAGTATCTGCATCGTTCTTTTTTCAATCACTTCTTATTCAATCACCCCTTTGCCATTTATTCATTATCTGGATCATTCCTTCTCCCAATCACTCACCATTGTTCCCCTCCAAATTACCCAATTTTTCAATTACCCCTCTTCCAATTACTCACTATCCACATCACCACTCTCCCAATTATTCATTATCCCCATTACCGCTCTCCCAATTACTCACTATCCTCATCACCCCTCTCCCAATCACACACTATCCCCATCACCCCTCTCCCAATCCCTCACTATCCCCATCACCCTTCTCCTAAGTTCTCGATATCCAGATCACTATCATGCTTGGTACCTCTCCGAATCCCTCACTATCCCAATAACAACTTCTTCCAATCACTCATTATCCTGATCAGCTTCTCTCTCAAAGACTCACTATCTGGATTACTCCTGTCCCAGTCACTCACTATCATAATTAGTATGTCTTCCAGTCACCATTGTCCCAATTGCCCTGTCTACCAATCATTTACCCCCCCCTTTTGTGTTCTGTCCCAATCACTCACTACTCAATCGCCCACTCTCCCAACGACTTACCATCTCTTTCCTTATTGATCTATTTATCAAAGTTACCCATCCTCCCAGTTACCACCCACTCTAGTTACTCCCTATCTAGCCGTTCCTAGATTGTGTTTCTCAGATACTATGTCCCACCTCTCCCCTGTGGTGATCTTGATTTCCAAAGATAGTAAAGCCCTCCCCCCCTGAACCATCTCCAGTCATGCATTATCTTGCTTTGTCCTATTTGATGGCCACTTACTTTTGTGTTCGGAGTAATCTGTAATTTACTCTTTTTGAATTTTGTCTTATTAATTTCCTACCGAGCTGTCCAAATTCTGACTCCAGAACAGCATTATTCTTTCCACCTAATTCATTGGTACTGATATAGATCACCGCTGCTAGCGGTCTGCCCTCTCCTCTCAGGATTCTCTGTAGTCATTCAGTGATGTCCTTACCCCTGGCAACAGGAAGCAACGTATCATCTTGGATGCATAATTGTGACCAAAAAAACAGCTGTATTGTTCCCACTTACTATCAAATCTATTGCCCTCATGGTTCTCTTCATGCCCCTCATACAAGTGGGTTCACTGTGATACCAAGGTCTTGGTTCTGGCTGCAATCCCTAGACAATCACTTTCATCAGTATTCATGTTTAGAGAAAGAGATGCAACCAGCAGAATCTCTGCACCACCTGCCAATTCTTTTCTTGACTTACTTGTGGTCACCTACTCCCTCTTGCCCTGCATATTCTAAAGCTGTAGGTAACCAAAATGTAGTATAATAGGGTAGGGGCATGTGTCTGGGTGGGTTACTCTTCGGAGGTTTGGTGTGGACTTGTTGGGTTGAAGGGCCTGTTTCCACACTGTAGGGGATTCCATTTTATGATTCTACGATCTATAAGCATACAATTCACAAAGCCCTTGATCTTACAAATGTATCACAGTGATGCCAATTGATACACAAGCTTCAATACACAGACTGGATGTGTTACAGCTGATCACACTTCTTGCCCAGATGGCTATTTAGAGTGCAGGAAATGCAAATGTGCATCAAGATGTGCACCTCAGGGATTGTAGCTGCCTTCACATTGCTCTATCTCAAAGACAATGAAGTTTACCACATTAAAACAAACTCATGAGCTATTCACATCCCTGAAATAGAGGGAGGTTAATTGAAATGCTTTACTTAACTCTCATTGTTGAAAACAGGGACATTTTAATTTCCTAGCCAACTTAGAACCAAATGTCACAGTTTGATTTGTCTCTCTCTAGTGATTCCAAAATATTTTTCACTCCTCATGGTTTGCATTAAACTCCTCCCAGTCTGCTTTGTGATCCTTCCAGCCTGCTTCATAGTGATCTCTACTGCATCATACCCTCTGATCTGCTCTAAAGTAATCCCTACCTGTTTCACAGGAAGCCTGACCTCCTTCACACTTATCACATCTTGCCTCACCATGGTCCCAATCTCTTTCACCATGATCCCAACTTGTTTCATTCACTTCCTGGTGTGCTTCACAGTGATCTTGACCTGCTCCATGCAGAAGATACAAAAGCATAAACACATGTACCAACAGATTCAAGAACAGCTTTTTCCCCACTGTTTTCAGACTTCTGAATGGACCTCTCAAACTTTTATATTCAATGTTGATCTTGTGCACATTCTCTGCAGCCGTAACATTTTATTTTTTGCTCTGTTCTATTATCCTAATGCGCTG
Source organism: Chiloscyllium plagiosum (assembly GCF_004010195.1). NCBI lineage: Eukaryota > Metazoa > Chordata > Chondrichthyes > Orectolobiformes > Hemiscylliidae > Chiloscyllium > Chiloscyllium plagiosum. The sequence continues at coordinate 88,607,545 of NC_057718.1, forward strand.
TGTATGGTACGATCTGCCATTTCATTGCACATGTGACAGTAATAATAAATCAAATCAAAGCTTGGATTGCATCACACTGACCTTTCTCTGCTTCCCAATGATCCTAACCTGCTGTATATGCCTCCTGATCTAAGCCAGCTTCACAGCGATTGGGCCCTCCTCTATAGTTGTCACGTCCAGCTTCCCAGTGATCGCAACCTGCTTCACCGTTATTCTGATCTGCTACACATTCCTTCTGTTTTGGGTGATTAAATGTCTCATACTGCAAACAAATAAATGCTTTTCAGACATTCAGCAAGTAAATTAATGCACTAGTAGACAATCCACACAAAAACGATGGAAAGGTTAACCAGGTTATTGTTCACCTTTAAGAGGCTTGCTCTCAAAGTCCATACCAATTACATTGTAGGTCATGTTAAAATGAGCAAGAGCTTTCCCTGTGAACCAGGCAGGGAATTTACACATTACTGTTGAAGTACATTGAAAAAAAAATCAATAAAGCTTGATGGGGGAAAGCTTGTTATTTATAATGTATTCCTCGAAATAAATCGTGTTGAGATAGACCTCTTGGTAGCACCTCATAGAGTCAAAGAGATGTATAGCATGGAAATACCCTTTGGTCCAACTCATCTAAGCTGACCAGATATCCTAAACTAGTCTAGTCCCATTTGCCAGCACTTGGCCCATATCCACCTAAACCCTTCCTATTCATGTACCCATCCTGATGCCTTTTAAATATTGTAATTGTGCCAGTCTCCACCACTTCCTCTAGCAGCTCATTCCATACACGCATCACCTTCTGCGTGAAATTCTCACGACCTCAGAACATATCAAATTACTTTGTACATAATTAAATGTTTTTGAAGTTCAGTCACTGTTGTAACATTGCAAACAGGGCAGCAATTTACTCACAGTTAGTCCTCTTCAACAGCAATGAGATAATAATCAGATTAATAATGATTTTGAATTATGTTGGGTGGCAGATAAGTAATGGCCAAGACACAGAATTGTGAGAGGTTAGCATGAGTTCATGTCACCTTACATGACTTAAACCAGACTCTCTCTCTTAAAGGGGAGGCATTTTTTTGGATCAATAAGTCCTTTAATTTGAATTTGATTTGAGAAGGACATAACAATGTCAACAACATGCCAGACAGCAGGCTGCAAGATTCTCAGATGTTGCACAATAAGATTTGTCTGATGAGGTGCAGAGAGCAAGAGACATTATCTAATCTTAGAAGAGGCAAGATGCCCCTCCAGACAAGCTATCAGGCAGCAGTAACAGCTGGAAGCTGCAAAGCCAGGGGTCTAGCCACAATAAGCTCCTTGCAGTGCCACAGAAGTTCAATGAACAGTAATAAATACATCTTCGGATGCCATATCCAATGAACTGCAAACCAATCTTATCGTCTGCTCATGGCACTACAGCTCAGTTACTGGAGAGTCAATGGTCTAGCAGTATTGTCACTAGACTATTAAACCAGAAACTCATGTAATGTTGGAACGTTGGAGGCGAGGGGTGACCTTATAGAAGTTTATAAAATCATGGGGGGCATGGATAGGGTAAAACGATGAAGGGCTTTTGCCTGAAACGTTGATTTTTCTGCCCCTTGGATGCTGCCTGACTTGCTTTGCTTTTCCAGCACCACACTCTTGACTCTCATTTCCAGCATCGGCAGTCCTCACCTTTACCTAAATAGACAAAGTTTCTTCCCTTGGGTGGGGAGTCCAGAATTAGAGGGCATAGGTTTAGGGTGAGAGGGGAAAGATATAAAAAGGACCTAAGGGTCAACTTTTTCACACAGAGGGTGGTGCATGTATGGAATGAACTGCCAGAGGAAGTGGTGGAGGCTGGTACACTTGCAACATTTAAAAGACATTTGGATGGGTATATGAATAGGGTTTGAAGGGATATGGGCTGGATGCTGGTACACGGGACCTGATTGGGTTGGGATATCTCGTCAGCATGGATGATTTGGACCGAACGGTCTGTTTCTGTGCTGTACATCTCTATGACTCTGTGTTCTGGGACTGGGTTCAAATCTCTCCATTTGAATTCAGTTTTAAAAAATCAGGAATTAAGAGTTTGATGATGATCATGAAACTGCTATCGTTTGTTGAAAAAAACCCATCTGATTCACTAATGACCTTTAGGGAAGGAAATCTGCCATTCTTATCTGTTCTGGCCTACGTGTGACTCAAGACCCACAGTATTGTGGGTAACTCCTCTGGACAATTGGGGATGAACAGTAAATGAAAATAGTAAAACTCTCCCACCAACAATCTCTATCAATCATGACCAATGGATTCCATTCATAGCTTCCCCTCAATGTTACACACTTCACAGAGCTAACATCCATATATCACAGGTTGTACAGCTATTGAACCCTGGTAGCCATGTCAGCCAAAATACCATTCAAAAGGGCTTGCTGCATATCAGAGCAGTGCAGTAATCTGTGCTCCAATACATTGTGAAGATTGTTGAGACTACACACCACAGGAATGGCCGTGGGTCATGAATATACTGTTGTCTCTTAGGAAGACAACAGTTATCCTCCCACCACTGCCACTCTGGAAATGTCCTTGTTGTTACTGCTCCCACGAGGAGGTCGAATAGTTCATCAACGTCACCAATACATTCCACCCCGACCTTAAATTCACCTGGACCATCTCTGACACCTTCCTCCCCTTCTGAGACCCGTGCATCTCCATCCACAAGGACCAACTCAACACTGACATTTTTTACAAACTCACTGACTCCCACAGCTACCTGGATTACACATCCTCCCACCTATCCCATATTCCTAATTCCTCCGCCTCCGCCTCATCTGCTCCCAGGGGGACCAGTTCCATCACAGAACACACCAGATGGCCTCCTTCTTTAAAGACCGAAATTTCCCCTCCCAGTGGTTGAAGATGCCTTCCAACACATCTCATCCACATCCCGCACCTCAGCCCTCAAACCCCACCCCTCTAACCGCAATAAGGACAGAACCCTCCTGGTTCTCACCTTCCATCCCACCAACCTCCGCATAAATCGCATCATCCGCCAACATTTCCGCCACCTACAAATGGACCCCACCACCTGGAATATATTTCCCTCCCCAAATCTATCAGCTTTCCACAAAGACTGTTCCCTCCGCGACTACCTGGTCAGGTGCACGTCCCCTAACAACCCACCCTCCCGTCCTGGCACCTTCCCCTGCCACCGCCGGAATTGCAAAACCTGCGCCCATACCTCCCCCCCCTCACCTCTATCCAAGGCCCCAAAGGAGCCTTCCACATCCATCAAGGTTTCACCTGCACATCCACCAATGTCATTTATTGTATCCATTGCTCCCGCTGCGGTCTACTCTACGCTGGGGAGACTGGATGCCTTCTCGCAGAGCGCTTTAGAGAAAATCTCCGGGACACCTGCACCAATCAACCCCACCACCCCGTGGCCGACCATTTCAACTCCCCCTCCCATTCTGCTGAGGACATACAGGTCCTGGGCCTCCTCCACCGCCGCTCCCTCATCACCCGACGCCTGGAAGAAGAATGCCTTATCTTCCACCTTGGAATCATTCAATCCCAGGGCATCAATGTGGACTTCACCAGTTTCCTCATTTCCCCTCACCTCACTTTACCCCAGTTCTAACCTTCCAGCTCAGCACCGCCTTCATGACCTGTCCCACCTGTCAATCCTCCTTCCTCCATCCGCTCCACTCTCCTCTCCAACCTATCACCTTTACCCCCAACCTCCATCCACATATTGGACTCTCAGCTACCTTCTCCCCAGCCCTAGCCTCCCTCCCATTTATCTCTCCACCCCTGAGGCTCCCAGCCTCATTCCAGATGAAGGGCTCCGGCCCAAAACTTGGATTTTCCTGCTCCTCGGATGCTGCCTGACCTACTGTGCTTTTCCAGCAACACACTCTCAACTCTGATCTCCAGCATCTGCAGACCTCACTGTCTCCTTGTTGTTACTGGTCAGCCGTGACGGGATGGTACAGTTAACAGCTTCCAAGCCCAGCATTACTTGAGATGGTCCTGTGAGGCCATTGCATCTCCTCCTACAGGAAGTCAGCAGCATTGTACTAGCCATGCTGCTACCACCGGGGTACAACTATCTAGTAGCAGGAGGACATGATGCAACAGCATGTGGAAAACCTGTCCCAAGGGCAGTCAGATTTTGAGGGAAATGATTCATAAGTTTGTTTTGGAATGTTTGTCTTGAGGTGGATTTTATTTTAACATTTCGTCCAAGAAGACATAATGATAGTCAGTAACAGAAGGACTATATGGTGCGAACCTATTGGTCAGGGGGAATTGGAATTACATTCAACTAGCACCACAGTCAGATAAGTTGATCAGAGTGAGCCTGGGCAGTAACAGGATGTGTAACTGCTCCTCTTCTTCCTGCCATTCTTCTTCTTCCCCCTTTAACTCTTCCTTTTCAGCCGGTTACCAAATATTTAGTAGCAATGCCCTGCCCTCATTGTAAAGGATGCAGCAGACCACCATGAATCTTGACACTTGCTCAGCCAAATACTGCAGGGTTCTTCCAGATAGGTGCAGGCATTGGAAGCATTGTTTCAGCACCGTTCGTAAGCTCAATCACATTTCGTGCGAATGTTCTGTGCATGTGTTGCATGCAATGTCATGAGCCACAGATTGGTGGATAGCTGTCTTCTGCCAGTCCCAATGTCTGATTTGTCATGGTGCAGATGGTACAGCAGACACAAGACTCATGACTGCTGCTGGATACCAGGTATTGATCTGAAGAGACACACAGTACCTGGATATTGACAGAGTTAAATCTCCTAGTTAAGATACACCGCATGGAGACATGCTGCACTCAAAAACCAATGTGATAATTGGGCCTCTGCAACACGGAAAAGCCAGAATTCACTGAAGAGCCAAATGCTTGCTCCAGCTGCATTACCTTAGCAAGGGACAACAATATGTATTCAGCTCTTGGAATACAGAATACCAGTGACCTCCCTTGTGCAACAGTAGATGAACTGGGAAATACTGCAAATTTCATCTACATAGGTGCATATGAAGAGGTACAGGAAGAGGCTGCTCAGTCCTTTGAAACAGCCCAGCCATTTAATAAGATCATGGCTGATCGTATTGTAATCTGAAATCTCCAACTACCTATGATAACCTTTCACCCCATTGTCTACCAAGAATCTATCACATCTGCCTTAAAATATTCAAAGTCTCTGTTTCCAACACCTTTTTAGGAAGAGTTTCAAAAATTCTCAATGTTCTGGAGGAAAACATTCTCCCACATTTCAGTTTTAAAAGATGACTCTGACTTTTTAAACATTATCCATAGCTCTCCCAACCTCCAGTTCTATATTCTCTTAGAAGAGCAAACATCCTCTCCACATTCATCTTGTCAAGATCCCTCAGGATCAATCACACTGCCTCTTACTCTTCTAAACTCCAGCAGATACAGCCTAGCCTGTCCAACTTTTCCTCATAAGACGATCTACCCACTTCAAGTATTCGATTGGTTCCTTGAATTGATTCCAATACATGTAAACCCTTCCTTAAAAATGATAACACAGCACTCCAGATGTGGTCTCGCTAGTGCCTGACATAACTGAAGCGTAACCTCCTGTCTTCTATATTCAATTCCCCTTGCAGTAAATAGAATTCTATTAGCTTTCCTAATTACTTACAGTTCCTGCATACTAACATTTTATGATTTATTGAATTGAATTTATTGTCACATGTACTGAGGCACAGTGAAAAGCTTTGTTTTGTGAGCAATACAGGCAGATCACAAAGTTAAGTAGTATAGATAAGTAAATAATAGGTAAACAGCAGCAAAAACAGAAACACAGGCGCATGTTATGAGTTTGTGAGTCCATTCAGTATTCTAACAACTGTAGGGTAGAAACTGGTTCAAAAGCAGCTAGTGCATGTGTTCAGGCTTCTGTACCTTCTCCCCAATGGTAGAGGTTGTAGAAAAACATGGCCAGGGTGGGATGGTTCTTTGAGAATGCTGGCAACGGGCCTGGTAGATGGATTCTATAGATGGGAGGTTGGCCTTTGTGATTGTTGGCCAAGTTCACCACTCTCTGTAACTGTCTCCAATCTTGAATGGTACAGTTGCCATACTGTGATACATCCAGACAGAATGCTCGCGATGGCGTACCTATAAAAGTTGGCAAGGGTATTCGCCGTCGTGCCAAATTTTCTCAGCTGCCTGAGGAAGGAAATGCATTGTTTGGCCTTTGTAACCAGTGGGTCCACATGAAGAGTCCAAGAAAGTTTGTTGTGGATGACCACTCCCAGGAGCTTGACACTCGCCATTCGTTCCACCTCGGTGATGTTGATGTGTAGGGGACCATGAGTAAAATCCTGCTGAAAGCCAATAATGAATTCCTTGGTTGTGCTAGCACTGAGAGCTAGGTTGTTCTCAGTGCACCATTTTTCCAGGTCTTCCACCTCCGGTCTGTAGTCTGTTTCGTCACCATCTGAGATTTGGCTGACTAAGGTGGTGTCATCAGGGAACTTGTAAATGGTATTGATCTAATATCTGGCGATCAGTCATGGGTATAGTGAGTACAGCAGGGGGCTCAGTACACACCCCTGGGGTCTCCAGTGTTGAGTGTTAGTGAGGGTGAAGTATTATCCCCAATTTTCACTAATTGTAACCTGTGGGTCAGGAAACTGAGGGTCCAGTTGCAAAGAGTGGGGCTTAGTCTGAGATCACTAAGTTTAGTAATCAGTCTAGAGGGGATAATAATGTTGAAGGCTGAACTGTAGTCAATGAGTAGTATTCTTACATAACTGTTCTTGGTGTCAAGATGTTCTAAGGAGGAGCGAAGGGCAAGTGATATGGCATCTGACGTGGACCTGTTGGTCCGATAGGCAAATTGAAGTGGGTCAAAAATAATGGGGAGGCTGGAGTTGATTAATACCATGACCAGCCTTTATGCACTAGGTCACCCAGATTCCTCTGCATCTCAGAGCAATGCAATCTCACAATTACATAATGTGCTTCATTTTTATTCTTCTTGCCAAAATGAGGCAGTGTGCCAGATAATTTGGTAGATGCCAGTATTGCACCTGCACTGGAATAGTTTAACTAATAGCATGGTTTTCTCTGATGCAACACCTGCCCGTTACCTACTTCCTCCTCACTATCCGATGCCCCAGGCCTACTTTCCAAATTTGCCTGCACTCCATCCAATCTACTCTAGTGTATTCGCTTCTCACAATGTCATCTTCAGTAAATCTTTAGCACTACCACCAGGTTTGGGGCCAATAGCCTGTGCTGTGTCCAGCACATTCAACTATTTCTTAATGTCACAGAAAATGTATTAAAATGGCTGAAGACTGGCATTTGTGATGGCAGGGATCTCCGGTAGAGGGGCAATGGTGTTTGAAAGTTTCAGTTTTGACTTTTGCACTCTTCAGCTGGGTCTACCACATTCAAGATGAGAATATTCATGGATCCTCCTCAAATGTCCTCCACCATTCACGACTGGATGTGGGAAGACTTCACAATATGGTTGTAGAATCACTTGGCTCTTTCTATGGCATTTGCAGTTTTATGTAAAAAGAAATACAAACATCTCTGTGGAAAGCAGAATGGGGTAATTAGGATCTTCTATAGACTCATTTCAAGCCGTAAAATATTTACAAAAACGATTCACAAGCATAACTGAGAGGTTATAAGGAAAGATTGATTGAGGAAAATAAAAGTTGGGGCCACCTATTAGAGATTTTAAAAAATATTAAGGGCTTCAAGAGGTATATTGTAAATATTTATGAGGAAATGCCAAAATTAGAGGTCATAAGTAAGATATTCTATTGGTAAATCCAGTGAGGAATTCAGGACAGCTTTATTCATCCAGACAGTGTTTTAAATGTGAAACTAGTTTACACAGGGAATATTAAGGCGAATAAGATGGATGAATCCAAGGATAAGCTAAATAGGCACTTATGGGAGAAAAGAACAGAAAGATTAGTTTAAAAAAAGAAAGTGCTGGAGAAATTCAGCAGGTCTGGCAGAAACTGTCCAGTAACCCTGCGTCAGAACAGAAAGTAAGTTGGAAAGGGTGGTATTTATGCTGATGACAGGGTGCGGGGTGGTAGTGAATACATGGAGATGGTTGCTGAAAGAGAGTGCAAAAAAAAAAGCAAACAAACAAAATGATTGATGATGATAAGCTGAGAGGAAGATGAATGCTAATTGGATGCTAATGAGAAGCATGAATACAGTCGGTTCTGCTATAATGCGTGTTTCTTAGACATGAATTGGTGTTAGTGCGACTGAAGAACTTAGACGTGAACTTTTCTTAGCTGTAGTGGCTAGGATGCTATTCAGGCCCCATTTGCTTAAATGGCACCACTATTGCGCAATTTTCTCATAATGCGAGATCGCATGAGAACGGAACTATCGTGGGATATCAGAACCAACTGTGGTTGAAATAGGGCTGGCTGTGCTGGAAACAACTCAAGAAGAAGACCTTGTGATGTGGGAATGGGTAATAAACCTGGAGGAGGTTGTTCATGCCCTGAAATTCTTAAACTCAATGTTGAGTCCTAAAAGGCTGTAAGGTACCTAGGCGGAAGGTTTGTTCCTCCAGTTTGCTTTGAGCTTTGTTGGAGCACTGCAGCAGGCCTGAGACAAAAATGTTGGTGTGGGAACATGGTGGTGCGTTGAAGTGGGAAGCAACTGGAAGCTCAAGGTTATTTTATGGACAGAGCATAGGTGTTCTGCAAAATGGCCACCCAGTCTATGTTTCATCTCCCCAATGTTGAGCAGACAACATTGTGAGCAGCGAATTCAGTAGAGTGAATGAAGTGCAGGCAAATCACTGTTTCACCTGGAAGGTGTGTCTGGGGCCTTGGTTAATGAAGAGGGAAAAAGTAAATGGGCAGGTGTTGCACCTTTCACGATTGCATGGAAATCTGTTTTGGGGCTGTGGAGAGGAGGGGTGGACCAGGATATCCTGGAGGGAATAGTCCCTGCAGAATACTGACAAGGAGGGGAAAGGAATATGTGTCTGGTGGTGACATCCTGCTTGAGCTGCTAGAAATGGTGGCTTTTGATCTTTTGGATGTGGAGGTTGATGGGATGGAAAGTGAGGACCGGGGGAACTCAGTCATTGTTGTGGGAAGGAAGGGAAGGGGTGCGGGCAGAAGCGTGAATAATGGGTCAGACACAGCTAAGGGCACTGTCAATCATGATTTTGGGCAATTCTCAATTGAGGAAAAAGAGGGACACTTCTGAGGCTCCCCTTTGGAAGGTAGCATCATCAGAACAGATGCGATGGGGACAGAGAAATTGGGAAAAAGTCCTTACCAGAAGCAGGTTGTGAGAATGTATAGACAGGAACTATGGGTGTTGGTGGATTTGTAATAGATTGGGTGGCCAGAGTCGAGAGTGTGGTGCTGGAAAAGCACAACAGGTCAGGCAGCATCCGAGGAGCAGGAGAATCGGCTTTTTGGGCAAGAGCTCTTCATCAGGAGGGAGGCTTGTGAGCTGAGGGGGTGGAGAGATAAATGAGAGGGGGGTGGGACTGGGGGACGCTAGCTGAGAGTGCGATAGGTAGATGGAGTTGGGGGTAATGGTGATAGGTCAGAGAGGAGGGTGGAGAGAACCATTTCTGGAGATTTGGTGGCCAGTCTATGCCCAGAAATGGAAACAAAGATATCAATGAAGGAAATGGAGGAGCCAGAGATGGACCAGGCAAAGATGAGAGCAGGATGGAAATTGGAAGCAAAATTAACAAATAGTTCAATTCCAGACGAGAGAAGTAGCACCAATATATGTCACTGACGTACTGGAGAAAGAATAGTGGGAAGACACTCTACTAGGACTGGAAAAGAAATGTTCTCTGTATAACTGGTGCCCATGTGGATACACCTTTGAAGATTTGTTGATTGGTGGCATTAAGTAGAATTGGAGAAGCATAATGACTGATGTGGATGTTTTAGAGAATGACTTGCTTCTGTGTCATAAATTTGATGCAATGCACAAATAAAAGGATGCTGGAAACTGGTTGAAACAAATGGAAGACAGCTTTATCGTATAAATAAACTTTTAAATGAGAAATGCTTCTGACACTCTCGGGGCAAATATTTCACATTTGTTACATGGAATGTAAAGAGCGGAAACAGCTCAGTTAGATTAACATCCTTGCTAAACTGGTTCTCTAGCAATTAGTTCTGAGCATTAAAATTGCTTTTTATCGCTCTCTGTGGATACACCATCATCTTGTTATACATTTCAACCAATTTTCCTTTCTAATTTAGGTTTCACAATTTTCAGGTTTTTAAGACTCTTCCTGCATTTTTAAAAAAATAAAACACAACATATTGTGGCCGGATGGGCCATTCAAAATGATGGATTTGTGAAAAATGAGGCATGCTGGGAAATTGAGACAAGCCTTGACCAGAAGTGATTGTGCTCAAAGATTCTGGAATAAACATGCTGCAGAATCCAGACAAGCTGCAGCTAGACAGACAGTATGCAACTGACCCAGCAGCTGCAAACAATACTACATACACTTGAATTGGAATTGAATAGAATCGATCTGAATGCCATTTCCAGGACAATGAGAAACATCAAGTTCTTTACCAGACACGGGGGAAGCCTCACACCCTTATTTGGAGAGGGATACCTGACCTACATGCCCCCAACACCTCCAGGAACGAATGCTCAAGGACCATCCAGCCATTGACATGTCAATGCCTGGTTGGGTCTGATCGATCAGGGTGATCAAGCCCTGATCAATCTATTGGCGGACATCAAAGACTCTCCCAAAAGGGTACTAAGATTTCTAAGTACAAGAATCACCACAACACCACCTTCAGGGGTGGTAACCCAAGTCCAGCCGCTGTGAAGCGAAGACACCCCTGGGACCACCTGGAGAAGACCAGACAATCATCGCCACGTGGATCAGGGTCGAGATGTAGTGTGGTGGTGTATGATCATTCAGAGTTACGTTAAAGTTCAAGGTAGTTGATTAGATTTACAGTGTAAATTGTTAGTTTGCAAAGTATTTTATTATAATATTAATTGTGTTAAACAAATAAATATTATCATTTATAATTTTTATGAGTCGAGTTGCAGTTGCTTTGCGAGGTATAAGAGTTAAACACACTCTGTGGCAGGTGCAATAAACCAGTTAATTGTTATTTACATGATGAGTCTGAGTGATCATAATCCTTTATACATGAATTTTTTTTGTAGAAAACAGAAATACCACAATGATCTCTATTTCTCTCATTTGAACTTCATTTCTATCAGACTATGCCAACTTAGCAGCTGGCAAATTTGGTTTTCCAAACAGTGCTGCTAACTCTGGGTACTTCAACCCAGAACTGGGAGAAGACTGGAAACTTCCACAGCGTGGTTCTGGCACGGAGTGGCAACAGAGGCTTTGAGCATAGCCAAGAAAGTGAGCACTACAGTTGAGAAGAATGCAGTAGATACTGGAAACCATAGGGCTTTTAAACAAAATCAGATATACAGTCTGGAGAGGTTCCAGATTCAATTCCCAGACTTTGCTGAAATTGCTAATCATAATGGGATAATAATATGGGGCTCGATAGTTAGCCTCAGTGAGGCTGGGCAGCCAGGTTGCTAATTTCCTTCTTGATTAGGGTGGGAAATATTCCCAAGGGAAACTTCCATATCCGCCACAGATTCACCTGCACCTCCACCCACATCATCTACTGCATCCGCTGCAGCCGGTGTGGCCTCCTCTATATTGGGGAGACAGGCCGCCTACTTGCGGAGCGATTCAGGGAGCACCTCTGGGCCACCCGGACGAACCAACCCAACCAACCTGTGGCACAGCATTTCAACTCCCCCTCCCACTCCACCGAGGATATGCAGGTCATTGGACTCATCCACCGCCAAACCACAACAACCCGACGGTCGGAGGAGGAGCGTCTTATCTTCCGACTGGGAACCCTCCAACCGCAGGGGATGAACTTGGACTTCACCAGTTTCTTCATCCCCCCTCCCCCCACCTTGTCTCAGCCGGATCCTTCCAGCCCGGCACCGCCTTCCTGACCTGCAGTCTTCTTCTTGACCTCTCCGCCTCCACCCTACTCCGACCTATCACCCTCACCTTGACCTCTTTCCACCTATCACATTTCCAACTCCCCTCCTCCAAGTCCCTCCTCCCTACCTTTTATCTTCTCCTGCTGAACACTCTCTGCTCATTCCTGAAGAAGGGCCTGTGCCCGAAACGTCGAATCTCCTGTTCCCTGGATGCTGCCTGACCTGCTGTGCTGTTCCAGCAATAAAGTTTCAACTTTGATCTCCAGCATCTGCAGACCTCACTTTCTCCTGGGAAATATCAATCATGGTTCCTGCTTCTGACAACCACTGTAGGTGGGCTGTGTACATTGCTGGCTGGGTCAGCTTTCATTGCCTAGCCCTAATTACCATTGAGAAGAGCTGTATTCTTGAACTGGTGCTGGCAGGTGGGACTAGATTGGGTTGGGATATCTGGTCGGCATGGACAGGTTGGACCGAAGGCTCTGTTTCCACGCTGTACATCTCTATGACTCTATGTTTCGATGCTGCAGTTCACTGGGATAAGTACATCTGCAGTGCTGTTTGGGAGGAGTTCCAGGATTTTTATCCAGCCACAGCAAAGAAATAAAGACATTGTTCCAAATCAGGATGTTCTGTAGCTTGGAGGGAAAGCTTTAAGTGGTGATGCTCCTGCGCATTTGCTGCCAGGGGTTAGAAATCATGGGTTTGGTAGGTACGGTCAGAGGAGCCATGGTGAGTTGCTGCAGTGCATCTAATAAATGGTACACACTGCTACCACTGTGTGTCAGAGGTAGATTAGATTAGATTACCTACAGTATGGAAACAGACCATTTGGCCCAACAAGTCCGCACCGACCCTCCGAAGAGTAACCGACCCAGACCCATTTCTCCTCTGACTAATGCACCCAACACTATGGGCAATTTAGCATGGTCAATTCACCTGACCTGCACATCTTTGGATGAAGGGGCTAAACGTTAAAGACAATAGATGGCGTGCCATCAAAACCGATGAAGGCAGAGGAGGTGGGTGTTGTCTATATAGACTTCAGCAAGGCATTCAAAAAGGTTCTTCATGGTAGATTGGTTAAAGTTAGATCACATGGAAAACAGGGAGAACTAGTCATTTGGATACAAAATTGGCTCGAAAGTAGAAGACAGAGGGTGGTGGTGGAGGGTTGCTTTTCAGACTGGAGGCCTGTGACCAGTGGTGTGCCACATAGTTCCACTGAAGGGGAGTTACAGTTTGACAGGGTAGGCATTCGATATGCTTGCCTTTATTGGTTGATGCATTGACTTTAGAAATTAGAAGGTCATGTTGCAGCTGCACAGGTTATTGGTTAGGCCAATTTTGGAATACTGTGTCCAATTCTGGTCTGCCTGCTCCAGGAAAGACGTTGTGAAACTTGAAAGGATTCAGAAAAAATTTACAAGCATCTTGCCAGACTTGGAGGGTTTGAGCTGAAGGGAGATGCTGAATAGGCTGGGGTCATTTTCCCAGGAGTATCAGAGGCCGAGAAGGGGCACCTTATAGAAGTTTATAAAATCATGAGGAGTATGGGTAGGTTGAATAGCCGAGTTCTTTTTTCCCAGGATAGGGGCAGAGGTTGAAGGTGAGAGGGGAAAGATTTAAAATGGACCTAAGAGGCAACTTTTTCACACAAAGGATGGTATGTTATGGAATGAGCTGCCAGAGGAAGAAGGGGAAGCTGGTACAAATACACCATTTAAAAGGCAACTGGATGGGTGCATGAATAGGAAGGGTTAAGAGAGATATGGCAAATGAGACTAGATATCTGGTCAGCATGGATGAGTTGGACTGGAGGGTCTGTTTCTATGCTGTACATGTCTATGACTAATACAACACTTTCCAAATTCTCACAATTTAAGAAATACTCTGCATCTCTGTTCCTCCTAGCAAAAGCAGATAACCTCATACTTATCCAAATTATATTCCACCACCCATACTCTTGACCACTACCTCATCCTGATTGATCCCACTGAGGCTTCTACATTCTCCACACATTTCACATTCCCACCAAATTTTGAATCATTTTAAAACTTGGAAACTTTACAATAGGCCCTTGTTATGGACCAGGCCTGACCCCCTCAAAACATTTAAAGAAGGTAGCCTAACTTTGCTAGTTGTTTTAAGCAGGTGTAGAGCAGATATTCCAGGAGTGATGCAGCTGGCCCAACCACTCAGTTTTAGAACAGAATTTATTTACAGACTATTGAATGAAACACGGAAAGAGAACCGGATTCAAAATAACAACCTATCTGAAAACCCAATCAACGTTATCGCAACTTAATGATACTTGCAACATCCCCATAAACACCCCCTTGGCAAAAAAAGTAATATCAAACACAGGTTCCGACAGGAGAGATGTCAGGGAGAGAGAGAGGATCAGCATGCTGCAAACAAAATAGTTTGCTAAACCCAAACCTAACCAAACACTGAACACCTTTCATTGCACAGGTGTTTTAAAAGAAACTTCGAAGCTTTTTCAAGTAGATATTTCCAGACATATTAGAATCTCTGCCTTTATAACTCCTCTGACAAAAAAAGCCAAGGACAACATAACCTTGTTAAAGGAGTAGCATCGTCACACCCCACACTCAATTATTTTAATCAATCTGTCTAGGTACATAACGATAAGACCCCTGAGGCAGCTGGGAATTGAACCCACACCCTCTGGTCTAGTAGTAGGAACAATACCATTGCACCATAAGACCCTCTAGGGCTGAGTTGAATCAAACTGTTCAGACATGTTATAATACACCTCTTGATCAAATGAGACTTGAACCTAGGGCTCTGTGTCCAGAGGTAAGAACACTACCACTGCACCAAGTGAGCCCTTGGTCTGCACAGCCAAATCACTGACATGGATTGTAAACAGATGGGAGCTAAGCACTGATCCTAAGAGGACCTCACTAGTCAGAACCTGTCAAGCTGAGAATGACCCATTTATGTTGACTCTCTGCTTTCTGCTGAATAATTAACCTTCAATCAATGCTACTATTTTACCCCCAATTCCATCTGATTTATTTTGGTTTTCTAACCTGTGTGGGACTTTAGCAAAAGGTTTTTTGAAAATCTAAACACAACATATTCATTGCTTTTCCCATTTCAACTCTGCTCGTAACATCCTAATAAACTCTATCAGGTGTGTCACACACAATTTCACCTTCATAAATTCATGATCACTGCCTAATCAGACAATTATTTTCTAAATGTCCAGTAATCGTGTCCTTTGTAACATTCTAATATTTTCCTGACTACTGATGCTAGTGACATGGAGGAGTACTGATTCATCAGCAGGAGGCTTCCTTGACCACTTTTGCACTCATGCCATGAGAATTCATCTGGAATCAGTGTTGAGAATTTCTAGGCAGTGCCCAACTGACTGTACACCACAATGCTGGTGGGTCTAGTCCTACCAGCGGGACACAATGTACATGGTTTGGTGATGGCGATGTCTGGGAAGTTCTAGGTTTGCATTCTGTATGACGATATCAGGTTGTTGCTGGACTAGCCCGTAACACAACTCTCACAAAGTTGACACAAACCCCTCAGTTATTAATAAGAAGGACTTTGCAGGGCATAGGTCTGGGTTGCTGTTATCATTGCCTAAGTTGATGCCAGCTGATTCCAGTCAATTTTTTTATGGCTTTGTAATCAGTGGATACAACTGAGCAGTTCAGAGGGCAATCAACCACATTGTTGCAGGTTTGGAGTCACATGTAGGCCAGACTTGGAAAGAGTGGCAGATTTCCATTCCCTAAAGCATGTAGTTCAAAAGCAAAGGAGCACTTCTGTTTCTCTCTCTGTGGGTCTTTGGAACTTCCTTTCTCAAAAACACAATGGATACAGAATCTTTAAATATTTTTAAGCAGAGATTGATAGGTTTTTGATTACCAAGGGAATTAAAGGCTATCGGGAATGAAATGTTGCGGTTAAAAATCAGATCAGCTATGATATTAATGAATGGTGCAACAGCTTGAAGGGTCAAGTGGCTTACTTTTGTTCCTTGTTTGTATGTTTGCAAGATCATTAGTGAACCAGATGGGATTTCATGACAAACAGCAGGGGTTTCACGGTCACCATTTGACTAGCTTTTAATTCCGAATCTATTAATTTAAATTTCACCAACTGAAACCATGTCCCAGAGCATGAGCTTGGTTGCTGGACTGTTAGTGCAGTAAAATTGCCACAAAACCACGACTCATCCTGAGAGCCTTCCCATCCAAGTTCAGCCCAGGAAAAGTCAGAAGGCGGCCAGTGTCACCAGGATCCCAACCCAAAATCATTTTCTGGACTTGCCCCATACAGTGGAACATTACTTTCATCGGGCTACGGAAATTCTACTCTTTGTCCCGATATTATGAAAGTAGTACAGAAGCACTGGATAAGATTGGAAGTAACTTTACAAGGATAGTAGTAGAACGGAGAAAGTATTTTTTTTATCAGAGAAGATTAAATAGGTAGTGTCATTTTTCTGAAAAGAGTGAAGTCTCAGTATGTTTGCAGTAGAGATTATTGGATTTCTGATTTCCAGTACCATACAGAACTATGGGGATGGTGAGAGAGTGGCTAAGTGTTTAATCAGCCACAATTACATTGTTGGGTGGGGCACGTTTGATGGGCTGAATGGTCCATTGCTGTTTTTACGTTCCCACTTAGAGGTTAATCAGTTGAGGTCTTTCTGTAGACTCTAGATGTGAAAAGAATGTTTCTACTTAGAGTCATACACCACTGTAACAGACCCTTTGATTCAATCAGTTCATGCCAAATATAACCCAAGCTAAACATGTCCCGCCTGCCTGCTCCTGGCCCATACCCCTCCAAACCTATCCTATTCATGTACTTATCCAAATGTCTTTTAAATGATGTAATTGTACCCACATCCACCACTACCTCAAAGTTCATTCCATGTGAGAACCACTCTCTGTAAAACAAAATTGCCACTCATGCCTTTTTAAATCTCTCTCTCCTCTCACCTTACAAATGTGCCCCCTAGTCCTGAAATCCCCAGTCCTAGAGAAAAGACAACTACCATTAACACCATCTATATCCCTCATTATCTTGTAAACTTGTATAAGGTCACCTCTCAACCTCTTATGCTCCAGTGAAAAATGTCCCTGCCTATTCAGCCTTTCTTTATAACTCAAGCCTTCCATACCCAGAAACATCCTGGTAAATCTTTTCCTAACCTTTTCCAGCTTAATAATACCCTTCTAATAGCTGGGCAATCAGAACTGGACACAGTATTCCAAAAGAGGCCTCATCAATGTCTTGTACAACCTCAACATGACATCCTTACTCCCATACTCATAGGCCTGAGCAATGAAGGAAAGTGTGCTAAATGCCTTTTTAGCCACCTGACTACACTTGACACAAACTGCAAAGAATTATGTACCTGCACCCTCATGTCCCATTGTGCTTGAACACTACCCAAGGCCCTACCATCAACTGTACACAATGACTCTTACAATACCTCTTGTAAGAGAATCCCTTAAATA
The DNA here is from genome assembly GCF_004010195.1 of Chiloscyllium plagiosum. Lineage (NCBI taxonomy): Eukaryota > Metazoa > Chordata > Chondrichthyes > Orectolobiformes > Hemiscylliidae > Chiloscyllium > Chiloscyllium plagiosum. The sequence continues at coordinate 88,625,092 of NC_057718.1, forward strand.
GAAGGTTAGCTAATAAATCTAAAAGGAAAATATAAAGAAATTTATTTACTCAGAAAACCTTTCTAATGTGAAACGTTGTACCATGTAAAGTATTTGAAGTAAATGACTTAGATGTTTTTGAAAAAAAAACTAGATTAGTGAGAGAAAAGGAAATAGAACAACACACTGAAAAGCTGAGATAAAGAGAATGGGAGGACATGTGTAGAATATGAATGCAAGCAAAAAAAAAACATGGTTGGCCACTGACACGCATATTCTATGAACCATTCCTGGAAGAGCTCATTTACTGCTACTGCATCAATCTGTAATATCTAATGCTTCCACAGCCTTCTATTGCCATGTTACCTTCTATGCAAGCTCTCAATGGGCTTGATGTTTTGCCAGGCATTGGGGTATCTGAATTCTGGTCCATTACGTATTGCAATTCTGCTCATGTAATTAATAATAGACAAAAAAACCCTGCAGATGCTGGAATCCAAAGTAGGCAAGTAGGAGGCTGGAAGAACACAGCAAGCCAGGCAACATGAGGTAGGGGCATACTTGTGTTATCAGTATGCCAATATAACCTTCTGTATAGTATTCGCCTAATAGACTGCCTTCATATTTTCCCATTCAATGCATGCAGGCCAAAACAACTGTACTAGAAGAGCTACGTGCTAACAAGGCAGGCAGGCAAGCATGTTGCCACCTTTACATATCTACTTGTATTGACAGTATACATTAGAGGCTGGGAGGGGCCACTGGGTTGGAGGGAAGATCTCCAGCTGTGTGCCACTTTAATTGAACTGGAAGCTTCTGTATACGGCGGGGAAAAATTCTTAAGTTGATAAAATACCAGCTCTGAAACAAAGTGGCTCCTGCAGGCCTTAATTGCTCTAAATGTCTGCCTGCCTCTGTGGTGCAGGTTGATGTCCTCAGAGTCAGAAATTCATCGGGTTGCAGACCTGATGTGGCTTCCACAAATCTTCCCAGACATTCCACCTCCAAACCTTCTTCTTCCATATAGTGGTCTCCTAATAGACTGCCTTCATGTTTGCCAATCAATGCATTCAGGCTGAAAGAGCTCAATGCTCTTCTGCAACACTATTTGCTGTCAATTGTTTTATCAAAAGGATATTTTGCTCAGAAACGTATATAAATAGACTTAACTGCTGCATCTTACAGACATGGACATATATCGGAACTTAAGTGGCATTAAAACCAGAAAAATTCTAGTAAACTCAGCAGGGTAGGTAGCCTCTGTACAGAAAGAGAAACAGTGTTTCACGTTTGCGACTTGATCAGAACGGAGAAAGATTAGAGATGCAATTGATTCTGGAAAGAATTGGGTGTGACGAAGTTGAAAGAAATCATATTTTAAGAAGCAAGATTTGAGGTGACAGAAAACTTAGCTTTCCAATGCCAAAGAGAATAGGAATGGGGGCAAGAAAAGGGAAATTCTTAAAGCAGGTGAGCAGCTAACTGGAAGAAAAATGGTCAAAGCCAAGAAACAAAATAGGGACAGATCTTAAAGTATGAATTTGCTGAACTTAGTGTTGAGTGAAAAAGACTTGTGAAGTTCACAACTGAAAGACTAGCTGCTGTTTATGACATTTATGTTGAACCTCACAGGTACAGTACAGTAGACTGGAAAAGAAACTTAAGTGTGAAGGCAAGGTGGAAAATTAAAATGAAAGGCCACCAAATGCTAATGAACTGAACAAAGGTGTTCTGCAAAGCAGTCACCCAATCTGTGGAGAAAGATTGTGATTAGCGACTACAACAGGGTGAGACTGAAAGAAGTTCATGTAAATTGGTGCTTCACTTGGGTGGAGTGTTGGGACCATGCATAGTGAGGAGAGCAGAGGTAAAAGGTCACGTTACATATCCTGCTTTTGCATTGAATTGTGTTGTGAGGAGGTCACAGGGTCTTAGGCATGACTGAGGAATAGTCCAGGGTATATATCATTGAGGGAAGATGCATTTGGAGGCAGACTCATGTTGAAGGTGATGGGAAATGATCCAGTGAACTCAAAGACTGGTGGGGTGAAAGTGGGGCAAGGGTATTAGTTCTATTGTGAGGGGAACACAGAAAAGATTAACATTTCACAGGATTTCATTCATACTGTTCTTGTGCACTTATCAGTGATTGACTCAAATAACTCTACCTTGGTATTTTCTGTTCTCTGGTTAGGAATAGTTTTAGTTAGGGAATTAAACAAAAAAGGAGACATGTACGGGGTGGAGTTGCGGAGATTGAAGTTTATGTGCCTTTATCCACCTTGGTTTCAAATGCTTTAATTCACTTGGCTGATAAAAATCTGTTGTTCTCAGATTTAACTTAATAAATATGCTTGCTTATGTTCCTTTTTGTGGAAGAGAATTCCAAACTTTTACTGCCATTTGAACGAAAAAGTGTTTCCTAATTTTTCTTCTGAACAGCCCGGTGCTGAATTTCAGGTCAAGATCTCTTGTTCTGGAATGCTTCATTAGCACAAAGGGTTTCTCAATATCTACTCAAACAATTCTTATCAATGAGCACTGAAGATACGGAGGACAATTGCAGCAAGATGGATGGGGGTTTAAGAAGAAAACAGCACCATGGGGCAAGCTGGCTGAAGACTTTGGCAGAACAGATCCAGTTTGAATGGCTTTTATTTGCAAATGGTGACTTGACATCAATGTGAGTCACATACCTTACTAACACCAAAGTACATTTATATAGCACCTTTAATGTAGTAAAATGTCAGAAAGTGTCTCACAGGTTCATTACCAGACAAAGTCTGCCAACCAAGCCACCTGAGGAGATATTACAGCATGCAACAAAAAGCTCGGTCAAAGAAGTTTTAAACAATATCTTAAAGGAGGAAAGCAAGGTGGAGTGGCTTGGGGAGGAAATTCTAGGACATGTGGCTTAGGGCAATGGATGGCATAGCAATTATAAATTTTGGATGCACAGCATGAGAAAATGGAAAAAGCACAGAAATCTTGTGGAGTTGCACTGCTGGGAAAGATTACAGAGATAGAAAGAAGTGAGACCACGGAGAGATTTCAAAAATAAGGGTAAGGATTTTAGAAATGGGGCAGCACTGCTGCCTCACAGGACCAGGTTCGATTCCAGCCTCGGGCAACTGTCTGTGTGGAGTATGTACATTCTCCCCGTGTCTGCGTGGGTTTCCTCCGGGTGCTCCGGTTTCCTCCCACAGTTACAAAGATGTGCAGGTCAGGTGAATTGGCCATGCTAAATTGCCCATAGTGTTCGGTGCATTAGTCAGAGGGAAATGGGTCTGGGTGGGTTACTCTTCAGAGGGTCGGTGTGGACTGGTTGGGCCGAAGGGCCTGTTTCCACACTGTAGGGAATCTAATCTAATCTAAATGAGCCATCTGATCAGACTGTGTAAATATATTTTAGTATGAGTTCGGATTAGGGCAGGAAAGCTTTGCAAAAGTTCAAGTTTGAGTCCAATCATCAGAGTACTGGACTAAAAGCAAAATACTGCTCAAAATCTGATATAACAACGAAGTACTGGATAAACTGTGGAAATAAAAAACAGAGGTAATGTTTCAAGTCTAGGATGACGTCTTCAGAACTGAAGAAGCTGAGAAATAATGATTTTTATGCTGTTGATTGAGGGAGAGGGGGAGCAAGTGGGACAGACTGTGAGGGTGCTCAGAGCAAAAGATAAAGGCAGCGATAATGGTGGTAAAGAATCAATACAGACGTAAAATACAGTAATTCCTTTGTATCATGAGTTCGTGACTCATGAATTCGCCTTTCCGTGCTAAAAGGTAGCAACAAAATTCAATATCCATGGGCAAACTTCTGCATCCGCGATTTTTAAACTGTATATTTAACGGGCTCCACGCTCGCGAATTTCATCATTTTTGGGGGCTCTCAGAAACGGAACCCTTGCGTGTACAAAAGGATGCCTGCAGGTATGAATGTAGGGAGAAAATGGGTCAGCTCTGCTGGGAGCAAAGTCAGCGAGACACAAACAAGACACAGGTGTGGGAGATACAGGTGTACGCAGAAAAATGGAATATAATGGTCATACTTTGAAGTTGTCGAACTCAACATTGTGATACAGAGGTTGTCAAGAGGCCAGGTGGAAAATGAGTTGTTGTTCCTTCAGGTTGTATTAAGGTCAACTCCACAGCAAAGTCACAACCTTGCCTTAGTTCATCTCTTTTGCTGTATCCCTGCTCAAGCTGAACATGATTACATTCGAAATCAGAGTCCAGCTTGACTTTAAACCACGCTCCAAATTTCAGCTACCATTGTCATTACATAACTCAAACTGAATGATTTATATGATGAAGTAACTTGCATCATTTGTGATTCGAAAAAGATCACCTGAAAGAAAATATACAATCAAGGCCATTTTATTACAATGCACAAAATAAAATTCAACAGTGGAGGCATACAATAAAGCATTTTATTTCTGACTGAAACAATTTAAGATGGGAAATATATAGCATTCTAAAGTGTATCATGTGCAAGAAGAAAATGTGTAATATGCAATGAATCACAGCATAGTCCTAAATTTGCCAATTGATTTTCTAAGACATTTTTCTAAATATTCACAGTAACAAGCATCACTTATTTGGTCACTCTTCACCTTTATATTTTTTAAACAACACTTAAGTTCCCGTAAGTTAGCACATTTTAGTTCTTCAATAGCACCAGCATTTTGATTAATTTCAAGTAAAATACAATACTTTGTCTTGAGCATGAGAGAACAAATGATAGTTCAGCAGCCAATTTTCGAGAATTAAATAACCTCCTTTCTTCCCTTCTTTTAGATTAGATTCCCTAGAGTGTGGAAACAGGCCCTTTGGCCCAACCAGTTCACACCGACCCTCCGAAGAGTAACCCACCCAGATTCATTTCCCTCTGACTAATGTACCTAGCACCATGGACAATTTAGCGCGGCCAGTTCACTTAAACTGCACATCTTTGGATTGAGAGGAAACCGGAGCACCCAGTGGAAACCCATGCAGACATGGGGAGAATGTGCAAACTCCACACAGTTGCCCAAGGCTGGAATCAAACCTGGGACCCTGATGCTGTGAGGCAGCAGTGCTAACCACTGAGCCACCGTGCAGCATTGATGGAAAGCAGAATGAGTTAACCTCGGTAGTAAAGAATGCAGGTTTCAAGAAGTTAGAGTAGGGTACATCACCTGATATGATATTTTTTCAGAAGTTATTCTATACTCTCATATTCTGGCATCAAAATTAAAGCAGACAAACTAGAGGATTTCTATGCAAATTCTCCTGCATTCATTAGATTTGGGTATAAATAAACAAGTGAAATTGATGAAAAAAAGTGAGAAAGTCAGAAATTAGCTTCTGGAGTCTGGAAACTGTTTCTGCTTAAGATTTAGGTCAGTGGCTAACTTCAAATATATTGATAATTTAAGGAAGTTAGAAATATTCATCCTCATTTAAACAAGTCCCTCAGATCAAAGCAGACAAATGAGAACATGCTGGTCACAAGAATCAATGCCCTTTTCTCTATGCTGGCATGATAAGGGAAGATATGTAGGGTATGATGGAGATTGTTGATCTAACATGATTGTTACAGCTTCACTGAAAGGCGAGGAGATAAATATGCATGTCCTTTGCCAATTTAACTGACAAGTATTTCATCCTGGTGAGTTTAACATTAACCCGGAATTTCGCTGGGCTGTAACTGAGCAGAGTAGGGGCAAGGGAAAGCAGGGAGGTATGCTGGCCATGAGTTATATGATCTTCTATTTAAATTAGATGTCAGTTGTAGCAACAGTGCAGTCTTTCAACTAAACAGCAAACCTTAGAGCCAAGGGGTTATAAGCTGATGAATGTGAAACCCAAGATGGCAGGTCCGTGTTCACGGTCAGTCTATTTTAACACTGACTGGTGTAAACCAAATTATGTTCAACTGGGTTTTCTGAAAAATTGTTAAAAATGACAATATAGCAGACATCAAAATCAGAACTTATTAATTTTTAGAACAATGTACTAAACCTAAAAAAATTCACAAACAAATCAAATGAAGTAAGTTATCCGATAACTTTATAAGCATATTACACCACATTCAAATGGTCAGAGCTACTGGCCTACAATACCTTCATTTTGATCCAACAGCAAACATTATTCCTTTTCCTTCATCTTTGATAGCAGCAGCTGTGCTTGTTAGCTCAGAATTGCTGATCTGCAAGAGTTGGCCTCCTCCAGTCAGTGTGGACAAATGTGACATTGGAATGGGCTGTGAATGCTATAGTCAAACTAAATAAACCACCGAATTCTCAATACAACAAAGTGCAGCTGCTCAGCGACTTCTTAAATATCACACCACAATTGAGCTTTCTGCACCTATAATGGAAGTGACTGGTGTAAATGACAACAGAGTGCTTTAGGAAATAAGGAGAGGAAAGTAAAGAATGGAGGTGATATTCAAGGGATAACTACCAACATGATACCTCAAGAAGTTAGTTTGCAAGATGAAAATAAGGCAGAAATGCCCAGTATACTCGCTTCTGATGTTATGCCTTTACCAGAAATAGCTAAACCCTTGGTACTGGGAATATGTCATGGAAGGTTAAATAGAAGACTAGATAAACACAGTACTACACAGGCAGTCCCTGGGTTGCGAACAGGTTCTGTTTGATTGTCTGTTCGCAAGTCGATTTGTCACAAGTCAGAACACAATATACAGGTCAATGTAAAGGAGCCATTTGTAAGAACAGAAAATATTTGTTTGTAAGATCTTTAAAATTACACCCCTGTATGAGACTGCCTTTGTAAGAACTGGCTTTTGTAAACCGGATGTTCATAAACTGGGGAACCCCTGCAATTGACTTGTTACACAAGGAAATGTGCAAAACACCAATAATCCCAACACACAGATCCTCTTGCAAATAAATTCTGAAAATAGCACAGAATCAATTGTTATGCTGTGTGTAGATAGTGAATTGTAGTCGTTTTCTTGATGGTTTTTGAAAAATACTTTCCACAGTAATGAAATAGTTAGTCTGTCTCTTAACTATGGTAATGGCCACAAAAGTCCCCCTCTGTTCATAGATCATACAGCTCCTTTAACAAGGTTATGTTGTTCTTTGTTTTTTATTCAGGAGGTTGTAAAAACACAGACTTTGAAAAGTCTACGTTGAAAGGTTTTAAACCAATTTGATTACAGCTAACAGATACTGCCTCAGACAAAAGGCTTTTAAGTTTAAAAAAACACTTGTACAATGAAAGCGGAGCTCAGCCTCTCTCTGGTTTGGGTTTGGTCTGGCTATTCACTGAAAGCAGTCAGGCCGTTGTAAAAACTCCAGGACCCAAAGGAACAGGTCCAAGCCGATCCTCCTCTCTCTCTCTGTGACATCTCTCCTATAAGATCCCATGTTTGATTTTACCTTTTGTGCTAAGAGTTGTCTATGGGGATTGTTGCAAGTTTTCGGATAGGTGGAGTTATCCAGTATTCTGATCTCTTTTGTTTGTGTTTCATTTGGTAATCTTGAAAATAAATTCTGTTTTGTTTGAAACTAATTGGTCCGACCAGCTGCATCACTCCCGAATAGCCACATTACACCTGTTTGAAACAACTAGCAGAGATAGGGTCAGGGGTACTTTCTTGAAGTGTTTTAAGGGGGTCTGGCCTGCTCCATAACAATGTTGGTTAATAATCCCAAATTATACTAGCTTCCCCCTGCCGGCTCCTCGCCCATTTCCCTCCAAACCTTTCCTATTCATGTACTTATCCAAATTTTTTTTTAAGCGTCGTAAATATACCCACAGCCACCACTTCCTCGGGAAGCTCATTCTACTCACAAACCACCCTCTGTATAAAACATTTGTCCCACGGTTCATCAGGAACTCACCAGATACACGCATGGCTATGTTATGTATTTATTTTCATGGCTATCTGCAATGAATTGTGTTGCAGGCCATAATAGAACATTTACTACTTTAATTCAAAGTCATGTTCTGTGCTTAGCAAAAAAACAAAAAGGAATTAACCAATAGTTCTAATGATAAATAGGCAGTAAATTCTAGTTTTTTTAATAAAAGCACTACTGTCTGATATGAGAAAGTAGTGACCCTCTAATGAAGGGTATTCCAGCCCCATAGCCAGTATTACTTGTGAATTTCAGATATTGACCTTCAACAAAACCCTTGTGAGCTATCAAAGTTGACAAGGGTGTCTGCAGACCCTTCTGCCGAGGAAGTAAAGTATTGCAGAATGTATTCAAGCAAATAACTTAGATGACATTAAAACATGTGATAGTAGTTTTGGTAGGAAAAAATGATGCAGGGCATATTACATACTAATAAGGTTGCCCACTTTCCTGTAGTGCGCATGGGGGAATCAGTTAGTTCAGTTGGCTGAATGGCTGGTTTGCAACGCAGAGTAACATCAACAGCACATGTTCAATTCCTGCACTGGCTGAGATTGCCAGAAGGACTCTCCTTCTCAACCATGCCTGAGGCTTAGTGATCCTCAGGTTAAACAACCACCAGTCATTTCTCTTTAATGAGAGAGCAGCCCTATGGTCTGGTAAGACAATGGAGACTTTATTTATTTTATTATACTTTGTCATGTCTCTTTTACTCAAGAGGAATTCTAAATAGATATGAAAAATTTAGTGTGTATTTTCATTTAAATTACTTCGTCATTTTATAAAAAGATATTCTCTCTGCTGTGATAAACAAGTCAAGTTGATTCAGAACTTGCCTAAGAATTTTATCATGTTAATCATGTTGTAATGAAATCTTCTAGTTATTTCCATTTTATTACTGTACAGGGAACACCAACAGTCTATAACTGGTAACATTTCATGGAACAGTCGGTTTACAAAGTTTCTAGGTGATAGCATTTAACTCTGCCCAACACAGGAGAGGCTTATGCAGGGTTTTCAATATGTCATTCAGGACAGTTCAGGGGTCATTGAAGAGTGGTTCAAAAGACAGACAGATAGCAAACTCCATGTTGTAAGTGCTGATTATTAGCTACCTTCTCTAGAGTACAACTAAACCACAGTTATGTAATTAAGTTGGATACTCCGTGCCGTTAAAACTCAGACCAAGTCTATGAGTTATTAGGCAGCTAGGCGTTGCAGTCAGGGATTACAAAAAATCCTGGAAGTCATGATGGCTTACAAGAAGCCAGATGCCACTAACAATTAGCACAGCTGAGAGTCAGAATTGAAAAGCCCTTAAGAGGTATTTGCTTCACACCACAGAGCATGATTAGAGCTCAGGAAGAACCTATGGACTGATCTTCCTTGGAAGCTGTTGGTGAAAGGTAACTCGTATCTCTTAGAGGGGGCAGTTTTCAGAGTCCAAGGAAGCATCTAGTCAGGAAAGGAGGCTGATTGACCAGAGCAGCAGCAGTTATTCAGGCAGTCAGTGATGAAATGGCTGTGGAGGGAAGTTTCAAGACCAAATTGCTAAAAGAACATGTAAAGTTTAACGAGATTTGATGACCAGTGTCATGAACATCTGGAGGGAGTTGCAGATAAATCTGTGTAGCTATCTTGGTTGTGAGGTGTTTGATCACAGTGTATTACCTGTGGTGACCACATTTTACTTCTGGTTGTTAGAAATAAGCTGTTCATGTATTGTACATTGTATTACTGTTTTAACTGGTATGTTGTTTGCTTAATTATGTTCCACATGTTTGCTAACCTTATCCTTTTCAAAGGTAGAAGCTGTGGGTTTGGGAAGTATTGTCGAAGGAAGCTTAGTGAATCCTTAGGTTTGAGAATTCTAAAATAATAGCCTATATGTTGTTCCCCTCTACCCCAAAAGATGCACAAGAATATTTTACCCTGCTTCCACAGGTATCACAGTGTCCTTGCTGTATGACATACCAATCTTAAACATTTTCTGTCAAAAAACATTGCTACAAATTCAAATTTATTCAGTCTTAGCTAATGCATGATTGAACTAAACTAACAAATAAAATAGTTCTGCTTATTTTCCATTATACATATCTATTTCAGAAATTACGTACCACACTAATTGAGGGGTAAAACGACTAATGGGTGCAATGTGATTTTCTGAATGAGTAGAATAGATTGGAAACTGAATTGAGAAAAATGCAGACATTCCAGTGCCACCCGATTGCCAGATCATTAAGGCCTTCTGGAGGATATTCTTTATGCCCCACCTGAAGAAAAGATTTTTGATTGCTGTCTTCCAAACTGACTTAAAAAATAACACGTGCAAGTTCAAACAAGACCTGCATAAGAAAGAAAAAGATAATTAATTAACTGTCTTGACCTTCACAAAATATCATATTCCATAAATCATGTGCTTGTGCAATTCTCACGAAAGTTGATGCACTTTAGCTTATTATTCAGGAAGATCATACTCCCCTTCCCAATGGAGGATTCAGATGATTTTTAAGTAATTCCAAGGTTTCTGCCATGATTAGTCTATCCAGAAGACTGTTCCATGTACCTTTCACCTTTTTTATGATAATTTTCATGATGTTACTGTTAAAACGTGTATTTTCAGCTTTTGCTGACTGTTTTTATCCTACAGTCAGTTTATTTTAGAATTATGTTTTCAATTCACCTCTTTTTAAATATATTAAATAGCTCAATGTGCTCCATCTCTATTGCCTTCCTGCAAGGCTGAGACAAACTTATAGTTTCAACCTTTATGCACATTTCACACTTGCAGGACTTTCCAAAATGCTTTATAACCTATGCAGCACATCAGTCATGGTTGTAAAATTTTTCCAATCTTTCCTCACAACTTAGTGTTTTGACACTAGGCACTCCCTCTTCCCTGTGTCTGTGACCAGAAAGGCCAGTGGCTCTACAGGTCAGAGGACAAAAAGTCAACAAAAATGAAACTAGAACAACTCTGGTCAGGCAACATTTGTGAAGAGAAGTAGAGTTAAAGCTCTCAAAATTTGCTAAGCAGAGTTAAGGTTTCAGAGCAATAAGCTCTTTGCTATACCCATTACCACTCTTTTTGGCCATTACATCATGAAATATTTTGTTATCTAATCTTCCCTGGCCTCCAGTGTACACTGAGCTTCAATTTGTCCTATATACCATATCCCACCCCTCCACTGGTTCAACTACTCTTGCTTTTTTATCTTCCTTCAATTCTGCTGAAAGGCCATTAACCTGAAACAGTAACTCTTTTTTACAGATGTTAGCTTTCCCTTGTAAAATAAAGCACTGCTGGATATGTTAAACAAGTAAAAACAGAAATGGCTGGAGAAATTCAGCAGTTCTGACAGCATCTGTGGAGAAAATAGTGCTAACTTTTCAAGTCCAGTGACCCTTCTTCAGAAGTTCTTCCGGGTTTTTTTGTTCTTATTTTAGATTTCAAGTATTTGCATCACTTCGCTGTGTGCTACAGAAAACAAAGTTTGGATGTTTAAAGGGATTATTTTTTATTTAGAAGCATACAAAACTGAGCAGTCCTACTCTCCCAGTGAGGAATCATTTAAGGGGACCGAAGATCACAGAATGAGAACAACACAGTGTGTACCTTTACCTCCAAGCCACATACATGTGGGCATATTAACTCCCCAGTGGGGAAAGAGTGGTGAATCAAAATTCAAAAAAATAACTGCACACTTGTCAAAATTGTGGTATAGGTATGATGGCCCAAATAGTCTATTTCTGTGCTTGGACTAAAAATCTCAAGTAAATATTGAAAATTGGAAGCCAAAGCATGCTTAAAAGCTACAATTTGTTTGAAAATCTTGTCCTCATTCCTTGCTTTTAATTTCAGCAATGAAAGTGTAACTTTACCAGATGCATCGTCTAAGGAACATCAGAAAGTGCACATTCATTTTGAAAGGAAAGCAACTTAAGTTAATTGTTCTTGGGGGTAAATAAGATTTTCTACTGTCTATGTCTTAACTGAAAGTACTCAAGTCTTTCACTTACCAATTGCTGCTAATTACAACTTTAAATGGTGGGATAATTTGCTTTGAAAATGACATTATCCATTAAGCTGCTTTAAATTTAGCAGCTCCTGTATACTTCTGTCCACATGCTTCTCAATTCAATTAAACATAACTGAAATAATATAATACTACCATGGAATACTATATAAAAGGAGATCGACATACCTTCTATATCAATGTTAATAAATGTAATTAACATTAGCATCTTGACCCTTGATTATTTTAATGTCAATGGAATGTTAGTCTTTAACGTAAATGATGTGAGTTCAGGAATAGTGAAGTCTTGCTTTAATTATACAGGAGCTTGGTTAGACTGGGTCTGGAGTACTCTGGATCTGCTTATTTCAGGAAAAATACTATTTCTATAGAGGGAGTGCAACAAAAACTTGTTATGGAATGCTGAGACTATCTTATGAAGCAGAATTGAACAAACTGTATTCTCTAGAATTTCAAATAATTAGAGATGATCTTATTGGAACTTATAAAATACTCAAAGGGGGTAGAAAGAATAGATGCAGGTAAGATGTTTCTCCTGGCTGGGGTGTCTAAAACCAAGGGGCCTAATATAAAAATAATGGGGCTGCCACTTAGGTCCGAGATGAGGAGAATTTTCTTTTGCTATTGGGTTTGTGAAACTTTGGCATTCTTGCCCACAGAAGATTGTGGAAGGTTAGTTTTTGAATGCATTTAAGATAGAGATTGATATATTTGTGATTACCAATGGTATGCAGGGGTATGAGAAAGGGGGGGGGGGGGGGAAAAGGCATTGAAGCATTTAATCAATCAGTCATGGTTGTATTAAATAATAGAGTAGGTTTAAGGAGCTGAGCGGCCTATTCCTATTCCCTTATTACTATGGGCCACAACTCAAGCAAGGCGTTATCATTCATTTAGTAGAAAAACAGTAATGCTTGGAATTTGAAAATAGCAGTACAATCCAAAATGATCTGGCCCATAAAATTCTACAAATTACCAGCAAAAGGTCATAAATTTGCTTGTCCTTGATTTTGGCTGATGGGTGATGATTGAATCTGTTTCAGAAATTCAAATAATCTGACTACATTGTCAGTAACTTCCAATAGTGAAGCCATGCTCGAAGGGCAATTTAAATACAAGTGTAACCTACAATTCACTTTCCTGTCAGCAATGCTCCCTGCTGGGATTGGGAATTACCCTTCATGTTACTTTTTAAATATAAACTGTTCTATTGCATGAAATTCATAATCATCATCTTCAGAGTTGACAGTTGGCATGTTATATAACCAAGATAAGATTTAATGTGTTTGTGTGGGTTAACGGCTGGAAGATGGAAAGCACACTTCACTTGCCTGAGTCCTAATCTACTATCTAGAGTAGTGAGACTCTGAGCCATTAGCAAAGTTATGCTGTGTTGCCTAGATTAATAAATTTATGATTTAGCTTGATGCCTGAAGCCTATAGTACCATTTTGTTTTTTTTAACCAAGGAAGGAAATGTGATATTAATATTTGCATTTCTTAGGATTAAATATTTTGTATTTGATATTATGTTACATTGACAGTTTTAAGGCCACACCCTTTACAAAGATCATTCAATTATGAAAAAAGGATATTCTGCAAAACCAACATATTGCCAGAATTCCCTCTGGCCACACCAACACTCGAAGGGTCCATGCACATTGGCGTGCTGACACTGTTCCCAGCATTGACTTCTGGTTCTGGAAGTCACTGCCCGGAGGTCCATACAGAAGACAAAATATTAGTAGGAATGTTGAATATGGGCCCAAAAACTTTAAAAATAAAACATGTCAAATCTCAATGTCTGACATATGTACAAAGGACAGAAATGTGTTTTAATACAAGATATCATCATTGCTAACTTGTAAGCACACAATAATCTACATGTGCAGTAAAAATTAAGATAAAATGTAAATGAGCACAATTAACACTTACCAGGTTTAAAATTTAGCCCAGATTAATGGAATGAAAATCTCCTCTCACTACTGTCTGAATTTCGTAATGAAATCAAATTTAATTTGAAGGGATTGAGCGAAATGAGTTTGACCCACCTCAAACTATTCATGGTCCTGCTAAAAATTTGGCACCACTGAAATTGTTTCTTGGCGAGGTCTGGAGGACAGCTGGTGTGGGAAAGAGGAAGTTACACACTGGTGCATTAGAGAATACTCTTCAGTTTGGTGCAAATGGCTGCAGTGACGAGAGCTCTGTCTAGCTCATGCTACACTCAACATAGTAATGCACGGTGCCAACAGAGAGCCAAGGTTGAAAGTTGCCTACTCTTCAAATAACCCTCACCTAATACGTGCAAAGAACAGAAATTGTAAATGTAAGAGTTATAGGTAGATGTGCAGGATCTCTAACAGTAGTTATCTTTCGATTGTTCTGAACTTCCACTGTGTGGAATTGATGACCCTGAAAAATGAGATAACAAGATTGGTTCTAGCAGTTGAATGACCTACTTCAATAGAAATGAGGATCACAATCATCCACTCAAGGCGCAGTCCATGTTTCTCACTTAGATGGTTTCTCATCAAGTCTGTTAGTTCAGTACAATGCTGTAGCTTTTCATTAATCACCTGTAGGGTTCAAAAGATTTGCATCCTGAAGACATATTCACCTGACCACGGTTCACTCTAGATTTAATTCAGCATGAATGTATGTCTAATATTAAGTTATGAAAGCAGAAAATGTTTTTAACATATGGGGCTTTTGCAATTTATTTTACACAACATTGCATATGAAACTCTCACAAAATTGCAGATTGCTTAACTGCGCAGAGAGCGCAGCATATTGTTGTGGTTCTGTTTGCCGAGCTGGGAATTTGTGTTCCAGACGTTTCGTCCCCTGTCGAGATGACATCCCCTGTGCTTGGGAGCCCCTGTGAAGCGCTTCTATGTTGTTTCCTCCGGCATTTATAGTGGTTTGTCTCTGCCGCTTCCGGTTGTCAGTTTCAGCTGTCCGCTGCAGTGGATGGTATATTGGGTCCAGGTCGATGTGTTTGTTGATAGAATCTGTGGATGAATGCCATGCCTCTAGGAATTCCCTGGCTGTTCTCTGTTTGGCTTGTCCTATAATTGTAGTGTTGTCCCAGTCGAATTCCGGTTGCTTGTCATCTGTGTGTGTGGCTAAGGATAGCTGGTCGTGTTGTTTCGTGGCTAGTTGTGTTCATGGATATGGATCGTTAGCTGTCTTCCCGTTTGTCTTATGTAGTGTTATGTGCAGTCCTTGCATGGGATTTTGTACACTACGTTGGTTTTGCTCATGCTGGGTATTGGGTCCTTTGTCTTGGTGAGTTGTTGTCTGAGAGTGGCTGTTGGTTTGTGTGCTGTTATGAAAGAAGTTGCATCAAGACACTGTTCAAAAGGGCCACAACACACTGCAGCACACCTGAACTGCAAAAAGAGGAAGAACACCTCTACAATGTATTCGCCAAAAACGGATACCCCCGCAATTTCATCGACAGATGCCCAAGGGAAAGATAACGGAATGAGGATATGCCGCAACCCAAAGGACTAGCCAGGTTACCATACATCAAGAACATTTCTGAACTGACAGCCAGACTACTACGACCACTAGGAGTCATAACAGCACACAAACCAACAGCCACTCTCAGACAACAACTCACCAGGACAAAGGACCCAATACCCAGCATGAGCAAAACCAACGTAGTGTACAAAATCCCATGCAAGGACTGCATAAAACACTACATAGGAAAAACAGGAAGACAGCTAACGATCCATATCCATGAACACCAATTAGCCACGAAACGACACAACCAGCTATCCTTAGTAGCCCCCCACACAGATGACAAGCAACCGGAGTTCGACTGGGACAACACTACTATTATAGGACAAGCCAAACAGAGAACAGCCAGGAAATTCCTAGAGGCATGACACTCATCCATAGATTCTATCAACAAACACATCGACTTGGACCCAATATACCGGCCACTACAGCAGACAGCTGGAACTGACAACCGGAAGTGGCAGAGACAAACCACTATAAATGCCGGAGGAAACAACACAGAAGCGTTTCACAGGAGGCTCCCAAGCACAGAGGATGTCACCTAGACAGGGGACGAAACATCTACAACACAAATTCCCAGCTCGGAGATCAGAACCACAACGACGAGCACCCAAGCTACAAATCTTCTCACAAACTTTGAGCTCAGCATATTTTTAACACTGCTGATATACCTCTGTCATTAAAATTAATCATGGGAAAATCAGAAGCACCGTGAATTGCCCATCTGACTTCAAATTGCTTTTCCAGTGTCCATTTTGAGCCAAAGCAGAGTTTTAATATTTACCATTCCAGCTAATATATTGTACAAACACTGAAAGCCACAAGATCAGTATTGCATCATTTTAAAAGAATACTATCCTATCCCTTTTCATTATGTGCAAATATAATAAATGGTGTAACAAAACCAAAATCCAATCCAGAAAATGTTCATATTTTAGTGACTCAATATCACAGCTTTTCCTGAACAATCCAAATTATGAACACAGGAACAAAACCAGGCCTTATAGTCCCTTGGGCTTGTTGCATCATTCAATAAGGTTCTTTACTAAAGGTTTGGCTCCAACATCTTGACTACATACAACTTCTCACAAAGAAATGTGAGGTAATGCATTTTGATAGAAGGAACACAGAGAAACAATACAGGTTCAACAGTAAAACTTTGAGGGGAGTACAGGAGCAGAAGAACCGAGAGGTTCATGCGCATAATTCTATGAGATGGCCAGGCAAGTTGAAACAGTTGTAAAGAAGAATAAGGTCCTTGGGTTTATAAATAGAATCACAGAGTATAAAAGCAAGAAAGTAATGTTACAGCTCTACAAATCATTGGTCAGAACATATTTGGAGAAGTGTATTCAGTTCTGGGTATCTTATTTAAGGAAGGATGTTAGAGCCCTGGAGACAGTGCCAAGGGAATTTACTAGAATGATACCAGGAATGAAAGATTTTACAAGGACAGATTTTAGAGAAATTTGGTTTCTTCTCTTTGCAGCAAACAAGATTAAGAGGTGACCTGATTGAGGTGTTCAGAGTTATGAACCATTTTGACAGGATAACGATGTTTCCACTAGTTGGTATATCAATAACTAAGGTTCATAATTTGAAGACTGGCAGCAGGAGAGCTGGGAGTGAGATGAGGAGAAACATCTTTACTTTGTTGGATTTGGAATGCGCTACCTGGGAAAATGCTGGAGGCGGATTCCATATGAGGTTTCAAAAGAGAGCTGGATATATATTTGAAAGTGATTAACTCAGAGGGCTACGGAGGTAGTGCTGGACAACGAGGAGCTCTTTCGGGAGCCAATACAGACACGATGGGTCAATGGCCTCCTGCTGTGTTGTAAAATTCTATGATTCCCCTAGATTTTCCAGTTAGAAGAAATGGTTTATCATTATTCCTCCAAAAACCCTAGTTTCTATTAAAGCAAAAGACTGCGGATGTTGGAAATTTGAAATACAGTGTTGGAGAAACTCAGCAGCTCTCAAAGAGAAATGGAGTTAAGATTTTGAGTCCAGTATGACTCTTCTTTAGAACTCAAAACTTCTTTTTATCCTAGTTTGTGGAGACTCTTGCAGTTTAGTACTTGAGAGTCTATGTATTGTTTTGTTGAATCTAAGCTACTTCTTCTGAGGTCAAGACAAGCTTCCTAAAGTATTGCATGTCCAGGTATGCACAACATCAAATGGGTCAATTAGCTGAAAAATGGCACACGCAGATCAACCTGGATAAATGCAAGGTATTGTATTTTGATACAACAAACATGGGTAGGACTTACACAATTAACAGTCTGCCCTTGGGTAGTGTTGTAGAGCAGAGACCTAGGGGTTTGGGCACTTAATTCTTTGAAGTTTGCATCACATATAGACAGTGATTAAAAAGGTATTTAGCACGCTTGTCTTCATTACTCAGTCCTTTGAGTACGGAGGTTGAATGTCATATTGAGGTTGGTGAGGTCTCTTCTGAAATACTGTGTACAGTTCTGCTCACCCAGTTACAGGAAGGATGCTGACGGGTATGGAAGGTTTGAGTTATAAAGAAAGGCTGAATAGGTTGCAACTTTTTTCACTGTAGCATAGCAAGCTGAGAGGCCATCTGATAGAAGTTTATAAAATAATGAATGACATAGATAATGGTAATTGTCTTTTCCCTAGGATGGGGAATTTCAAGACTGGGGGTACATTCCCAAGGTGAGAGGAGAGAGATTTAAAAAAGACATGAGAAGCCAATTCTTTACACAGGTTCGCGTGCGGAACAAACTTCCTGGGAAAGTGGTGGATGTGGGTACAATTACAACGTTTAAAAGACATTTGGATAAGTACATGAATATGAAAGGTTAGGAGAGATATGGGCCAGGAGCAGGCAGGTGGGACTACTTTAGTTTGGGATTATATTTGGCATGGACTGGTTGGACTGAAGGTACCTGAATCTGCCTCCACCACCTTTTCAGGTAGTCAATTCCAGATAGTAACCACTCACTGTATAAAAACCTTTTCCACATATGCAGGTAGTTCTTTCACCAATCATCTTAAAATTTGACCATTTAAGTTCAACCCTTCCACCCTGGTATTCCAATCCTTCAGAGAGAAAGGCTTACACTCCATTAGACTTTGAAATAATTAACTATACCTGTTTATGACATTTTAGTGACCAATGAACATGGACCTCAAGTACCTTTTATAAATTTTTTTTTTGTGGAACTCTAGAACCTTTCACATGGTCTAGAGACCTTCCACATGGTCTCTCCCGAAACCCCTACTGTGCTCTCTCTTTCCTCCTGTTTAAAGTATTGTTGTTTTTGACTTTTTTGAAGCTCCAAATCAAAGCATAAACTTACAAAAAACAGCAATTACTGCTCCAAGAAATAAAGGAAATCAGCTCCAGTAATGAAAAAACCTAAACAAAAAAGCAGCTCTTACAGCCACAGTTGTTTCCCATCCACCTTTTCTTTTGGGTTTGAGCTATAGGGAGAGGCTGAATAGGCTGGGGTTATTTGCACTGGAGCGTCAAAGGCTGAGGTTTATAGAGGTTTATAAAATCATCAGGGGCATGGAGAGGGTGAATAGCCAAGGTAATTTTCCCCCACAGTAAGGGAGTCCAAAATTAGAGTGCATAGGTTTAAGGTGAGAGGGGAAAGATGTAAAAAGGAACAACATTTTCACGCAAAGGGTGTTACGTGTATGGCATGAGCTGCCAGAGGAAGTGGTGGAGGCACGCACAATTACAATGGTTAGAAGACATCTGGATGGGTACGAATTGGAAGGGTTTAGAGGGATAGGAGTCAAATATTGGCAAATGGGACTAGATTAATTTAGGATATCTGATCGGCATGGAGAAGATGGACTGAAGGGTCTATTTCCATGCTGTACAACTGTATGACTATCTTCTGATTTTCACTGTTTCTAGCTCTTCATTTAGAAAATGTGTTTTATCCTTTCTACGATTACTCATTTTTATACTCGAAGCAGTGGCATGATCTCTTTCCCAAGTTACTAGCATCATCATTTTATAAAAGGAATTCTAAGCAATAGAATGATTTCATAATTTGTTTGATACAAAATAAGGCAATTGATATTTACTTCTAAAATTATTTTTGACTTTAAAACACCTCAAGATTTGCAAATGCCTCTTCATCACTATGGACAAGCCTTTAAGCATCTCCTTTGGCTCAAATAACATTTGTCAATATTATTAAAGATAAACAGCAATAGTCAGCAATTAACAGTGAGATAAGAAAAAAGTTAATAGTTTAGCTCAATGTTCTTTTAACAGAACTGGAATAATGTAAGAATTTAATAGTTTGAAGAAACTGAGTCGCTAAAATGTATATGGGATATAGGAAAGAACAAGTGAAAAATCTCTATGCTAGGTTGCTTCTCTGAACACCCTAGTTTACTCACAACACACATTCTTCTTCCCTTGCAAGTCCAGGAGATGCAACATCTGCCCTTTCATCTCCTTCCTTCCAGATGTCCTCGGCACTAAATACCTCTTCTAATTGATACAGCAATTTACTTCTATTTCTTCCAACTTAGGATACATTACTGATTTCTCACAATGTGGCCCCCTCTAAATTGAGGAGGCCAAATGCAGAATGGATGATCGCTTTTCTGAAAACCGTCATTTAGTCAATCAGGATAAACCCGAATTTCTGGTCACTTGCCATTTTAATTATTCACCCCTTTCTGTCCTGAGTTTCGTAAATTGCTCTAATGAAACTTGACATAAGCTCATTTTTCAGCAAATCATTTCCATTCAGCTTTAGTTTAACACTTTTAGATTATAATCACTGCTCACAGTATCTCAGACAGCAATTACCATTCACGCTCTCTTGGATCCTTTGCTTCTTTTCTTGTCCCATTACTTTGCACTACCTTCCTTTTTTCTATTTAATCACCTCTGCCTTTCACCCAATCTCAGATCCTTCTCCACGCGCCCCTCAACCCCACTTCCGCCTCCTTTGCCTGGCTCTGCACTTGTTTAAGTTTATACTTTTTTCCAGTTCTTATAAAAAATCACCACCCTGAAATATTAAGTATTTTTTCTGTCCATTGAAGTTTCCCCGTCTGCTGAGCATTTCCAGCATTTTCTACTTTTATTTCAGGTTTACAGCATCTGGCACGTTTTAGATGTATTTCAACTGAATCATGTTTTCCCATTTATTGATAGCACTTTTCGTCTTCTACAGTGTGTTCCCACTACAGCATTTTCATGCTAGGATGCAAGATTAATTTCTACTAAAATTGCAAATGAGGTAACAATTATATAGTAGAGGTATTACCTTGCATTAACAGCGAGGAGCAAACCAGTACTTTAATTCTCATCCAATATGACTGGTACTGCTTGTGTAAATATGGGCTTCAAAGAAAATGAAACAGTCCCTGACAATTTAGGCTACATACAGCGTAAATATTAAACATAGCGTGATTTGAGATTCAAATGACTGTAGTGTTGTCACCTTGTAGCTTTCGACATTATGTGAACCTTTCAACCAGATTATTCCATTGTAATAACTCACACTGAGTTATTCAGTGTGCCATGACACTGGAACTTTGAATATAAATAGAAACATCAACTTTGTGGGATGAGTTTTTGTGGCACCAGAGGTCAGCAATCTGTCCTTTCACCTCTGGCTCCAGGCTTTGAATCCAGTATAAATATACAGTATGAAAGCTTCCTCTGTTTGCTGGCTGAAATAATCTGACCTTGAATCACCTTTTCATGATTATGTGCTTCTGTCACAAAAAAATTTGTTTAACTCAGTACTAACTGGGGCGGCACGGTGGCTAGCACTGCTGCCTCACAGTGCCAGAGACCCAGGTTCAATTCCCACCTCAGGCAACTGTCTGTGAGGATTAGATTAGATTGGATTACTTACAGTGTGAAAACAGGCCCTTCGGCCCAACAAGTCCACACCAACCCTCCGAAGAGCAACTCACCCAGACCCGTTCCCCTACATTTACACCTTCACCTAACATTACAGGCAATTTAGCATGGCCAATTCACCTAACCTGCACATCTTTGGACTGTGGGAGGAAACCGGAGCACCCAGAGGAAACCCACACAGACACGGGGAGAATGTGCAAACTCCACACAGACAGTTGCCCGAGGCGGGAACTGAACCCGGGTCTCTGGCGCTGTGAGGCAGCAGTACTAACCACTGTGCCGCCCCATAAGTTTACACGTGAATTGGCCATGTTAAATTGCCCGTAGTGTTAGGTGAAGGAGTAAATGAAGGGGAATGGGTCTGGGTGGGTTGCTGTTCAGAGGGTCGGTGCGGACTTGTTGGGCTGTAGGGCCTGTTTCCACACTGTAAGTAATCTAATCCAATCTAACAGAGAACCTCACTCAGAGAAATTACAAGGAGGGTGACTTCTGTGAGAAATAAAAGTGATATACTGCTGCAGTAAAGGTGTTCCTCTGAGGTCAGGATGAAAGCAAACAATTAATATATGGAAAGGTAAGTTTTAATATGCTTTAAGCATGCACAAAAGAGTTTTATCTGTCAATAGTTTGTGATTTGAAGGGACAGGATGCCTCAGATTAGGAAATTAGTGCCTTAAACATTAACTAATATCATCTGCAATATAATTATCAATATCAGATTGCCACACTGCTTCTATTTTACTCTACCCAAATGCACCTTTGCATTTCAGGCCAAGACTTTGGATCTTACCCTCTTCAGAAACATTGAGCAAACCTTCAACTGGGGCAGCATAGAAGCATTAGGGGAGGGGAAACAAGACATACCATTCATATAACACTAGCTGTCATAACGTAAGTTTAAATGTTCAGTATGAATGGGTGATGAGTGAATGGGGCTGGTGATAGGGTAATGAAGTGATTGAACAAATGGGGAGGGTTGACGTTTGGGGGGATGACAAGTGAAGAGCTGTCAAGCAGGTTGGGTGATAATCAGTTCAGGTAGGTTTGGCTGGTCAGGAAATATCATGGGATGGGCTAGTAAGGTGGGTCGGATGGTTCATCAGGTAGTATCAAGAGATGAGAGAGAGGATGGAGTAATAAGTGTGATTGGGGATCAGTTATATAGCTAACATGGAGTTAAACTTGGAATTAGTTAGCTAACAATTCCCAAGTAACTATCAAGGCAAGCATGTCAGAAGAGTCTGATTCACTGACTCCAATTCAAAGTTAGAGACCTTTTTGGGGATCTGGGGAGCAGGGAATTGCCAGTTTTAAGACCATCCGACTTGAGCAAACTACACTAACTCAGAACTTATGCAGATTTGCATCCTGGGCCATACATCCTGTCTCTAGTAATCTGAAGATTTGACCATTTGGACCAATTACTACTTGTTTTCGGTAGTGAAACAGTATGTCAGGAGCAACTGTAGTTTCTCTTCCACTCCTGGCAAAAGCATGAGAACTCTTATGCTTAAGTTAAAAGTGCTCATCTTCTTGATGTCAGAGACAGTGTAAAGTGAATCAATCCCAGGGAATCCTGTTTGTTTTGCATCGCAAAGCCAAGATTTAAATATACTAAGGCTGGAAACAGCAGAGGGAAGGGTAATCATCCCAATGTGAGCTTTGCCCTCTTGTGATATAAATTGTACTGCAGTCATCCATCTGGAGTTGGTGAAAGGGCAACTCCAATTCAAGTGAACAACTCAAAGAGATGATGGCTTTTTGATCTTTATGTCTGTGCTTTGTAAAAAAAAAAATTCTTGATGTCAGAACATGTATGAATAGTGTATGTAGGAAATAAAACTGTAAATTCGATCTGCAAAACTGTCAGAATGAAAATTATTAGATGAAATATGTGTAAGAATTCAGCAATACTGAAGGAACATAAATGAGGAAATATAAAAAAGAAATTCCTAGAATACAAACTGCCACTGCTAATTAGGGGAAAACAAAATTACAAGTGAATTGGCTAGACAAGGTAAAACTAACGATAAAGGTAGTTTTTAAAGTGACCCGACTGCACTGTTTCATGATTGATGTCATATATGAACAAAGGTGGTTATACAGATTAATAGGTATCAGGGCTGCACTTCCTGTATTCATTATGCCACTAACTATCTCTGAAGACCTTGGCATCCTACTTGGCAATGCTTGAGTACAATTCCTTCCACAGACTTCAACTCATTGTTAAGCCATGTCATCTGTAACAAGGTCAACCTACACCACTGGAGGTCAGTACTGCTACTGATAATCAAGATCACCACTGCTCTCAACTTTCCAGGCTAGCAATGGATGATGGTGCAAATGATCCCTATTTGCTATCTCTAAATGAATGAAACTGGTCTACAATTTTAGATTCTTCTGCTGAAGAGCAACCAGCACATGCTGCGCGCCATCACCTTTGTGCTCTTTCTCCAGAATCACAACTTTCTCTTACCCAACTGCATACATCGAATAACCATGCCATTATCCTAAACACACTAACTATATCTTCTAGGATGCGTGTAGCTCTGTTCATGTCCAAGTATGTTGTTGAGATGGTTCCAGGAATGTTGTGAGGTACTTTCTTGACCTGGGTCACTTCTAACAGTTGACAGGCTGATTTTCCAGGTGTAAAATGTCAACAGTCTTGGAGGTTACCAGAGATATTCATAAAATGTATTTTGAAAATGAATTTTCAGGATGTAAGTGATCAGCATGTATTACCGATTCCCGATTCCCTTGAGAAGATGGTTGAAGGAGTGCTGTTGGGTCCACTGCTGTTTGTCATTTAGGAATTGGATGTGAATATAGGAAAAATGGTTAGCAAGTTTGCAGATTACATCAAAATTCGTAGTGTGGTGGACAGTGAAGAAGGTTATTTCAGAGTACAATGGGACTTCGATCAAATAGGCTGATGAGTGGCAGATGGAGTTTAATTCAGATAAATAAGAGGTTTTGCATTTTGGAAAAGTGTAAGCTCATACTTTCTTACGGTGGAGTCACAGGTAGACAGTGTAGTGAAGGTGCCATTTGGTCCACTTGATCAGTGCATGGAGTTTTGGAATTAGAATGGTATGTTGCAGCTGTAGAGGGTATTGGTTAGGCCACCTTTGGAGTACTGTGTTCAATTCTGGTTGCCCTGCTACAGGAAAGATGTTGTTAATCTTGAAAGGGTTCAGAAAAGATTTACAAAGGTGTTGCCAGGTTTGAGTTATAGGGAGAGGATGAATAGGTTGGGACTGTTTTCCCTGGAGTGTCAGAGGTTGACAGTTTTATAAATCTTTATTAGGTGAACCATGAGGGGCATTGGTCTTTTGCCTCAGTGTAGGGGAGTCCAAAACTAGAGGGCTTAGGTTTAAGGTGAGAGGGGGAAAGATTTAAAAGGGACCTAAGAGGAAACTTTCTCATGCAGAGGATGGTGCATGTAATGGGACGAGCCCCCAGAGGAAGTGGTGGAAGGTGGTACAGTTACAAAGATATCTGGATGGGTATATGATTAAGAAAGGTTTGGAGGCATATGGGCCAAATGCTGGCAAATGGGACTAGACTAATTTGGATATCTGGTCAGGCATGTTTGGATCAAAGGGTCTATTTCCATGCTGTACATCTCCATGACTGTGTTAGATATCCGTAAAATGAATGATAAGATGCTTATGGTCAGTCAAGAAAGTAAAAAACGAGATTAGTAATTTCCAACACCTTATCATATTTACAATTTTGTATGGCACAGATAGATCCAGAAATTCTTCGAAGATCGATTCTTCAGAAGAAATGATGAAAAATTAGAAAATTCAGTGTAAATTGTGGCTTATTCTGAGCTTAATGGTCTCTTTTTGTACTGAAATTTCTATATTTAAAAAAAGTTAAAAACTCAAAACAGACTAATTCAATGCAACAGGTAAATTCTACAAGTGCTAATTCTTTTGGTTAAAATAATAACCTTTGGAATATTTGTGAAAATAGAAGTAATGAAATGAGCTCAAATTCTAGGCAAATTTCTAAATTATTGCTCTGTACCTGCTTTCAGTTGAGGGTCATCCTATTGAAATAAATGAAAATTTAATTTGACAGCAAATAAACAATCTTTGGTTGCATCATATCTATGCTTTCCATATACAATGTGAAATTTCGATTAATGCTGATAGTAATCCTTAATTGTGACTGCAGGGAAACTTCCACATTTGATTCAGACAAGCTCTAAGCTGAAAACCCAAGGTACGGTATATATTAGGCTGGGTTAATCTCCTCTACAATTATGTGAATCAGATGCAAATAGTAAATAATACATATTTGATACCTACACGTTAGATTCTCTCATCACAAAAGCCTAAATACAGTTCCATTAGCAATTGGAACCTTTAGATTAGATTCCCTACAGTGTGGAAACAGGTCCTTCGGCCCAACCAATCCACACCGACCCCCGAAAAGTAACCCACCCAGACCCATCTTTCTAGACCATGGTTTCTTTGGTTTTCATTTTAGACTTCCCAATAGTTATTTATGCAAATACAAGGGTCTACCGAGACAAACATCATATGCTAATAAATATTATCACATTTATAAAATAGAACATTTTCAAAGTTTTGAGAAGATTTGTAGCTCGGATGCTCATTGCTGTGGTTCTGTTCGCCGAGCTGGAAGTTTTTGTTGCAAACGTTTCGTCCCCTGTCTAGGTGACATCCTCAGTGCTTGGGAGCCTCCTGTGAAGCGCTTCTGTGGTGTTTCCTCTGGCATTTATAGTGGCCTGTTCTTGCCGCTTCCAGTTGTCAGCTTCAGCTGTCCGCTGTAGTGGCCGGTATATTGGGTCCAGGTCTATGTGTTTGTTGATGGAGTTTGTGGATGAGTGCCAAGCTTCTAGGAATTCCCTGGCTGTTCTTTGTTTCGCTTGCCCTATAATGGTAGTGTTGTCCCAGTCAACATACTGGCCACTACAGCGGACAGCTGAAACTGACAACCGGAAGGGGCAAGAACAGGCCACTATAAATGCCGGAGGAAACACCACAGAAGCGCTTCACAGGAGGCTCCCAAGCACTGAGGATGTCACCTAGACAGGGGACGAAACGTTTGCAACAAAAACTTCCAGCTCGGTGAACAGAACCACAGCAAAGAACATTTTCAGTTATCTTTGTATAAAAAATGTAGTTTATTGGTGCTTCTAAACGATTTCTCCTGAGACATGGGAATGCAGTTTTGGAAATCTGTGGCCGAACTGTGCAGCTTCCTCACTGGCAGCAGAGTTATTTCTATGCTGTTTACATGCATAGATTGTAGCTTGTCACTATTTCCTAGGACAACACATACCTTTACACGTCGGTTAATATTCAGAAATTGACAAGTTTTATCATAGAGCTGTTCCAGGTTTTCTCTGTCCCAATAAAAATCAGGGGTCATCAGGAGATCGGAACTCAAATTTATACGATGTCTGAAAGAGACAAATTTAGGAAAACATCAGGCAGATTACAGTGGATGAAATTCTGAACCCTAACATTAATATCCACAAAATATTTTGTTACTATTATCTATATAGACAAAGAGAATTTGCAGAGAAAAAATATAAGATATAATAATCTGTTCTGAAGAAGTGTCACTAGACCTGAAACATTAACTCGGCTTTCTCTACAAAAACGCTGCAAGACTCACTGAGCTTTTTCTAGGAATTTCTCTTTTCGTTTCTGCTTTCCAGCATCTGCAGTTCTTTGGGTTTTTTTTTTAAAGATATAATAATAATTTCTTAACCTGAAAAAAAATACATAAACAATTCCACTATTTGTATTTGTATGTGTTTTGGTTTATAGATTATGGACAATTATCATACATTGTGTGCCCCATTTTGGATTTCCATCATACCTCAAATCTTTAACCTTGCCAGACTTCTGAAAAAGTTCCTTATGATAAAGACTGATTTATTGTTATCTCTGCAGGACGCTTGGAAGATTTCATACCTAATCTAATGATTTCTCTCATCAGTTTACTTCCCTTCAATGCTGGTTTGAATGTATGGATCTTAATAGTAACTACTAAGAAACAACACAGAGATAAGCTTGGCACCCATTGAAATATGGCCAAGATATATTTTGAGGAGGAAAGTGAGGAACATGGTGATGGCACAGTCAGCAAAGTGGGATAATTAAAATCAAGGATGGTGCAATAACATGGCTACCAAATGTGGATAAATCAGGTTATGATATTAGTAATAGAACATTAGTATCAACTTCATGATCTTCGCGTCCCTTTTGCATTACTTAGAAACAAATAACAAGAGATTAAGCTCCTATCTGTTTATTGGTAGATTTTCTGAAGTGAACGAAGTTATTTTTACCTCAAGGCAAACAGTTCACCAATTTTCTTCATGACTTCAGAACGTGTAAGTTTCACTTGTTTTCCTGATTTTAGCATCTGAATAAAAAGACAAAATGCCATGAAGCTAAGAGAGCTTTTGATGGTATGAATCTGACCATAAGAATTGATAAAGTTTACAAATACTATAAGTTTCAGTAAAAATATCACAGTTTAACATGCTAACTTGACATGTTGGGTGAAATTGGGCTATATTTAACTGTAGCTGGATTTATTTAATGGCACTCAGATTTCTTTTAAATTGTTACATTTACATCTAAAGTACAGAATTACATCACACAAAACTCAAGAAATTTGGGGCTGTCTCTTATGCCATTGCTGTTTCTTTTATAATAATCCTCAATAATTTGATCTATCTTACATGTAGCACAGGAAATGAGGTAGAGATAAACTTATAATTAAATGAGGGGATTGGGTTGTTTCTCATTATTAGGAAAACAAATTAAGGTGGACCTATATACTTGTCCAAATTTTCACAAAGAAAGGTGATTTGCTCTGTGTAATACATAAATTATTTCTAAATATTGCATTTAGTAGATTTAAATGGTGAGTGAAATTCTACTTCATCCTGATACTGTATGATGCAAGGGTGCCTTGCTCATCCCATACATCAAAATGTTCCCATTTTCCCCACACACATAAATGCATAGTGAAGTTGGAATGGGTTTCTTGCCCAATCCTGGAGGTTGTGTTTCTCTTTCCACTTAGTTTTTCTTTTTCTGAACCATCCTCTCACCTTCTTTACTTTCTCCTTCCTTGCCCTGCATCATAGGGTTGCCAATTCCTGTCTTTGCTGAACTGATTCACGGTATTCCCCGCTGCCCTGACAGAGTCATTTTAATCTCTTCCATTGTGCAAATTACTTTTTTTTAGTTCTTTCATGAAATGCAAGCATCACTGATGAGGTCGACATCAGTTGCTCATCCCTAGTTATCCTTGAGAAGTGATAACAAACTTCTTGAACTGCTACAATCCAGCTGGTGTAGCTATGCCTACAGTGCTGTTTTACTTTACCCTTATCAGTTGTTCATACATGAAGATCAATCCGAACACTCCAAAATCTTTGTTATGGAGACTGACAAACTTGGGAATGACCAAGAATTGAACCTGCCCCCTCCATGTATTAAATGACAATGCACTTGTTCACTGAATTTCAGAGGAAGCTGTGAAATACTTTGAAGGTGAGGGATAAAATAATAAGACTGGAGTCATATTTAATAAATTCCAGCTAATGCCAGCAAATCAAGGTGGAAATCATGGCAGCTATCGGGCTTTCGCATGTGTTTCATTTATATTTCAATTATACCCAAATTTATTTCAATTTCAAGATCTATTTAAAATATGCTTGACAATCTGATGCAGGAAAATGCTACATTGCTCACCTCAGGAATGAATTGAATGGACTCAACAAAGTTATCCAATGACACCTCCCAGATGGCAAGTTTTACTGCAACCAAGATTAGAAACTTTTAAAATCATCAAAGATTTTAGCAACTTGCATAAAATTTGAGCCAAAAAAATGAAAAGCTACATTGTGCATAGATTTCCTACATAATAGCTGATGCTAAATTGGATTTTATATCATTTTGTAACATCAACATTAGATCACATCATTAACAATGCATCTGTGTACTCTTAAAGCTTTAAGATTGCAAAAGGACAGTAAGTGAAACCAAATTCAAAAAATATGTTGACTTATGGGTTAGTCCCAGAAAATAGCAATGAAGTTGCAAAACTATCTTTAAAATTTCAGAGACAGGAACCTATACTCCCCCTGCCATTAACTCAGCTTGATCTTAAGTAAGTCCAACTTCCTGCTTACTACAAGTGACATTGTCACCAAATCACACAGTTAATAGCAAAAAAGGTGGTTTATGTAGCTGAGACTGAGTATAAAGGGTTAGGGTATGTATACAGCACTTCTGTCTGCATCATATAAAGAATGTATCACTTTAGTGTTTTTTTTTAAGTTATGGACTGAAATGAGGAAAGAATGGTTTTAAAAACCAAGGATTTCAAGGATATTGACATAGTTTTGAAAACATGTAATCTGATCCTCATTGTAAATACCATGTACACAACTGTTGGTCTCAGCAGTCGTGGGACAATATGTATTGGATCTGAAGAATTGTGTACAAATGGAGCATTGTTTGGCAACAAGTAGTAGATTATTTTGTGATTAATGGTCAGTTACCAATGATAAATATCTTTGCCTGTGATTGATTGTCAGGTACTTGAACAGTCTGGGGCTGTGGACAAGATATAGCAAAGCCATCAGGTCTCCAATTGTGCAGGAATGTTTTTGGTTCTCTGCAACAAGCCTCTTTAACCATGAAGAAAACCCATTTACCTTTCCTTCAGCAGTCGCTCTAAGTTGCATCTTTTAGTCACTAAATCAGAGAACTTTAATCAGTGAACCAGCCATCCTATACCTCTTGCAAACCAGTGGAGGTATCTGAAAAGTCAAGTCCAAGAAGCAACCTTCTGCTCAGCCCAAGAACCAATTCAACAGGTCTGGTGAACAAAGACTACTTAAATGCTTTTCCAGTTTTCCCTCCACCCATAATATTCCTGTTTGTTTTTGCCCTTGTCTAAAGTGTTTAAAGTGAAGTTTTTAAGGGGATTAGAGTTTTAATCAGTAAAGTTTTATGCTGACGGTTCATAACTATTTACCTATAGCTAGAATCTAGTTACATGTAATAGTAATTCTTGTTAGTACAGAAACCTGATCCATGTTTTCTGTCAACCTGGACCTAGAAGATAGGTAAATTAGTGAATTCTGCATGAATTTAAAACAAACTTTAACTTTTGTGATAACTGAGTGTGTATCAGTAACTGATTTCCAGCATACTACCGTAGTTGCAACAATAAAGAAAGTATACAAAAACACATATATAATGTAATTTTAATAAGCAGAATAATTTTGGGGAAAGAATACAAGACATTACACCTAAAGATGATCACTAATACAGATGGCTCAATGCTATATCAATTTAAAAATTGGTTGAATATGGTATATTCAGGAATATTAGAGTGATGCATTGAAACTGATTATGCACAATAATCGTGAGGATATAATGAGAAAAATGTGTAGGATCAGAAGTTCATCCACCTCTTTGTGTCTCACCTGACAGGGAAAGTGCATTTGAAAATGCAAACTTCTCCAAAATAGATTCATCTAGTTCCAGATCAGAGTTCAACAATATCTGTCCTTTATGCAGCTTTGAATGCCCTCTGTGGAAAACGAGTATATGATAAAGATGATATTTGACTCTTGCTTATTTTGAAAATTCTAACAATATCATATCACTTGCTCAAATTGATCTTCTCAACACATCACTTTAGAACCATAAATTGACTGGAATACTAAGTACACAAAATGAATCATTCTTACATTGTCCCTCCATTAAAATACGTATTTGATATAGAATAGGTTCTGGAACTGCTGAATAATCATATAAATTCTCCTTTGATACAGAACATAGAACATTACAGCGCAGTACAGGCCCTTCGGCCCTCGATGTTGTGCCGCCCTGTCATACTAATCTGAAGCCCATCCCACTATGTATGTCCATATGTCTGTCCAATGATAACTTAAATGCACTTCTGTGGGGTGTAAACAGTCAAACTTCTCTAAGTGGGTTTTTCAGTTCTAAAGGAGACAGTAAGATGAGATAAACAGTCTTGAAAACTTTAATTTGCATTACTAACATTTGTTCTCAAATTCACGAGCAAATGACCAAAATAAAGCCTTAGTTTACATACACATGATGTAATATTTATTATCTACTTGGGAGATAATTGAGATGTGGACATTCAAGCAGTCACATGAATCACAACCAATACTGCTGCAGTGACCTCAGCTACTGAATGAAAGACAAATAGAAAATGTGCTGTCGAGACATTTCAAAAAAGAGCCAATCTCTTTCCACATTATCTGGAGTTAGGAGATTAATCTCAGAATTGTCAAAAAAATAAACCAGATGACAACTTTGTGTGAACACTTTAGTTGGGAGCTCTTCATTATTGTTTTTTGTATCATACTGATCTTTAGATTATAAAATAGAAGCACTACATATCTCAACGCAACTAAGTATGCTTGCCGTATTTCAATATGAGATCCTGTTTTCAGGAAATTCTCTGTAGAACATCTTTATTTGGACAGAGGGAACACTTTCCTATGTTTTCCTTGATTTCACATATATATTTGCTTTACTTGGTTTATGTTTTGCTATTCAGCAGCAGATTTTCCAGTATTCCCTGAAGCAGGCCTGTTCAATTTTTTTTGTTTTAGTTTTTCTAAATAGAATTATTTTCTAAATATTTGTTCCTGCATTTTTAGAAAAAGAGCTATATGAATCTTTCTAAATAATCAAAATGGTCGAGCACAGAATTTAGAAAATCATTGTAGGAACTTGAATCTTTAATCAGAGTTTCCACTGTTTCTTAAATGGCGTGTGATGAGAGCGTATTATGCATTTTAAATCCAAATCATAAAATATAATAGTGGCAGATGCACATGGGTTAGTTCTGTGAAGGTAATTTTATAAGCAGATCAGAAAGTTATTTGAAACAGTGACCTAAGTGTACCCAATTCTAAGCATGTGATTGTAGTCAAATGCCTGGAAGAAGCTCTGTAGCATTAGATTTAACGTGTGTATTGCTGAGTTCACAACAGACCAAAAAGCCATTAGGTTAGTTTTGACCTTACAACAGAAGGTTCAAAGTCTCAGTTCAGAAGAACGAAGACTTCAGTTCAGAAACTAGAACAGCTTCTCCTCGGGAATTAAGATTTAAGTTCATGAGAACCAGCTATCAGTACCCAGTAGGAGCAAATTATTGCACGTGCTGGAATCTGAACTGAAAACAAAAAATGCTGGAGATCACACTGGGTCAGGCAGCATCCATGGACTGAAAGCAAGCTAACATTCGAGTCTAGATGACTCTTCAACAGATACCTGGATGTTTTGTGGAGTTTCTGAGCCAGAAGAATTTGGATAAAAATCTTCAAGTTATTATAACTGAAAATTTAGGCCACTGGAATTGTCAAAGGTGTATGCCAAAGGACTCAAAGTCACAATCCAAATAGAAGAAACTGGGGGGGGGGGGGGGGGGGGGGGGTGTGTGTGTGGAGTGGAAGCTGCTGTTTGTATTAAGATCTTTCGAACTGTCTTATATATATGGCTTTCATGACTTTGTTTTGTGGTTAAAGAACATCAGCAACTTTGTGTGAATACATTTCAGTGACTCACCATCACATTAGCCAAATGAAAAAACTTAAAGAATTATTGTAATATAAAATTGAAAGAAGAATTGGAAGGATGAACTGGGTTAAAATTGAAATGAAACAGTTTCTGTACAAAGTGACTAACTGAGACTTAGAAAAATGTTTCATTCTAACCTGTCGACTAGAAGGTCGCTTACTTACTTGGGATCAGGCTAGTTTGCTAATGTGAAAAAAATTAAACTTCTTCATTTTCTCTAGGTGCCCCATAGGGATCTTTTCAAATTAAGAATATTTCAAGCCATTTGGACTGCAAATCTATCAGTAAAACAAAAATCTAAATTCAAGGATAGTGACAAAGGAAGTACAAAAAGCAGCAAACCATGTTCCTTGATCTAAGGTGGAAATGGCATCCTGCTGCTCTAGTAGAACAGTCTGCAGTTTAATTTTGACCCAAGGGAATGAAAGATTGCTCATGGATGGCTATGCCATCTGTACAACTGACTTAATTTGTGCCACCCTGTGGTGCGAAAACCTTGCCCAGTAAATTCAATAAAAAAAACTATATTGCTTCAGAAAGGATTTAACTGTTTGTATTACTAGGCTTAGTCACAGTAATACTCTGCAAAGACATATTTTAAGCTAATATCTTTAACAGTCACACATAGGTATACATAACCTTTAAGATATCCAGGCTACATTCAAAAATGCTGTTTAAAACAGGATTTCAAAACAACTCAGATACAGTTTGTTCACAGACCTTGAGCTGTGTTCCACAAAATATTTGGTGCAAGGAGTCATGCATATTACACAACTGTGGGAATGTCCAGCAGCTAAACATCATCTTGTAACTTTCCATTTCTATGTATCTCGGAAATAGAGTTAGATATTTACACATTTTCACTAAAATTGAAACAAGCTGGATTTTCTGATGGGCCTTAGGACCCCAATGTCAGGACCAAATGGGAATTTGGATCTTTCGCACACGCCAGTAGTGAAAGCTGCATCACAATCTTCTTGAAGGCAGCCACTTAATCTGCCATTGCCATCATTGATGTCCTACTAAAAATGCCGCTGATTCAAGCAGAGACCAGATAGCTCAAGAACTCCAGCAGCCCTACCGAGAGACGTAGACATTGCCAAACAGGTTGGCTGCATACATAGGTATGAGGCATTAGAAATGGAATGGAAACCCATCTGGGTAGATTTTTGGGACCTTGTGTATGGCCTTTTCTGCTGGTGGTCCCATTTATGGAGCATGGAACCTCCAGCTTCAATGCCTCTCAACCTGCTGAACAGAAGCCATCTCCAATGATGGTGAGGTTGTAAACATTGCCCCTAGTTGCAGCCTTAACTATATTAATTGGCTGTCTGCCTTCATAGAAAGGTCCCAGTGAGGCAAATGTGATGAAAGTTGCCCAATGCAGTTCCTTCTGTTTTCCTAGTCCCTCACCTCCAAACTTGACACTATGGAGCCAAGGAAAATTTAACTCAAGAATTTTACACACTGAAATGCTGCACACAGATGAAGAGTCGGTGAATTAATGGATTTGAAGTATGACCATTCATTCAGTGATAATGCTGAGTCTTTAATTGCTACCAATGATGATGACTCCAAAGGAATGCTGAACATGCTCAAATGGCAGGACAAATATTTTCATTTTGACATTCAGAATTTCAGTTTAAACAATTTCAGAACATTGCTACATATAAACGGATATCAAACTGTTTATGCGAGATTTTACAAACTCCAACAGATAGACGGTCTGTGTGTGCATACAGGAGAACTTCCATTATCCGAACGTGATGGGTGGGCACTATTTTGTTCGGCTAATCAATTATTCAGTTAATCGATTAAATGCCTTTCCTCTGGGGCTCGGAGTTTTTAAAGTCTGCTCCTTGTTCAGGAGATGGCAGCAACACACAATGCATGAGCCCCCGCCCCCAAGCCCATGCAACACTGCTCTTCCGACCCGTCCAACGCCACCACCTCCTCTCCGAGTCAGCCGAACTGGACACGAGCAACAAGACTGTTGCTGCTGCTGCCTTTGTGGGGTAAGCCTCCAAATAGCACACACGCAGACACAGACACACACACAACTTTTTACTGCACCTTTTTGACAGGTTCCACCTTTGCCCTCTACAGGACAATGTTGGAGAGGTTATCTGGGGAAGTGGGGAAAAAGAGGTGTGTTTAGGATACACCCCTCTGTAAAACTCCAGGGAAAGTGTGGGAGGAGAGAGAGCGGGTGGGCAGTCAGTCATTTGGAGATGCTGCCTATTTAATCACCGTAAACAAAAGACACGATCAATGCTGGAAACA
Source organism: Chiloscyllium plagiosum (assembly GCF_004010195.1). NCBI lineage: Eukaryota > Metazoa > Chordata > Chondrichthyes > Orectolobiformes > Hemiscylliidae > Chiloscyllium > Chiloscyllium plagiosum. The sequence continues at coordinate 88,660,324 of NC_057718.1, forward strand.
CGTCTTTGATGTAATGTTCCTATCGGGACCTCGAGATCTCCTTTGGATAGTCCAATTTTCGGATAATTGAGGTTCTTCTGTATACACACACACATAATATATACAGTGTTGCTAACAAGTACGGTAACTTCTTGTCATGGACCACATCATTTGCAATGCCAGCAATTTGATGATTCAGAAGACTGTGAAACTTGAATGGAGTTTCCTCATCTTGCCAAAGCCCACTACCCAGTGGCAGTATTTGCATATGACAATTTACCTTTGTAAAATTGATGCTGAAATTAATTTTTTCCAAGGCCAAGTTTCGAGTGGGTGACTGGACTACCATCCCAATGTCATCTCTGTCTGAGAAATATATTTCATTGCAGGCTTGTCGACATGTTTCCAGTGGTGATTGGCACTCTGCCTGTCTGGAGGGCAGGATTTTCCAGATGTTCAGCACCCAATTAGAATGAACACACATATTAAGGAGGAGCATCTTTGTGCAAATCTGGGCTGCTACTTGGAAGGTACTTAGGGAAAAATATTTTGGCAAAAGCATGCAAGTTGCTGCTTGTGGAAAAGTTGAGGACATGGTTTCCCTTGGGTAGCAGGAAGATGCTGCAAATGCCGCAGTAAGACAGCAGACAATATCATGTCAAAGAACAATGGCTCAATGCCACAAGTAGACAATGCTGAATGAAGTATTCCTATTGCATTTTCTCTGCTTTAGTAATTGCCATAGCACTTCCTTCCTTTACTCCATTTGCTTCTCTACTGTATTAATTTTATTCTAATCACACAGAATTATTGCCTTGTCCCTTGCAGCAGTATTTGTTAACTATCTTTACATTTCATTCTAGAACCACTTTCTTATAGGTCACTCCTCATCAGCCTGCTCACATCTTGCATCCCCTCTCTATCTCTCTCTTATCGGATGATGGTCTCTGATGTATTCTAATAACATTTCCAACACACCGTGGTAACACATCGCCACTGAGAATATGACATTCAGAAACTGGGGTGGATTAGAGCAGAGGAAGGACCTACCTTTCTAAAAGAAATATAGGCTAACACCCAGTTGTAGAAACAAACAAGGGAAATAACTGCACTAGGCAGATCAATGACTACTGGATATGGCAAAGTCAGAGACAACTTTCAGTGGGATGTTTGCTTATTTTATATACTTTTTCTCTATCCTTAAGCAATTATAGCACTCCATTATTACCTAGAATTTCCATGCAGTGTTGACCTTTGTTCCTCTTCTCTTCTTCTAGATTCTAAATGCCTGGACTCTGCAGAAGAGAGTGGAAGTAGGACAGCACTCCTGAGAAACACCAGCACTCACTCCATTCCTCCAAAGCACAATTATAGATATCAGCACCTTATGAGATAGGTCCCAAAATACAGCTGTCTTACTGGAATATCCAGCATTTCCACATTTGCTGAAGGGAAACATTTTGGGATCCTATTAGATTTAAATACTTCCTTTTCCTGGCCCCATCTGTGGAGAGAGAAAAACAGAGATAATGTTTCACGTCTGCTTTGACGTAAGGTCACAAAACGTGAAATGTTAAATTTTGTTTCTCTCTCCTCAGATGTTGCCTAACCGGTTAAGCATTTCCAGCATTTTCTGTTTGTATTTAAAATAATACAGCTCTTACTCTGCAATCCGGTAATTAACTTCCTCATTTTCCCAATGAACCAAAGCGATTTCATAAGGCTGGATCTCATGTGGCTCCAAGATTTGCATTACACGTTTCACCTGAAGGTAGAGAATTTGGAGACTGTTTTAAATAACAGACTAGAAATATAATTCATGTTTACTTTCTTAAAGAATTTTCATAAAACATAATTTGCAAAATATTAGAAACCAAATGAAATACAAATTCCATTATCTCAACCTCGAAGATTCAACATTTTCTTAATAAGCATAACTTTAATGCTGACACTAACTCAATAATTTATTGTCCCCATTAAAATTACTCAATCAGCAAGTCAAGGTCTATTTACAGTTATTACATAAGAAATATACTGCACCAACTTTTTGTCACTGAATTAATAAATTAATTTATCACTACTTCTTTGTTCTTTTCTGGTACATAGGAGAGGGACAGTTTTAACATTGCAATGTGTTTTGGAAATATTTAGCTAAATTTTTAATACGATTGTATCTACTTGAAAATGGGCAGTTATTCCCACAATTAGAACTGTAAGATGTTGCAGTAGAAAGAAAATCTCAGAGAATGAGGCCACTACTCGCCAGAACAAGGAATGTGTGCCATCAGTAGAAAAGCAAAGCAGTCCAATAAATGGACATGATGAATGTTTCATGCCAGAGTTAGAAGTAGGAATTGGGGTAAACATGCAGTTAAAAGCAGCATAAGTAAACAATACCCTAGATACATGCAGTGTGATTCAACTTACTGCTTTATCTTCCACATTCCAAAAGACAACAGAGCCCTCCCTGTGTGTGCAAGAAATAAAGATTGTTAGTATTGGAGAAGGTCATGGAGAGGACCATCTGTTATATTTTAACAGCCAGATAATACATTGGATAGAAAATAGTTTCACAGCCTTAGAAACCCCATGACTGAATCACACATATAAAATGCAAAAAAACAATTAATTTTCCTCAAACCATTAACAAATACTACAATTGATAGGTTTACTACCAAATGAAAACATTTGGTGTAATAAGTTACATTAGTGAATTATAATCACAGAATTGTTATTGGGCAGAAGGCAACCATTCAGCCCATCATGTCTGCACTGATTTTGTATCATTTTCCTGCCAGCACCACATAACCATCATGTTATTTCTATTCAAACAATCAACTAATTGAACCTGCTTCCACCACACCCCCAGGCATTGCATTTCAGGCCTAAACTCACTCTGCGTAAACAGTTTTTTCTCAAATCATATTTACTTCATTTACAAATCATTTCAAATCAGTGCCCTATTGCTCTTGATCCATGGGCTGGAATGGTTTCTTCCCATCCGCTCTGTGCAGATCCCTCATTATTTCAATATTTCCACTAAGTCTCTTTTTAGACTTTTCCTCTCCAAGGAGAACAGTCTTCATTTTCCAATCAATCTTCATAATTGCAGATTCTCATCCCTGGGACCATTCCCATGAACATTTCTCTCTAACGTGTTCATATTTTCCTTAAAGTGTAGCATCCAGAACTGTACACAATACTCTAGTTGGGTTTAACTAGAATCTTATACAAGTTCAACATAGCCACCCCTCTCTTGTATTCTATACCCGTATTGAGAAAGCAGAATACACTATTTGCTTTGTTAACCCCTTTGTCCACTTGTCCTACCACCTGTACTGAATTATGTAAATAGACAACCAGGTTTTTCTCCTCATGAATACCCTTTAGAGTAGCATTTTGTTTTAAAGTTATGTTTAATCTGAACACTGTTACCAGGTGGAGCAACAAGTATACATATTCAGGAATACAGTGTTGACATCACCAGGCCTGTCAATGCATGTAGTGATTTTATCAGGCACAGGATGAGGTGGTGAAACAGGCAGGGGCCAAAAGGGAGGAGGAAGGGAGCGATCAGAAGAGCATAGGAGGGCTGGTGAACAGGACTGTCATAGCCAGTTGATATCTGTGCATGCATGGAAGTTATGGTGTCATTTTTGGTAATTGCTCCTTATTTTATACCATCTTGCCATTTTATTTCTAACAAAATGGACTACCTCATGCTTCTCTGCAATCAACGTATCCCCCATCCCCACCAATTTGTCAATACCCATCTGAAATTCTATGCTGTCCTCCTTGTAGCTTATAATGCTTCCAAGTTTTAAATTGTTTACAAACTTTAAATTGTCTCTTGCATTTCAAGATCTAGATCATTAAATAAATCCAGAAAAGCAGGGATTCCAATACCGACCCTGAGGGAACTCAACTATAAACCTTCTTCCGGCTTGAAAAATATCTATTAACCATAGTGTTTCCTTTCACTCAGCCAAACATACATTCACATTGCTACTGTCCCTTTTATTCTATGAGCCATAACTTTTCTCACAAGTCTGTTGCATGGCACTGTATTGAATGTCTTTTGAGAAAACATTAACAGCATTACTCTCATCAACCCTCTCTGTTACCTCTATAAAGTATTCCAGCAAGTTAATTAATAATGATTCTTCTGCATGAAACTATGCTCACCATCACTAATGAACCCATATTTGTCCATGTAATTATTAATTCTATCCCAAATTATTGTTTCCATAAGAACTAGAAACAGGAGTAGGCCATTCAGCCTCTTGAGCTTGTTCCGCCATGTAATACAATTATGAGCGATCTCATCTTGGCTTCAACTCTACTTTCCTGCTCACTCTTCATAACCTTTCACCCATTATTAATTAAAAACCTCTCTCCTCCTTAATATCCCAACATCCACTGCATTCTGGGGTAGTGAATTCCACAGATTCACAACCCTTCAAGAGAAGTAATTTCTCATTTGTTTTAAATCTGCTACTCCTTATCCTAAAACTTCTAGATTCCCCCATGAGAAACGTCCTCTGTATATCTACTTTCTCAATCCCCTTTAGCATGTATTCCTTAATCAGATCTCTTCATTCTTGTAAACTTCAGAGAGTATAAACTGCTCATTCTCACTTTATAAGACAAAACCCCTAATCTCTGGAGTCAATCTTGAGAACCTCCCCTGACCTGCCTCCAATGCAACTACATCCATCCTCAAGTAAGAGGAACAAATTGGAAGCGATACTCCAGTCGCAGTCTCATCAATGCTTTGTACAGTTACAGTAAGCACTTCCTCACCTTTATACTCCATTCCTTTAGCCATAAATGCTAAAATTTCATTTGCTTTCCTTACTATCTGCGTACTAGTTTTCTGCGATTCATACACGAGGTCACCCAGATCTCTGTGCACAGAAGCACCATGAAATTTCATTAGATATTATGTTATCTTTCTACTACACTGACCAAAATAGATAATCTCACACTTGCGCATGTTAAACTTGACCTACCAAATTGTGGCCTTTTCACTGAACCAATCTATATCCATTTGTAAATTTCTTGTTTATTTATTACAGTTTACTTTCCCACCTATTTTCATGTCATCTACAAACCTGGCTATAGTATTTTCTATTCCTGTATCCACGTCATAAACGTAGATTGCAAATAGTTGGACCAGAGGTTCCAACCCCACGGCAGCCAACGAGCTACATCCTGACAACTAGAAAAAGACCCATTTAGTTCGACTCTCTACTTTCTGTTGATTGGCTAATCCTCTATCCAAACTAATAAAATACCCCAACCACGTGATCTTACCTTGTGCATTAACCTTTTGTAGGGCATCTTATCAAAAGCCTCCTGGAAGTACAGATGAACTACATCTACAGGAGCCCCAAATCCTTCTTGATTGTTACATCTTCGAAGAACTCTACCAAATTAGCTAAAAAATATTTACCCTTTATAAAACCACGCCAACTCTGATGGATTATGTTTTGACATTTCAAATGCACTATCATTACTTCCTTAATAATAGATACTAACAATTTCTCAATGACACACCATGAAGCTACATCATCTGCATTTGGAAAACAATCCCACAATTTGAAAATTTCAACTGACTCCCATATTCACAGGTGTTTTTGGCTAGTTCTGACTTTCCAGAATTTGAAGAAGTGCTCCCGATTTCACTTCTGAATGATCTTTTAACAATTTTATTATGGTCTGGAGTTCTGCATTTCTCCTCCAGATTTAATAGTTTCTTGATATCTATTCAATCATATTCTTTAATCATTTGGAATACCAGGGCCAAGCACAAAAGTGATATTACACAAACACAAGTTCATTGGTTGGTGATAGCTACTATATTGACTAACTAGAATCCTAGATTCCATACAGTGTGGAAAGAGGCCATTCGGCCCAACAAGTCCACAATGACTCTCCGAAGAGCATCCCACCCTATTCTTGCAACCCGACACCTCCCATGGCTAATCCAACTAGCCCACACATTCCTGGATACTATGAGCAATTAGCATGTCAAATCCACTAACTTGCATATCTTTGGACTACAGGAGGAAACCAGAGCACCTGAAGGAAACTCATGCAGACATGGGGAGAACGTGCAAACTGCACACAGACAGTTACCGGAAGGTGGAATTAAACCCGGGTCTCTGGCACTGTGTGGCAGCAGTGCTAGGCACTGAGCCACTGTGCCGAGGACCACTGGAGATAGTTCATCCACTCAGCAGTTCTGGCTGAAGACTGTTGCAATTAGGACCAATTAGGGTACTTTAGGACCCAACCAGATCAATCAGTAGTGCTGCTGCCGAGCCACTGTTTGTGGTGGACATTGAAATCCCCTACCCAGATTACAGATTATATTCTTGCCACCCTCAATGGTTCCTCCAAGTGTTGTTCAACAGTGAGGAGTTCTGATTCATCAGTCAAGGAAGGTGATCAGCAGGAGGTTTCTGTACCCACGTTTAACCTGATACCACGAGATTTCACAGGGTTCAGGATCAATGCTGAGGACTCTCAGGGTTACATACCACTGCATTCTGCAGTGCTATCACCTCTGTTGGGTCGGCCCTGAAGGTGCGAAAACATATCCAGGGATGATAGTGGTGTTGTGAGGCATGATTCCATGAAGCTAACTATGTCAGGCTTTTGTTAGACTAGTCTGTGAGACGGCTCTCCCAATTTTGGTAGACGCCCCCAGATGGGTTAGGTTTAGGAGGACTTTAAAGCTTGACAAGGCTGTTTTTGCTGTTGTTGTTTCTGCCTGGGTCAATGGCAGGTGGTCTGAATGGCTTCATTTCTTTGTTGAAACTTCATAGCAATTGACACAACTGGGTGGCTCGTTAGACCATTTCAGAGAGCAGCTAAGAGTCAACTACATTGCTATAGCTCTGGAGTCACAGATAATCCACAACAGGTGAGGATGGCACATATCCTTCCTGAAGGACATTAGCAAACCAGACGGGCTCAAAGGAATTTAAGTCATGTTTACACTAGCTGTCCTCATAAGTCACATTTTTTTGATCCAGTCATACAGCCAATATTTCTTCCCCTCCCAAACCTCCCCGCAACACACACAATCTTGTAATTAGCACCTGTGATCACGTTGTGCCTCTTCTTTCCCACAACCATTTCTACTTCCTTTGTATCTTGTTCTATGGTACTTTTCATCTCCAAATTTCCTCAATATTTCCTGACCCACCCTTCTGTTCTCCTTTCAATGGTATAGTGCACATGTCTTCACCAACATTCAGTTCCATAATCACTGGACACATAACATTAACTCTTTTTCTCTCTTCAGAGATGCCACCTAACGAGTTGAGTTTCTTCAGCACTTTGTTTCTTTTATTACCTTTGTTGAGGTTTGGAACACAAACTAAATGCAGCATACAATATTAGTTGAAGCCTGATTAAATTTGAACAACTGTAGAATTACTTCCATACTTTTGAATTTTAAATCACTTGAGATACAATCAACATCCCATTAACTTTTACAATTGCTTTTTATACTTCGGTGATGTGCTTACAAGAGCACAGAAATCCCCTCAGTTTCATAGCTCTAGTCTCTATTCATTAAGAAAATATGCTGATTTGTCTTACTCAGATCCAAAGTAGATTACCTCATATTTCCTTATATTAAATTGTGATATTGTAATTTTTAAAAAACTCACGCAGTTCCTTTCTAACTTGCTCATAGCATCCATCCAACCATCTGTGTTATGAAGGAGGAAATCATGTGTCCTAACTGAATGTTATCTGCAATGTCTGACCCAAAAGCACAGCATGTTTTCATGTTTTATTATTCAAAATGATGCATATTCCAATCAGTGTTGCAGCTAGGCTCTTGGGATATAATAGTGTGTAATTCCTATGTAAAACTGGAATGCAAAGATGTACCAAGTTCCAGCACACGCAGCAAAAAGGTAGTTCAATCTAAATTAAAATTTAAAGGCTTAAAAGAGAGTAACAATACATTTATACATATGTCCCCTCCAAAGCCTAAGCGGGCAAGGAGTAGGCAATACACACATCGGTTTGAATAAATAAAGACCCACAGCAAGGCGACCTTTGCGTGGAGCCACAGAAAATGGGGGAGATACTAAATAAATATTTTGCATCAGTATTTACTGTGGAAAGGATATGGAAAATATAGACTGTAGGGAAATAGAAGGTGACATCTTGCAAAATGTCTAGATTATAGAGGAGGAAGTGCTGGATGTCTTGAAACGGTTAAAAGTGGATAAATCCCCAGGACCTGGTCAGGTGTACCCGAGAACTCTGTGGGAAGCTAGAGAAGTGACTGCTGCGCCTCTTGCTGAGATATTTGTATCATCGATAGTCACAGGTAAGGTGCCGGAAGACTGGAGGTTGGCAAATGTGGTGCCACTGTTTAAGAAGGCCGGTAAAGACAAGCCAGGAAACTACAGACCGGTGAGCCTGACCTCGGTGGTGGGCAAGTTGTTGAAGGGAATCCTGAGGGACAGGATGTACATGTATTTGGAAAGACAAGGACTGATTCGGGATAGTCAACATGGCTTTGTGTGTGGGAAATCATGTCTCACAAACTTGATTGAGTTTTTTGAAGAAGTAACAAAGATAATTGATGAGGGCAGAGCAGTAGATGTGATCCATATGGACTTCAGTAAGGCATTCGACAAGGTTCCCCATGGGAGACTGATTAGTAAGGTTAGCTCTCATGGAATACAGGGAGAACTAGCCATTTGGATACAGAACTGGCTCAAAGGTAGAA